>NC_140512.1:13811797-14194297 GCF_964339955.1 Pipistrellus hanaki | reverse complement strand
AAACTACTCTAAGTTAAAAATAAGAAAGTCACATCAAATGTTGCTCTTTGACATTTTATCCAAGAAGACCTAGGAATAATGATTAAGGTGATATTAAATAATTTGTTTAAGCTTACCTTTGTCCACGAACAATTTACTCTCAAAACTATACTTAGTGGCAAAGGAGCAAACAATATTTCTAACACCAACACATTTTTTCTTTTTATGTAATGAATTCTAGAAACAAAACAGAACAAGGTGACTGCTGTTACTCTGCTCTTTTTTAAGCAAAATCCAGGAGTTTTGAAACCAGTTTCTTAATATAGTACTGGTTATGTCTTGAGATCAATGCTTCACACGTATCCTGGGAAGAGAACATTTTAGGGCAATAAAATGATTACTGACCTGCTGTTTTTGGTAATTTATTGATTTGATCAATTTCTTCTAAGCACTAGCTTTTTTTTTTTTTTTCTCTTCAGAGAAATTTCTGAATATTTTCTGATGGTTAGCTTCTCCTTTTCCACCACGCTTTTTCATTTCTTCCATCTCTCCCCTCTCCTGCATATAAATATGAAGGTTTCATTAGGATCAGGTATTATATATGAACAGACTCAGTGTTTTAAAATTTTCTAAGTTGCTGGTGATTATATTTGGTATTATCTGTTATCTTGGGGTGATCTCTTTTGAAAAACCAACACAGTATATTTACCTCCTGTTTTTGAATTTGGAAGATTTAATGACATGAAAAAAATCTCAATTATTTTGTTAATTGGGAAAAGCAAGTTATAACACATTATATACTGCATGCTTCAATCTTACACATAATACAAAATTATAAAATGCATATCTAAATATTTATAGGTGCATGTAAGGACCATAAAGAATACACTGATGTTAGAGGTTAACATCAGTGTATTCTTTATGGTCCTTACATGCACCTATAAATATTTAGATATGCATTTTATAATTATGTATTATGTGTAAGATATTTTGTGGGATATTTTGAGAAAATTTTCTGTTTTTTCCTTTCCTATGTTCTAAAATTTCAGCAATGAAGAAGCTATATCTATAATGATAAAAGCATAATATGCTAATTAGACCAGACAGCTAAAAGACCATCTGGATGTCATTCCAGATGAAGCCACCATGGTGGGGGCCAAAGCAGAGGTCGTTAGGGGTGATCAGGAAGGCAAGCAAGCAGTTAGGGGCGATCAGGCAGGCAGGTGAGTGATTAGGAGCCAGTGGTCCTGGATTGCAAGAGAGATGTCTCAGATTGCGAGAGGTTGCAGGCCAGACTGAGGGACCCCCCCCCCCCACCCTGTGTATAAGTTTTGTGCACCGGACCTCTAGTTTAAATATAAACCACAAAGAAAGTGTTAGGTTGTTTTTGCCTTTAACTTGGTAATTCTAGTAATTTTGAAAATAATCAGATATCTGGGTGAACAAGTTATGTCTTTTTTGTCACACACACAAAAAGAAGGGTCATAAAGAGGGGAGTGGTATTAAGGTAAATCCACAGATGATGTGCCATTAAAATTTTTTTAAAGAAGTTGAATGACCAAGGTGTATGCTTATGATTTAATGTGTAATGTTAAAGGACAAAAAAAAAAAAAAAAAAATAGTCCATGCCATGAGATAGTAATTAGGTAAAAAAAATACTAATTAGGTATGTGTAGAAAAAAAAATAACCAAACTTTTAGCAGAATAATTTCTAGGTTTGGGAAATCATGTTTCTGAAATTTTCAATGAACAGGTATTCCCTTTCAAATGAGATGTATAAGCACTGATAATTTACGAAAACAATCAGAACAAGATGACCCAGGTAAGAATTCATTTAGTTTGTTTTGGTGAAAATAACTAGGCCTAGAGCGTGTTACTCTCTTCTGGGTTCACCCAGGGCTTACATAAATAAGAGCAAATAGGAGCTTTCGCTTTCTTGGACCCATATAGACTGCTTAAACTCGATATGCAAAGGAGTCGCAAGCTTTAGGATAGAGCTAGGGGATTGTTAAGCAGTTATAGCTCAGACATATTCTTGGTAATATGATAGTCAGACACATTATCAACTCCGTGCAATTGATCAGGTGAGTTCAATCAGGTTCATAAGCAACAGAGGGTTTCCTGAAGGTTTTCTTGCATGCTGGACCTAGGGAATAGGGATGGGTTGTGTTCACCTCGGTGCCCCTGCTCAGCTACAGGACAAACCCAGCATGTGAACTGATCCAGTTGCTTTGCCATCCCCTGGACCCCCTAGCTTCGGGGGAAGAAAACCTGTGGACTAGCAGTGACCCATGCCAAGGAGGCCCCCCATAAATAAGTGAGTGATTAGAGGGCACCTAAAGCACATTTCCTCCCGTCTACCCATCCCATAGTCTCAACTGGAAGATACATGCAGTTGACCCTGGAATAACATGGATTTGAACTGTCTGCAGATTTTTAAAAAAAATATATACTGTAAATGCATTTGCTCTTATGATTTTTAAAATATTTTCTTTTCTCTAGCTTAGTTTATTATAAGAATGCCGTATATGGAACATAACATAAAAACATGCTAATTGACTGTTTACGCTATCAGTAAGGCTTCAGGTCACTACTTGGCTATTAGTATAGTTTTTGGGGAGTCAGAAGTTACAGGTAGATTTCCAACTGCGTGTGGGCAGGGGTGGTTAGTGCCCCTAACTCCCTGCATTGTTCAAGGGTCAGTTGTACTTCCTATGTGACATTTACACGAATGGTACCTGTCTATGGGCAAAAAGGGACAAACAGGAGAAGTAATTGTATCAAAAAAGATATTGAAAATCCTAGTTGCCAATTATTATGCACCTGGTGTATGCCAGGCCTGCCAGAGATGCAGGCATTCGTCTTGGCCATCATTAGGGACTCTCGCTCCTGATTTGCCCTAGGACTTGGCCTTGCCTGACGATTGTAACAGGTAAAAAAGACACAGTGTCCAGGCCCTTAGCATCTATGGTTATCTGATGTCCTTTATCCCCTGTCCACCTCTCATTTTTTGTCAGTGCCCGGATGGTGTTCCATCCAGGTCTGAGACAGATGAGCTTCAAGGTGAGAGAAAGAACAAATCCTGAAGGGTAATTCTGTCTCACTCACCTCATCTTCATAATCTTCCCTGAGCTTCCTCTGCCGCTCACCCCGGTATTGATCGTGTCACAGGCTATCGCCAGCCGAGGCAGGGGGCTGAAAACCTCTCCACACGGCCCTCGCCCGCGTCCCCGTCCCAGCTCCAAGAAGGAGAGCCTGCTGTGAAAACAATCAGTGCATTTGCTTCAGATCTAAGTGATTCCAACTAGGTCGATGCTTCATGCTGATGTGTTGAAAACATTTAAAAAATTTCTCAGAGTTTGATTTCCACGGGAACACTGCGGCATGTGTCTCCGTGTCTGAGAGTCTGCGGCGGTTATTTCTCATGAATGCAGCGACAACGGCTTCCTGGCACAGCACACAAAAGCAGCAGGAAAACGGAGGCTTTTTGTCATCTGCGTGGATATTTATTATGAAGGCTTTGGGGGGGAAGGAGGGAAACGAACGTGTGGATATTCTGGTTGATAGTCACATGTTACCTTGACCTGCACCGGAAGGGTTGTTGTCTTTGTCTGGTTTACTCCTGAAGGGAATACGATCCAGGGTTGATTTTTTCTTTGTTTTGGCCCAGACTTTCCTAAAGCCAACCATTTATAATAATGCCAAGAGTGGCTTTATCTTCTAAAGGGTTCTTCAGAACTCTGCAAATTTATATTTATATTCAGAAATGATTGGACCTCTTCATCTCATCTTGGCATGAGTGGCACAATAGGCCTTACAGAAAGGAGCTCTCTGCAGCCAAATTCATATTTATTTCATCTCCGGCAGAGGCCTGGGATAGTGTTTATTTTATTACTTTTAAAATATATTTTATTGATTTTTTACAGAGAGGAAGAGAGAGGGATAGAGAGTTAGAAACATCGATGAGAGAGAATCATCGATTAGCTGCCTCTTGCATGCCCCCTACTGGGGATGTGCCCACAACCAAGGTACATGCCTTTGACCGGAATTGAACCTGGGACCCCCCAGTCCGCAGGCCGATGCTCTATCCACTGAGCCAAACCAGTTTCGGCACAATAACAGATTTTCCACCTAAAAAAATAATCCCCGAAGAAAGGGAATGCTGCACCAGGCATTTACATGGTGTCGGGGAACATAATTCGGATTTAGGATCTAGTTTAAAAGTGTGGGGGTCAGAGGCATTCGCCAACATGCTATACGTGATCACATTTCTAAGTTCCTCATCCTGGTTATTAATAATGAAACCCAGGATTTGTTCAAGACAAAAACAAAACCAACCCACAGGCCACGCCTTCAAATTACTTCTCCTTCATTTCTAGATGAAGTCGGGCAGGAAGGCTTTGTTGTTGCTGTGCAGTTAGTTCTTTGGAAGAGCTGTGGCTCCTTCAGTTAGAACTCAGTTGTGTAGCCTTCCATCTGCCAAGGCCTACCAAAAGTATGTCTGTCATTTCAGCTGAGTCTTCTTTGCAATGTCATCTTTTAAACCAAATGCTGGGGTGTTCTTCCAGGCATGAACTCTCCTGGGTTGTGTGATCCTCTGTGCTGTTTACCATTAAGATGCTGAGAGAATCCTATATAATAAAAGGCTAATATATAAGTAGACCAAACAAGGGAATAACTGGAACAACCGAACAACTGGTCACTATGACGTGCGCTGACCACTGGGGGCACACGCAGAACATGGTGGGTGTCAGCCACTGCGGGATGGTGGAGCAGGTGAGCAGGGGCTCTAGATCAAGGTGGGGCATGCCAGTCACTGTCATTGGGGTGAGCCTCTGGTGGTTACTGAAAATCTTTTGCTCCCACCCGGCACTCACACCTGCTGCCAGTGCTGGCCCTGTTCACACCTGCTGCCTGTGCTGTCCCCCCTTGCACCTGCAGCTGTCACTGGAGCCACTGCTTGCAGCCACTGCCAGTGCCCAGCACCAGTCCCAATCGCTCAGCACCATCAGTGGGTGCGAGCAGTGGTTCCTGGTCCTGATTGCCCCTGAGGTCTTCTCCACATCTCCCTGCTCCTGAGGGGCAATCAGAGCAGCAGCTGCCACTCACACCCACTTATGGCACCAGCCCCACTTGCACCTGCTGCTGGTGCTGGCCCCAATCACTCTGCGCTGTTAGCAGGTGCAAGTGAAGCTGGCACTGTCAGCTCATGGGAACAGGGCTGCCCGCAGGAGGATCAGTGGCCATGAGGGAGGGCCCAGGCAGGATGCAGAAGACGGGCCAAGACCCTCCCCTGTGCCTACCACAGCCTCATGGCCCACCATTCCTTTCAAGGTGCATGAATTCATGCAGTGGGCCCCTAATGTTCTTATAAAGATACAAGAGAAAGTGGCAAATGAATGCTCTTCTTCAGGAATTTTGTTGATTTTTCAGAAAGCCTACCAATAGGAAAATTTCCCCAAAATTATAACCTGTGAGTTTCCTTTAATCAAACAGTGAAATACCCTTTTATCCTGACCTGCTGCCTCTCCAGAGGGTTAGAAGTATTTTACACCAGAATTATTCCCTGTTCACTCCCTGTTCCCACCTGTGGTTAATCCTGTTTTCATGGGCGATATAGTGGTTTATTTTGCTGAACACCTACATTGAGTGCATATTGTTTACATGCTTGACTATTAGAACTTACATTCTAAATACAAACTGCAAATGCCCAATCTCCTATGGAGTGTTAATTTCCTGCTATATCTCATTTAAAAAATAAGCTAGGTAGAGTGTGGCTTTTATAGGGAATGATACTATAGATCGCTGAGTAATTATTTTACATTTGCATTTCCATATGATCTATCTATCTGGAAAGCCCAAAAGTATTTCTAAGATGTTCAGCTAGTGGTACTCACAATGACCTTATGAAGAAGATGGGGAAGCAAATCTCAGCGACATGTACTTCCTGTGTCTTAAAGGCACAGTTTTGTTTAAAGGGGACTTAGGTCAGTGCTGAAGGAGTTAGGACACAATTTGTCTCCAGCTTTCTGACTGTCTTCTCTTTAGATTGTACCTATGTTTCTCTAAAATGGGACCACATCTTCAGAGTGTCTTCGTGGATGGAGTTTTAGAACACTGGGGATAATTTAATCAACGGCTTTTTCCATGAAAATGCTGTTTCATAGTGTTCCTCGGTGTAAAAAAAAAAAAAAAAAAAAAAAGTCAGCATGCATGTGGAACCTTGTTTCTTTCTAATAACAGCATTCGTCTAAAAACATTAAGAGAGCAGGGCTTCTGTAAGTCAATGAGTGGGGAAAATAATTCTGAAATGCCATCTTTCCAGCATCGTGTCATTCGTTTTAAAAATGAACTCCTTGGGTGTGCTGTAGAGCTACTATTTGCACTTTATGCGTACTATCAAGAGCCCCGTTTGTAAAGAATTTATGCACTTAATTTACGTACTCAGCCTGTCAAATTACTTTGTTTCTGGAACTCCACCCCAGAGCATTGAGGGAGAGTCCACACGAGTTACAAAAAGAAAAACCGTAGGCTTATAATAAGCTTATAGTGGCGTGAAGTTTAGGCGACTATAGATTTTCCAGAAAATCAAATATGAATGTGGCGGAAATATCTTTTCTCGCCGGGAGAATCGACCCTTTATGAGACCATTAACTGTACATCTCGTGGGAGTGTCTTTAAGCAGTTACTTAAAAGCCAGCGTTTAGCAGCCGAACTTTCAGAGAAGCCTTGCCCGATGCCGGCAGTTTGCAGAAGCTGCTCCAAATGAACATTTCCCCACAGGAGATGACTGCAGCTGGGCCTGTGGAAATGGCAGGGGGCATGGTGTCCTCCTCCCGCTAATTGGAAGAGCATGTTTTCTTGCGAGTAGTTGCTGTCACTCTAAAAATGAAGGTGAACCTACTGAAAAATAAGTGGAAAATCAGTTTTACAGAAATGATAAAACGTTAGACATTGTTTAGCAGCGTTTACTGTTAAAGAATCTTTCTTCTATGTCTTGGGTAATGTGAAGACAGTATTTATGGAGTAGTTTCCTGAGAAATCTATGTACAGGGCAAGGCTTAATAACCTGATGAATCCCGCAGACATATTATATATGGAATCTTATGGACTCAGACAGAGCTGAATTGTAGGATTTTCATGCTTGGTCTGTTTATTTTAATTCCGTTTTTACCGTCCAATTGTCGTGATTGCTTAGACCTGGAAAGGAGACTCTTTGGGTTTTTGTTTTTATTTTTTTTCCTACTTCTTTTCCTGTTCTTCTCTGAACTTCAAGGGTCACGTGGAGCGTCCTTTCATAAATGTGGGAGAGTTCTTCCTCACAGAAGGCAATAAAAACATATCCCTGGTTTAATAAGTGATGGGCCTTCCCTAGTTCTTAGTTTCCTTTTGGCAAAAACTGAATTATTTCCATGAAGCTATCGCTTCCTTCTTCCTACTACTATTGACCTTTCACTTCTATTAGTGGGGTTCAAGAGCCTTTTGGCAGAAGAATTGCATATGGGGATAAATTATTGTCTCCCTCTGAATGGGAACCAACTAAATTATTGGTTCCCATTCAGATGACCACTAAGAATATTTACCTTTTTACCTATGAATTAACAACAACAACACTGAATTAAAACATATCTATATTTATCTATCTATCTATCTATCTACCTATGTCTATATTGATTTATCTGTTGGTAATGGTTAGAATATTCAATTTTTTAAAAATAAATCTTTATTGTTCATATTATTACAAATGTTCCTCTTCCCTCCCTCCCCCCATTGCTCTCCTCCATCAGGTTACCACCCCACCCTCTGCCCTTTTCCCACCCCCCATTGTCCTCATCCATAGGTGCACAGTTTATGTTCAGTCTCTTCCCACATCCCCCTCTCCCCTTTTCCCAGAGAATTGACAGTTCACTCCCCTTCCATACCTCTGATTCTATTATATTCAACAGTTAATATTGTTCATCAGTTTTTTTTTAATTTCCGTGGTTTTTAGATTCACTTGTTGATAGTTACGTATTTGTTGTTTAAAATTTTTATCTTTATTTACTTTCTTTTCCGAAAGAACCCCCTTCAGCAATTCATATAATTCTGGTTTGGTGGTGATGAACTCCTTTAGCTTTTTTTTATTAGTGAAGCTCTTTATCTGGCCTTCGATTCTGAGTGATAGCTTTGCTGGATAGATTATTTTTGGCTGTAGGCTATTACTATTCATCACCTTGAATATTTCTTGCCATTCCCGTCTGGCCTGCATGGTTTCTGTTGAGAAATCAGCTGACAATCGAATATTATACAGAGTCCTAAAAACAGAATGGAAGACCGCAAGAATCAAGTCAAAGATTTGGAACATAAAGAGCCAGAAGACACTACTCCGCAGAAGCAAGAAGGCAAGAGAATCCAGAAAATTGAAGATAATGTAAGAAACCTCTGGGACAACTTCAAGCAAACCAACATCAGAATTATGGGGGTCCCAGAAGATGAGAGAGAGCAAGACATCAAAAACATACTGAAAGAAATAGTGACAGAAAACTTCCCCCACCTGGTGAAAAAATTAAACTTACAAGTCCAGGAAGCACACAGAACTCCAAACAAAAGGAATCCAAAGAAGACCACACCAAGACAAATCATAATTAAAATTCCAAGAGCAAAAGAATATTCAATTTTTTACAAGTAGAATTTTAAAAAATGTGGATGCCTAATAATTTCTTGCTCTTCAAATCTAATTTCTGTGTTTTAATAAATACCTGTTGTTCTGATTATATGTATATCCTTCTTCTAATGACATAAAATAGAAAGAGATTCAATTCAGAAGTAGAAGTTGTTCTTAGGGAAAAGTTAATTTGTTTATTCATTTGTTTCCCCATTCATTTCATTCATTCATTTATTCATTCACCAATTAATCAAAATATATTTGTTCAGCTTTATTATGTGGTAGAAATTTTGTTGAATGCTGAAGAGAAAAGTAAAAATGTTTGTGGTTTCTGCAGGCAAGGAGCTTTGATTTATTATAAAAACTGTCCACAAATAGTTGCAATGTAATCATAATTGCCCTTATTCAACTAACTATTTGAATCCCTACTATAAGCCAGCCTCAGTCCTAGGAGTGTGGCTCTGATGGGTATGGTGCCTCTCTTGCTACAGTCCGGAAGACTGCATCTCTTACCACCTGTGCCATTGTCCACTCTGGTGTAGCCACACTGGTCATTCTTACAGTTCCCCAAGCAAGTGCCATACATGCTCTCAACTTGGAGGCTTTTAATTTTCTGTTCCCTCTGCCTGACTGCCCTTCCCTCAAATAGTCACATGTCTCCTCCTTTACATAAGACATTCAAAACTTTTATTAAGCTTATTTCTAGATTAGAGCTTAGTGTATGAATTTGTGCACCAATTGGGGTCCCTCGGCCTGGCCTGCAGGACTGAAACTAGCTCTTTGACATCCCCTGAGGGGTTCTGGATTGCAAGAGGGCACAGTCCAGGCCGAGGGACCCCACCAGTGCATGATTGGGGCTGGAGAGAGATGTGGGAGGTTGGCCAGCCAGGGAGGGACCACGGGAGAGCTCCAGGACATGTCCAGCCCATCTTGCTCAGTCCCAATTGGCTGGACCCCAGCAGCAAGCTAACCTACCAGTTGGAAGGTCTGCCACCTGGTGGTCAGTGCACATCATTGTGACTGGTTGACTGGTCTTAGAAATAACCCTGCTTTGATGTTAGGAAAACCTTTGGATAGAAAAACCTGTGACTTTCTTCAACTCAGGGAAACTTTTTTTTGTTTGTTTTATCTCTGATTAATGCTTTTCTTCCATTTTCTCTGCTCTATCTTTTTCCTTTCATGATATCCTCCTTTTCTATTTTCTGCATTTTTAAAATTTCTGGCCTTTAACTTTACTAATTTGTCTTCCAGTCATTTGTCAATTTCTTATTTTCCATGCAGTTTGCTCCTTTTTTTTCTGGATAAATATATTTACAAAATTTACTAAAATGGCTAAAATGTACAGTATATTGATATTTAATGTTCTCCAGTTTCCTGCATTCACTCTCTTCTGTGTTATTAATTCTGATTGCTCAGCCTGATTATCCCCTCACTCCTCATTTTCTATAATAAAACACACAGATGTTCATTTCAATAACATTTGACATGTGTGTATACCTGTGTAACCGCTACCCCAACCAAGACATGGAAAATTTTCATTGACACAGAAAGCGAGTACCTCAGAGGCAACCACTGTTTGGATTTTGCCACCACCATTTAATTTTTCCTGTCCTAAGGCTTCATAATAAATAGAATCATACTGTGTGTACTCTTTCATGTCTTGCTTCTTTCCCTCCGTGCAGTATCTGAGATTCATTGATGTTTTTGCATTGTCAGTACTTCTTTAAAAAATTTTTTTTTTTGATTTTTGAACCCAGGACCCCTCAGTCTGCAGGCCAACTCTCTATCCACTGAGCCAAACCAGTCAGGGCTAGTACTTCTTTCTTTCTTTTTACTTTCCTTTCTTCCTTTCCCCCACTGAGAAGTATTCCAATGGGGGAGTAACCATTCTGTTCATCCATTTATCCTTAGGCATTGGTATGGTTTCCAGTTTTGAGCTACAGTGAATGAGCTGCTGTAAGCAATCTTGTACAAGTCTTTACACAAATACGTTTTCAATTCTTTTGGGTATATCCATAGGGTTGGCATTGTTAAGTCACGGGATAGGTATATGTCTAACTTGATAAGAAACTTCTAGCTTTCCTAGTGGTCGTACCACTTTACAGTACACACCCCAGCCGACAGCAGCTGTGAGGTCCTGCTGCTCCGTGTCCTCACCAGCACCGGGATGGTTGATCTTTCCCCTTCGGCCATTCTAAGCGGTGTGTACTGGTATCTCATGGGTTTGGGATGCACTGCTCTGATGACTAATAATGTTGAGCATCTTTTCATAGGCTTCTTGGCAATTTGTATGTGTGATTTTGATGTATTATTTCAAGTATTGTCCCAGTTTTTAAGTTAGCTAAAAATGTTACAAACATTTTTAGATATATATTCTACCCTTTATCATAAATATTTTGAATATTTTTGTCAGTGACTGGCATACCTTTTCATTTGTAAACAAAAGTTTTTAAGAGCAGAAATTTAAAATTTGATAAACTCCAATTTGCCATGTTTTTCTTTTATAGTTGCTGCTTGTCAGACCATGTCCAAAGTAAGATGTTTTGTTCCCCTTGTGAACATTTGGCAATGTCTGGAGACATTTTTTGTTGATCCCAATTCAGTGGAGTGGAGGTACTATTAGCAATGACTGGGTAGATATAGAAGGCTGTTGCAATGTACAGAGCAGCCTTCTCACAGCATAGAATTATCTAGCCCCAAGTATCAAAGCCGAGAGGTTGAGAAATCATGGTTTAAAATGACACACAAATGTCAAAATGAGTTTTCCTTTTTTCTTATGAGAGAGTTCATAATGGGAAAGCTTTCTCATCTAATGGATAGATTTATAAAGTCTTCTTTTTTTATAGCATATGATAGCTACCACTTATTGAGCATTTACCATGATTCAGGCTCTGCTCTATTCTATGTACACTTTTATATAATCTCACTTAGTTGAATAATTCTTAAGTAGGTATTCTCCCCACTTTCCAGGTGGAGAAAATCAAGCCAGGAAATAAAAATGCCCATGGGTCAAAGAGTTCATATTTCTGTTTAGGTCAGTGTGATAGTTTACTCAAAGACTCTCAACATTCTTGTGTGTTTTTTCATATAACACTTAAATTATCACTTAAATCATTTATTGTTATAATAATATTGATGCTCAAAAAAAGTATGCTACAGTGTATTTGTACGATGATGCTAGAGTACTTCATGTTGAAGTGTTAGGAGATTGATATTTTCATTTCTATTTTAGAGGTTGGCAAACTAAGACACGGAGATCAGGTGCCCATCTGATTCTCAGGAATGTATTTAAGCAATTGACTGCTCTTCTCTGTGCTTTTTTGTTGTTGTTTTAAATATATTTTATTAATTTTTTACAGAGAGGAAGGGAGAGAGATAGAGAGCTAGAAACGTCGATGAGAGAGAAACATCGACCAGGTGCCTCTTGCACACCCCTACTGGGGATGTGCCCGCAACCAACATACATGCCGGATTCAAACCTGGGACCTTTCAGTCCGCAGGATTCAAACCTGGGACCTTTCAGTCCGCAGACCGACGCTCCACCACTGAGCCAAACCGGTTTCGGCTTTTTTGTTGTTGTTAATCCTCACCCAAGGATATTTTTCCATTAATTTTTTTAGAGAGTGGAAGGGAGGGAGGGAAGGAGGGAGGGAGGGAGGGAGGGAGGGAGGGAGGGAGGGAGGGAGGGAGGGAGGGAGTTAATCTTATAACTGGAAATCCTGCCCATTCATTCCTGTGCTTTGAGCAGGTGTTTTCTAAAACCACGCATTAGGCTTTCTGCAATCATCTAATCACACTGATGTTCTGTGATGCTTCTCTAATGTAAATTAAGATTTGGGACCCTGCTCCTATATGCTTCCTGATCAGGGAAGCATACCTACAACCTAGGTATATGCCCTGACCTGTAATTGAACCCACAACCTATTGGTGTACAGGATGATGCTCCAACCAAGTGAGCCACCTTACATTAAAAAACAATCAAACTACCTTTAAAAAAATCCAATAGTGAAAATTTGTTAATAGTAAATTTTCTATGTGTACTTAATTAAAATGTCTCTTTTCCATCCTTGTTCTTGAAAGATAATCTTTATAGATGCATAATTTTTTTCTTTGATGTTCTTCAGTTTCACTATAATATGTCAGGTTTGCATTTACATTAATTCAGTGATTTGGGAAAATGTTACATTTCCTAAATCCGTGGCTTCACCCTTTTATCACTTCCGGAAAATTTTGATTTTATTATCTCTTCCCTAATTTATGTCTATTTTCTCACTCTGGGACTCTGTTAAAGAAAAGTGGGCCTTATCATTGCATTCACTGTGTCTCCTCACTTAACTTTGGTGTTTTTGTTCTGCTAGTCTTTCTGTACTGCATCCTGGAAAATTTCTTTAGCTATATCTCCTAATATTTCATTGCTCTTTTTGGTTATGTTTCATCTGCTTTTAAACCAACCTATCCAAAAATTATATTGAATCAGGGAAATGAAGGGGTGGAAAGGGCACCATTTGGTTATTTGGAGGAGAAGCATCTAGGCAGAAGGACAGCACCTGCGGAGCCTGGGAGACGGGAGTGTCCGAGATGCCTAGGGAACTGCAGAAAGATCAGGGCAGCTGCAGCAGAGGGAACGAGGGGAAGCATTTGCAGGTGGGGTGAGTAGGGTGAGTAATATATGATTCTAAGCCATTGTAAGGAATTTGGCCTTTTTTTCTGAGTGTAAATGAGAAGCTATCAGAGTATTTTATTCAGAATGACATGATATGAACAAGGGACCCTTACTGACAATATACTGGCACAGCAGTTGGGGGCTATTGAAATAATCCTAGTGAATGGTGCCATAGGCCAAGGGTAGAAGTGCTGGGCTTGGTGAGAAGTGTTTGGATCCTGGTTATATTTTGATTTATTATTAGATTGGATGTGGGATGTGGGGAGGCGACCTGAGGTGCTGAGTATGAAATTCCCATCTGCTGGGGTGTGGACGCTTCTAAGAGGGACAGGTTTTATGGGGTGAAAAGCAGCCATTCAGTTTTTGACAAGTAAACTTAACATGCCATTAGATATTTAAGTGGGCATGCATGAAGTGCATGGTATCATTTTGACACAGGCACTTAGAAACCAGGTCTAGATTAGAAGTACGCATTTGGGGATGTCCGCATATGGATGGACTTAAAAGACAGAGCCCGAGTAATGTCTCCAATGGAAAAAGGGTAGATGGGGGAGCAGAAGGCAGGAGGCTGGGCTCTCAGGCACTTTCGAGCTCGGCTAGTGGGAAATGAAGAGGAACCTGCAAACAGATTGCTGAAGCCCGGGAGATAGAAAGGACACCTGATGAATGCAGTGTCCTGGAAGCCAAGAGGTTTCTAAGAAAAAGGGAGTGATGGGCTCTCTGGAAGGCCGATAAAGGTCACGTCATATGAGAGCTGAGAAATGACTGCTGGATTTAGCAATGTGACGGACCTGCTGACCTTTCGTAGAGCAAAGTGCACTCACCTCCTTGGACCGTTAAGAAAGGCACGGCACACACTGGGCACAGTGTAAGCAATAACTGTTCACTGTCATTGCTAATCTGACTGTTGGATATCAGCTTCTTCATTTTGTAGGACACAGTTGCCAAGAAGAATGTGCAGAGCTTTCACACACACACACACACACACACACACACACACATACACATGATGCCACTTGAGAGGTATGGGCATCTCTCTAATAAGTGGGCCAACAGAGCCGGCCACTTATGCTCTCTCAGGGATTTGAGCACTGGAGCTGCAGTCCATAGGACCGGGGCCATTGCATTCCCTCAGCTTTGGGGCAGCCATGCTACACTGGGCAGATGAGAGCCAGGCACTGGAATCCAGTTAGAGCTGTAGACCTCAAGTGGTCCTCAAGATGACAGAAGAGGACTCGAAAAGCTCTGAGGGCTGGCAGAATTAAAAATGTTCGTTAGATCAAAAATGGTATTGACCCTGACCTCTTCCAATAATTGCTCTTTGCAGAGGATGAATTGAGCTCTCAAAGTGTGCAAAGGATGATGCTAGGATAGAAGCTATAGAAGCAGATGATATAAACCCAGTCCACACATTACTGATATTCTTCAAGAAACCCCTAGTATGTTGAGAAACAGCAAAGGAGATTCAGAAGGAGTGCCAGTGAAGTGGGAGGAGAGGCTGGCATAGCGGCATCCCGGGAGCTAAGTGAAGTGGATCGATGATCTGTGCTGTATCAGAAACTCTCTTTCTTGTTCTAAAGAAAGCCCCGTGTCTGCTGACAAAGGGCCCACCAAGATCCATTACTTAATGGATTATCTGTTTAAAAAGTGTTAGTACTTTATCTCACATTGTACACCAAGATAAATTCGATTGATTTAATAGTTAAATAGAAAACATTATGTAAAAAAAAATTAGAATTAAAATATAGGAGATTATTTATTTGCCACTAGTTTTCCTAGGTATAAACAACCCCGGAGTAAGTTCCAAAAGTGGAAAACTAAGAGAGATGACTAAAAGAAGGGTGAAGCTTCTATAGGTCAATATATGCTGCAATTAAACCTGTTTGCTAGGGTTTAACATGGCAATCCTTGGTCTAACTTTTTTTTTTTAATCCAAGGAGGAAAATAGTACATCCCGTGGAAGAGCTTTTCATTCCCAAAGGAGCCCTCCTGCTGTTAATTCTGACATACACGTGCATGAAGTACAGGAGAATTCAGATTTAAGCCTGCCATGCTGAGAGTTACTTGGCTTTATCCGGCTATGGCAAGAGTCAGGATATTCAGCGTGCTCTGGGACCCCTGAAATGCCTTGCCACCACCCAGCCCATATTTTTTAATAACTGCTTTAACACGGTGCAGGGCAGATCTCGGCCACTCGTTGCTCAGGATGCTACAATCAGGGAGCCCCTGGGAACATCCGGTCCGGTCGTGTAGGCTTGTTTTCTCGTGACACACATCTTCCGTCTAAATTCTTCAGCAAGGATTCTTGGCCTTGGCGTTGTACAGAGCCTGGACTCCATGGTTGTGAGACAAACAGAGAATGTGTAAGTCAGGAAGGGCCGGTAGCCACACCAGTTCTGTGTCATCCAGTGTGTGATAAAACCAGTGACTGGGTTTCCGGCGTCTTTGCCTAGGAAGAGAAAGAGATAGTCCTGGAAAGACTAGTAACACCCACGATTCTAGGCCTACCACACCCCAAGTATTTTTAGGTATCAAGAGATACACTAAGTATTGGTAAACAGGTACCTAAAAACGACACAGACCTATTTGGCTGAGAAACGCCTGAAGCTTACCATGTGGCTACTCGCAGAACTGATGTAGTTAGAAACACAGACGTGTGTACGGTTCTAATGACATTCTGTTGTATCACATCTATCAGGTCACAAGCAGCTTATAATTTTCTTTCTCTAGTCACAGCCAAAAATTACAATGGCACGCACCCATAAATCACATCCACGCGGAACGCTGCCTAGCAAATATAAATGTATGTGCATTGCAAAAACGATCCGAGATTACACAAATATATCAGGAGTCAGAAGGAGCTGGTGGAGAAAATGCTATGTCTTCAGTTTATTGAGATTGTTTGGAGGATCCTAATGCCCTGTCACCGAAAGAATAATTTTTCCTTTACAATCTACTTAGCAAAGATTTATCGATCCTTTCCCCCTTCGTAGAGAATTACTGATCCATTTTAGAAAATCAGATTTTCACACCTTTCAGGAGAATGTGCCCAGCGCCGTTCTCGAGGGACCGTCTGGGAAGTTGACTTTGACACGCAGTCTCTTGGAACTTGCACGCCACAGCCGAGCGTCTCATCTCTGATTTGTGGCACCGGGCAGGTGAAATACTCTCATACATTTATAGAGAAATGATTCTGCTGCAGGACTTATTTCTCCATGCTAGTTGGATGTATTCAGGGTACCGTTATTTGTGTAAACAGCATTTTTCAGCTGCTGTGCTTTTTTCCTTCTCCCCCTGTCTTCTCAGATGTGAGGTTATGAACAGTAAGGCAAGATAAAAGTTGTTGAAATTCATGCTACAAAGCCATGGGACGCCGTGGAATTTCTCAGTGTGAGTGTAAATAACGGGGAGGCGTACACATCCGCCGCCCCTCCTTATGGGAGTAGAGGAGTGAGTAGCGAAGCAGCCGGCACACTATACTGAAGTATGCATCATAATGAAGGTGATTTATTATAATTAAAACAGTGTGGAGAGGAGCTTGGTAGTAGACATACTGTTTCACAGGCGAGCTTAATAAAGAGCATTAGTATTAGTTATGGATTTGGGTGAAGGATGCTGTTTACCGGGAGTTCTGTGAGCATGACTCACAGTCTGAAGTTGCTCTTCGAGTTGTTGTGCATTGGGAGGGAAGAAAGGTTCTGTAAACGAAGAAGAATTTCAGTGCTGGCAGGAGGCTGGTGTGGAAGTGTCTGGCCTGCAAGTAGGAGAGAGGAGAGAGATAGAGGAGGAAATGAGGCGCACCTGAAGTGTGCTCGGCAGGAGCCGTTCTGAGATACTTTATTACCTATCTGTGGAGACAATGGCATGGACCGTAAGTAGCTCCTGTCTTTCGATATAATAATGCACATAAAGCCGGGGTCAGACTGGGTTCGCTCTGGGCTCTGACGCTGCGGAAGGTCATGAGGGGAATCGATGGGCCAAAATGAGCCCTGAGTTTCATGCAATCAATGCGATTTTTCTATTTAAAGTGGACCCGGCTGGGTGTTGCGTCTCTGGTGTCCCACGGGGTTTGGCTCAGCTTTTCAGATCAGAGTAGATGGCAGTGCAAATAGGCTGTTTATTATAATAATTGAGGTGAGATGAGAAGGCGAATGCGGAACAGGAGAGGCAGTCGGCAAGTGCTGCTTTCAAGTTTGGCGCCCTTGTGTTATCTGAGCAACCAAAAGAGGAGCTACTTGATTGCTGGGGGATACCTTGTTCTTTATTTATTTTGCTAACTTTAATGAATCAAAAAGCAAGGGAAGCTCTTAAAAATGAAAAACAAATTGTTACTAAAACCAAATATTTCTAAATCTTTTTATATTTTATCCATGCATCCAATCCAGCTGCCCATCCATAATCTGTCCATCCATCAACAGTTTGGTTATTGGAAGATAAGATTTTCTAATGTATGTATTTTTCATTCATACCATTTACAAAATAAAATGTTTAAAATGTTTTGTCGGGTTGGGATGTGAGTGGAAGACTTTTGATAGTCCCCGAAGCTGGAAGCGTTCTGATTTCGCATCAGCTTTTCAAAGCCCTCTTGCTATTTAAAAGGACAAATTACAAATGCAGTGTTTTCGACCAGAATAAAAGCTGGAACTGCTGAAAGATCTTTTATTGGTTCCTCTTCATCCTGTCACATTGCCACTGAGGCAGGCTGTATGTCATTCAGGAAACAGATTATGGGGAGAAGGCACTGTCGTCCTGTTTGGGGAAGAAGGCCCCTGAGAAAAGACCTGGAATTATTTAAATATTCTAAGAAAGGCCGAAACCGGTTTGGCTCAGTGGATAGAGTGTCAGCCTGCAGACTGAAAGGTCCCAGGTTCGATTCCGGTCAAGGGCATGTACATTGGTTGCGGGCACATCTCCTGTAGGGGGTGTGCAAGAGGCAGCTGGTTGATGTTTCTCTCTCATCATCATATAGCTCTCTATCTCTCTCTCTACCTCTCTGTAAAAAAATCAATAAAATATATTTAAAATAAATTAAATAAATAAATAAATAAATAAATATTCTAAGAAAGGCTAAGGGGGACACCTCTTCCACTCTTTCCACGGGAGGTCTGCCAGCCCCTAAGACAAAAGTAACTGGTCCATTTTGCATTTCGCGTAGGGTAAAACCTTACTTCTTCCTGTGAATCAGGGTTCTAATCTACTGAGAAAAATAATCCAAAGACTTCAGTAGGAAGCTGGGGAAATTAAAGAATATTAGTCTTCTATTACATTAAAATTCATTTGCCACTGAATCAGCACTTGATGCTTTTTCTTACACTGAAAAAGATAACATTGCTGCCAGCTTTTAATTTAAACTTAATTTAATTTGAGCTAACAGGATTTTAATTTAGTAAAAGAAGGCAAGAGGAAATAAGTTGAAATCACTGTTGACCCATGGCAGAAAGCCAACTTCATGCTCCTTCACACAAGCCTGGCAGCCTTTCACATTCAAGTGAACATTTTCTTAAAAGAGCTAATTGAGTATATTTGTAACAGTACAGGTCAAATACAAGAGGTCTAAATTTATTTGCTGAAACTGGGAAAATGCCCCTCCCCCCAGAAAATAAGAGGTGATAAGAATGAGGGGAGTGCTGAGAACAAGGGACGAATTTTGCCTATAAGATGTTGTTTTCAGGGCCTTTGCAATGGAAATAGGGTGTCTTTGTGCCAGCAATTAGGGGTCTTTGTATGTAGTGATTTGATTTGCATTATCATTCTTAGCCCTCAAAAGTCTTCTTTTAAGGATCTCTAGGAATGATTAGAGTTTAGCAATTTTTGAGTTTGTGTATTTAATTATAGTAAACCCAAAATAACTCAGAAATAAGCTACTAAAAATGGCATTTTAGAGTATGTTTCCATTTGATAGAACCTTAAATCTCTGAAATTTAAAATACAATGTAAACACCTGGAAGGTATGAAAATAATGATTTCATTATAATTAATTGTCATGAATGATGCTATACTGTTTAATTCTAGTCAATAAGTAACTATATATATATATATATATATATATATATATATATATATATATAAATTTCAGAGAGGAAGGGAGAGAGAGAGAGATAGAAACATCTATGATGAGAATCATTGATTGGCTGCCTCCTGCACACCCCCTACTGGGGATCCAGCCTGAAACCTGGGCATATGTTCTTGGCTGCAGTCTAACCTGGGATCCTTCAGTCTGCAGGCTGACACTCTATCCACTGAGCCAAACACACTAGGGCTATAAAAATTTTTTAACTTTTTTTATTTTAAATTTTTATTGTTGAGATTATTTTTAAAAATATATTTTATTGATTTTTTTATAGAGAGGAAAGGAGAGGGATAGAGAGCTAGATGATGATGAGAGAGAAACATCGACCAACTGCCTCCTGCACACCCCCTATCAGGGATGTGCCTGCAACCAATGTACATGCCCTTGACCGGAATTGAACCTGGGACCTTTCAATGCTCTATCCACTGAGCCAAACCAGTTTCAGCTTGAGATATTACATATATTAAAAGTTCCTCTTTTACCCCCAAAGCTCCCCTCTATCTGGTTTCCACACCACCCCAGGCCCTCACCATCCTATTGTCTGCATCCATAGATAATGCATACATGCATATAAGATCTTTGTCTAATCTCTTCCCACCACCCCACCCCCCTTCCCACTGAGAATCGTCAGTGTGTTCCATTTCCATGCCTCTGATTCTATTCCATTCACCAGTTAATTCTGTTAATCAGATTTTTTATTCATTTGATTTTTAGATTCATTTGTTGATAGATATGTATTTGTTGTCACTTTGTTGTTCATAATTTTTTACCTTTACTCTTTTCTTCTTTCTCTTCTTAAAGAAAACCATTCAGCATTTCATATAATACTGGTTTGGTGGTGATGAACTCCTTTAGCTTTTTTTGTTGTTGTTGTTGTCTGTGAAGCTCTTTATCTGACCTTTAATTCTAAATGATAACTTTGTTGGGTAGAATAATTTTGATTGAAGGTTCTTGCTATTAATCATTTTGAATATTTCTTGCCAGTCCCTCCAACATATTTTCTGTTGAGAAATCAGCTGACAGTTCTATGGCTCTCCCTTGTAGGTAACTAACTGTTGTTCTCTTGCTGCTTTTAAGATTCTCTCTTTGTCTTTTGCTCTTAGCATTTTAATTATGATGTGTCTTGGTGTGGTCCTCTTTGGATTCCTCTTGTTGGGGTTCTGTGTGCTTCCTGGACTTGTAAGTGTATTTCTTTCACCAGGTTGGGGAAGTTTTCTGTCATTATTTCTTTAAATAGGTTTTCAATATCTTGCTCTCTCTCTTCTTCTGGCACCCCCATAATTTGGATGTTAGTATGCTTGAAGTTGTCCCAGAGGCTCCTTATACTATCTTCACATTTTGAATTCTTTTTTCTTTTTGTTTTTCTGGTTGGGTGTTTTTTGTTTCCTCGTTTTTCAAATCATTGACTTGATTCTCAGGTTCTCTACTGTTTAATCCCCTCCATATTATTCTTTATTTTAGTCTTTGTATGCTTAATTTCTGGCTGATCCTTTTCCTTTTTTTTTTTTTTTTTTTGGCATTCTCACTAAGATTCTTGAAGATCTCACTAAGTTCCTTGAAGGTTTCTAGAAGATTACTGAGTATCCTTATAATCGTGGTTTTGAACTCTATATCAAGTAGTTGGCTTTCTTCCATTTCTTTCATTTGTGACATCTTTCTTTGTCTCCACATTTTGGCTGCTTCCCTGTGTTTGTTTCTATGTATTGGGTAGCTGCTAAGTCTCCTTGAGTTGATAGAGTGGCCTTGTGTAATAGGTATCCTATAGGGCCCAGTGGTTCAACCTCCCCAATCACCAGAGGTGGACACTCTTGGTGTACCCCTTTGTGGGCTGTGTGCACAGTTTTGTTGTAGTAGAGCCTTGATTGTTTTGGTGTCACTTGGCCAGCTTTCCCTCAGTTCTGGATGATAGTTGTTCTGTATTTTAGTTGTAATTTTGATGTAGTTGTGGGAGACAGCAAATTTAGGCATTTACCTATGCCTCCATCTTGGTTCTCCATCAATAAGTAATTTTTAAGAGGGTCATCAACACTTATCCTATATAATAAAAGCCTAATATGCAAATCAACTGAATGCCAGATCAATTGATGGAACGATGGTCACTATGATGCTCACTGACCACCTGGGGGCAGATGCTGAATGCAGGAGCTGCCCCCAGCCTGCAGGCTTCAGGCCAGCCAAGGAGGGTGCCAGCGGGGGGGCACCCCCCAATTGCCCCATCAGTCACACTGCAGATTGGTCCTGATCACTGGTCAGGCCTACGCACCATACCTGTGCACAAATTTCTTGCAACGGTCCTCTAGTCTTACATAATACTAAATACAAAATTTGCCTTATGAGCAGAATGATATGTACTTTTTCTTTTTCTTAACCAGTGATTCTATAAGACAGGTGACCTTTTAAAAATGAGAGGAAGGTGGAACTTTGAAATTTGTAGTTGCAGTTCTTACTTTCCAAAATATGTTTATTTATAAAAATAATGAGATGCTTAAATTTTTTTCTGACAAAGAGTTTTTAAAATCACATGTTTTATATTCTAAGAAGGAATTCCTGGTAAATGTAATTTGCATATGAATTTACAGCATATGCCATTTTATATTTTGCAGTGTATTATATGATATTTATATTTAGTATTGTTATATTTTCATTCCATTTACATTTATTATTCCTTACATTTATTATTTCACTTTTATGCTTATTATTATTATTATTTTTTAAATTTATTTATTTATTTATTTTTTACATATTTTCTTGATTTTTTTTTTATTGCCCCCCTCCCTCCCTCCCACACATCCCCTCCCTCCCCATAGTTTTATGTCCATTGGTTGTACTTATATGCATTTATACAAGTCCTTCGGTTGATCTATTATCTCCCCTGATATCCCTACCCTCCCCACTGTAATTTGACAGTCTGCCTGTTGCTTTACTTTCTCTATATCTGTCTCTTGGTTCATCAGTTTATAAAGATCTTTATCATCCACCGATGTGTGAGGTCATGTGGTGTTTCTCTTTCGTTGATTGGCTTATTTCACTCAGCATGATGCTCTCCAATTCCATCCAGGTTGCTGCAAATGATGAGAATTTCTTCTTCTTTATGGCAGCATAGTATTCCATTGTGTAGATGTACCATAGTTTTTGGATCCAATCATCTGCTGACGGGCACCTAGGCTGTTTCCAAATTCTGGCTATTGTAGATTGTGCTGCTATGAACATAGGGGTGCATATATCCTTTCTGATTGGTGTTTCTAGTTTCTTGGGATATATTCCTAGAAGTGGGATTACTGGGTCAAATGGGAGTTCCATTTTCAGTTTTTTGAGGAAACTCCACACTGTTCTCCACAGTGGTTTAAAGAGAAAATAAACAAATGGGACTACTTCAAAATAAAAAGCTTTTTTACAGCAAAAGAAACCATCAATAAAACAACAAGAAAGCCCACGGTGTGGGAGATCATATTTGCAAATATTACCACTGATAAAGGTTTAATCTCCAACATTTACAGACAGCTTATACAACTAAATAAAAGGAAGATGAATGATCCAATTAAAAAATGGGCAATGGACCTAAACAGAATATTTTCAAAAGAAGACAGAAGGAAGGCCAAAAGGCACATGAAAACATGCTCAAAGTCACTAATTATCCGAGAGGTGCAAATCAAAACAACAATGCGGTACCATCTCACACCTGTCAGAATGGCCAACATCAACAAATCAACAAACGACAAGTGTTGGCGAGGTTGCGGAGAAAAAGGAACCCTCGTGCACTGCTGGTGGGAATGCAGACTTTTATGCTTATTATTCTATTTAACTCTTAGTATCCCAGTATTTTAACTTGTAAGGTCCATGGTAAAATGAAAGATTCCCTCTCCTCTTTCCCCTCATTGATTATGATTTTGAAATCTTTCTTAGAAGATCCTCATTTGAAAAATGGATCTGAGAAAAAAGGATCAGTCACTGTTTAAAGACCCTCAAGTATTTTGGGAAAGGTGATATGAGACTGCCACTGAGATGTTTCTTCCTACAAAATCACTTCCCTTCAGGTGAGGATACTGGGAAAATGGAAAAATCCTCAGTCTCAAAAGTACCCCTGGATGCACCAACCTGAAAACTAACTTCATTCATGCCCCTCCACCACTTTTTTTTTTTCTTTTTCTTTTTTGAGATCTCAGAAAAATTGAGCACATAAATTAAAGTGTCCCTTTAGCTGCCCTACTTTATGCAATCATATTCACTGAACAGTACCCTGGGGCCTAGAGACCTTGAGAATGTCACAGAGGTCATATTTTCACCCAGATGAACTACTCAAGTGCAATTTTTTCCCCCAATGTCTTGGACCCCAATGGGCTTTTCTTCAATTTCAGAGATGAAGGCTGTCTTGTTTTATCTTACTTTTTTTTTTTTGAGAAAACATTTATTGTTTTCTCAAAATAAATAAAAACACCCCACTTTCCTATATTGTTTGCTTTCTACAGTGCACCTCTGGCAATACCTTAGGCAAATAAAGAAGTATAGGATCTGATTCTGCACTTATATGGTTTGTTTTCATTTCTATTTGGAGGTATCCCTCCCATGGTTTCAGTATCACAGTCATGTTTATTGATCTTTTATTAAAAAAAAAAACCAAAAAACAAAAACTAGTCTAGTTCTGGAGAAAGGTTTTGATTGATTAAGCTCTCTGAGAGATCCTTTTCCCATCACCCTGATGGCTTAGTATCATCAGTAGAGGTTAGGCTGTTTTTCCAGTTTTCTGAAGGCCAAGAGGAAAGAAAACATCTTTTCACAATTTATCGCCCCAAATTGGATTAGGCAAATAGGAAACGTGCAATAAGCAGTGTCCCATAAATCTCCCACAATGCAAATAGGCAGTAGGTTTAGGTGATGGTCTTACAGAAGGGGCCCTTGTTGGAAACATTTACTCTCCTGGATAAAGTGCTGAAGTGGCCAGCTGAATGAATGTGTTGCCCACAATCTTGTGACAATAGGAGCTGCAGCTAATTGAGAATAATTAAGGTAGAAAGTGCTTTGCTAACTCTAGAGTCCCTGTTACTCTGTCCAGTTCACATTTTTTTTTTTTTTTGCCATGTACACTATTCTCTAATGCAATTGAGACTCTTGAACAACATGGGTTTAAACATAAGTGGTTATGAGCAGATTTTTTCCAGTAACTTCAGTTGACCCTTCATATCCAGGTTGTTCAACTAAAACAATATTTTCACTTTCCCAGCTTTGATTGGCTGAATCTACATATGCAAAGGGCCAACTATAGGTAAGTTTTGGGGGAGTGAAGTTATATACCGATTTTCAAATGGTGAGGGTCAGCACCCCTCACCCATATTACTGTTCAAGGGTCAACTGTACTGACTGTACCATAGTTTTCCATTGTTTATGTCGTCTAGTCCTCTGGGCATTAAAATTTGCATTTGTTTCAGAAGAAAATTAAGCTATTTCTAAAGAATTTGAATATTGCTATGAACATTTGAAGGCCTCTATTTCAGAGAAAATGGTAGATTTATTTTGCCTAGAGTAAGTGTATTTGAATCCCAAAAGATTTAAGTTAGTTTAAAAGAAGATAGCTAATAACAAAGGTCCCTCAAAAAAAATTCACATCTCTAAAACTTAGCCTTAAGGTAATTTGAATCTTGGAGAAATGTCTTCCAGTTTTTCAATATGACTTGACTTTGTTAGAACCTTGAAATTAAATGTAGTACTTATCCTTTTTTTGGATCCCTTTAAAAACCGTTGCTGCCAAACTCCTGAAAACACTTTTTTATCTATACTTACTCTTGCTTTTCATGTTAACTAATTAACTCTTTCAGTTCTCTGGTTAAATCTGGACTGGTATAGAGCACGCCCCTTGAAAAATAATACTACGTGGGCTGACCTTAGTTGTACCGACCTCTGTGATTTGTCCTGGGCAAATTAGAGAGCTTCCTCTTACCCAGTCTCTCCTTCCATTGACAGAGAATATTTTGTCACCACTGAGACACCAGAGGGGAAAATGTAGGTGTTTAATAAGGGTAGAAGACAAAATTGTCTATAAAATGTTTTAGGTTCCTTGGGAAGAGGTGATATCTATCTATCTATCTATCTATCTATCTATCTATCTATCTATCTTTCTATCTATCTATCATCTATCTCTATCTATCTATCTCTATCTATCTATCTATCTATCTATCTATCAATCTATCTATCTATATCTACCTATCATTCTATCTCTATCATCTATCATCATCATCTATCTCCTATCTCTCTATCTCTATCTCTATCTCTATCTCTATCTCTATCTCTATCTCTATCTCTATCTCTATCTCTATCTCTCTATCTCAATATATGGCATAGATTTAAGCCAGTTTGAATTCATATAACTTTTGTTGGACAATTGTTTCACAATATTGACCCGAGTCCAAATTAGAGCCTCTTGGGTGTCCCTTTTTCTACTGATTTGCAGTTTATTGGCTCCTCAATTCCATTACTCTCTATCTGACTTTCTCAACATTTCCCTTGCTGTGTTACTGTAGGTAAAAGTTCTGTTTGGAAATGGCAGATACAAGAGGTTACTCTTGTATTGTATAGATGCTGGCATCACGTTTAATTTTCTTGATTCTGGGACATTCACTTTGTTCTCTCTAATTTATTAAAAGAAGTAGAATCAATAGTTGAGATACCTTATTAATTTCCATTGAAATTTTTTTGTCATCTACGTTTTCTGATGTCTGTGTCTTCAATTTTGCGAAGTATAGGTGAGCCCCTTTATGGATGCATCAACTAATTGAATTTGCTTAAAGAAAGAGACTATTTTTTTTTCCTTTACTCACTTTACTTATGGATATTTTTCGTAATTGCAAAAAGAAAAGAAAGGTATAACAGTGATCCCCAGTTATCCTAATTAGTTCAATGGATATCAGAGCTCTATCAATTACTTAAATAACTTAGGGAGTGGGGGTGGGTGTTGGGTAAAGAACTATAATCATGTGGATTGATAATCCCAAGTGAAACTATTGGCCTGAAACACACATAATGCCACATACTCAGCTTTTGAGATACCTTTGAATATAGTGCCTGATGAAAAAACATTTCTAAAAATTTGCATTTCCAGGTTTTGAACAGTGAATTTTGTGTGAGGGTTAGGTGAAGAATGCATTTGGAAATTAGACTGTAAAGCCAGAAGTTTAGGGGCTTGACAAGGAAGGCATTAAATTAGCCACAGAGCTGGATTCAATGACTTCAAATCCCTGGTGAAGGCAGATGTCTGGATTCCTGGGCTTAAGTGGGTTGTACTGAATTCCCTTACCTGCTTTTTATCCGCAGCTCTATCGACAAGATTTCCATTATTTCCTAAATGTCTGCACTGGCTTGCTTTATTTTTCTTATTAAAGTTTGTGTGTGTGTGTGTGTGTGTGTGTGTGTGTGTGTATGCCACTGGTAGCTCTACCATTTTAGTCATCACCAATTTCTTCATCTTTCCCATTTATTTATTTATTTTTTTAAAAATATATTTTATTGATTTTTTACAGAGAGGAAGAGAGAGGGATAGAGAGTTAGAAACATTGATGAGAGAGAATCATCGATCAGCTGACTCTTGCACACCTCCTATTGGGGATGTGCCCGCAACCAAGGTACATGCTCTTGACCGGAATCGAACCTGGGACCTTTCAGTCCGCAGGCTGATGCTCTATCCACTGAGCCAAACCGGTTTCAGCTTTCTTTCCCATTTATTAATGGTCCCGCTTTCTCTCTAATACTTTTTTTCTTCCTGACATATCTTCCTGACTTTTTCTACCCCTTAAATTCCTTTATGTTGAATTAACTCAAGCAACTTGTCTTTTGTTTCTGTTGGAGGCATTACAGTTTTCTTCATGTAACATAGTGAATATGTAATAACATATATAACAAATATAGGGGTGGGAAAAGTAGGTTTACAATTCTAATAAAAATAATACAGTAATTAATAAATAGTAATATAAGAATAAACTTTTGCATTCTCACAACTATAAACCTACTTTTGCCCACCCCTGTATATTAATAGCATTTCTTTATATCTACTGCCATAAAAAACCATCTATATGAGTTTAGCACATTTAAGAAATAAAATCTGGCCATGGCTAAGTGCCTTGGTTGGTTGGAGCAAAGGCTGCAAGTTAGCCCAGCTGATGTGACTCAGTGGTTAAGTGTCAGCCTATGAACCAGGAAGTCATGGTTGGATTCCAGTCAGGGCACATGCCTGGATGTAGGCTTGATCCCCAGTGGGGGGGCATGCAGGAGGCAGCCAATCAGTGATTCAGATCATTGATGTTTCTATCTCCTTCTTCTTTCCTCACTGAAATCAGTAATAATAATAATAATAATAATAATAATAATAATAATAATAAAAGGTTGTTGCAGGTTCAATCCCCAGTTGGGCTTATAATGGAAGCAACTGATTGATGTTTCTCTCTCATATTGATGTTTCTCTCTTCCTCTCTCTCTAAAAATCAATAAAAACATATCCTTGGGTGAGGATTTTAAAAAAAAAGGAAGTAAAATATGTTTGAATAGTGTTAGTCTGAAATTGCATTGAATAAAATCTCATCATCCTATTTTAGATATATTTTATAATCTTACTTTTAATCAGTAATTAATACCACTTTTACTATAATAAACAACACTATTTCCTAAGGAAATAATCAGGAACAAAATAAAAATTTGTGTACACTTAAATTATTTAGAAAATGTAAGCTTTGTATGGAATAAACCTAAAGCTATGTTGTTGTTTTTTAAGGAAAAATAATTGGAAGAAATTACACCAACATATTAACAGTGGCTACTCTGAAGTAGAATAATTATGGGTAATTTATATTTTCTCCTTTATCCTCTTTTATAGTTTGCAATTCTTCTAAAGTAATAATGTATTACTTTTGTAATAAAATACTTAAATCTTGACTTAAGAAAAGTATTAAAGCAATACATGTTAAGTGAAACCAACTCAAAAAATATTTAAGTATGAAGGGTACAGAATGGTTTTGTCTGCATCCATTCTGTCCTTGGACCCCAATCATCTAGGTTTTCACAAATCCCCATAATATTGTTTATATGTACTTTTTAAAATCCTCACCCAAGGAATGAGGATATTTTTTCCATTGATCTTTAGAAAGAGTGCAAGGAATGGGAAAGATAGAGGGAGGGAGGGAGGGAGGGAGGGAGGGAGGGAGGGAGGGAGGGAGGGAGGGAGAGAGAGAGAAAGAGAGAGAGAGAGAGAGAGAGAGAGAGAGAGAGAGAGCGAGAGAGAGAGAGAGAGAGAAACATCAGAGTGAGAAGGAAGAAACATTGATTGGTTGACTCCCATACTCGCCCTATCCAGGTATTGAACCCTCAACTTTTTTGGTGTACAGACGATGCTCTGACCAACTTAACTACCTGTGTAGGGTCACAGGTGCCATTTTTGACAATGAAAATATTCAAGATATTTTGAGAGAATCATATCTAAAAGGAGCAATGGGTAATATTATTATTTGAAATGAAAACATTAGTTTTTTTGGAGACTGATCCAAGTTTATAAAGTTGTTTTCAAAATATTGTCACTAAACTGTGAAATAACAAATGTTTTCTGAACTCCACCACTACTGTGATGTGATTAAATTAGAAATCTGTATCTGTTCTTGCATGTTGTTGTGGTCAACACAGGACATCATTTCTCACAGGCTAAAAGCTGCTGAGCAAGCCCATGAATAAGTTGATAAATATGAGCACTTTTTTTTTTTTTTTTTTTTTTTTTGGCAGAAAAAAATGTGTTCAAGCTGGCCTTCCAAAGAAGAAAAGGTATCTTTTCACATGACAGTGGTATTTTTTATAATTGTGATTGGGTTAACTGGGAAACATTAATTGTTATTACGTCCAGTCTCCCCCACCTTTTTTGAATTTTTAATATTATTGAAGTTTTATTATTTTAAATTTGCATTTTAAAATTGAAATGATGTAACATATTTTTATTTTTTAATAATGTATTGGGGTGACATTGGTTAATAAGATTATATAGGTTTCAAGGGCACATTTCTACCATACATGATCAATATATTGCATTGGGTGCCCACCACCTAAAATGAAATCTTCTGTCCCCCTATATTGGACCCCCTTCACCCTTTCTATGCCCCAACCCCATTCCCTCTGGTAACCACCATACTGTTGTCTGAGCCTATGAATTTTTGTTTGTTTTTCTTGTTTGTTCATTTGTTGCTCTTAGTTTTATATGGCACAAGGTGAATTACTATCTGCGATCACTTCAGGGACATGAATTTGCCTCTTTCTGGGCTCTCCACAGATGCAAATTTTATATAATCTACTTTGCCACCGCTGTGCTGGTTTGTGACTTCTGGTTAGTGACTTCTGGGGGGTACATAGGTTCCTCCCTTTGTGATGACTTCCCTTGAAACTCTTCTAAGGTTGTCAATCCTATAGACAGCTCACTTCCTGTTTTTGCTTAAGATCAAACTGTAGAGCTGGCTAGTTTTCATGTTGTTTTGTATCTTATTGTGTATGTTTGAAAGGACTTAGGAAATGCCCATGAGAACTAATGCTCAACCGTCTACTTGTTACTTTATATGCATCATATTCAGGGCCCTGCAGTATCTGATGAAGGAACGTAGAACATTTGAAGAACGGTCACATTTCTCTACCTGTGCTTTTCAGAGACACTTTGCAGAACTATTAATCTGGAAAAAGTCAAAGCTCTTGGTGTGTGAATCTAACACTGAGGTGTAGCTATTTTTTTCAGGCTGATTGCCATCTTCTCCAGGAAAAGGAAGAATGTGCTGTTAAAACAGTTACTAATGCATGTTCTCAGGAGCAATATGGATTTAGTTGGGTTGGGGGGAGTGAACAGGAAGCTCATGAAAAAGGTTTGTCTCTAGCTCCTTACTCAAACTCACGGTATCGATGAGTGTTTTTCTTCTTTCTGGTTCATCATTCTATGCTGATGAAGATGTGGGTATGCTTGTAATGCACAGTAAAGTGATGCCTGGAAAGTATATAAATGCACTATATACTTTCCATTTGCCTGGATGTTCACTTCTCACATATTCATGAACTCTGAGCCTGGCTAGGCACACTCATACCAGTAGCTATAGTAAGGGTTGTGGTGGCTGATGATCATTTGGGTGCCAGGCGATTCAGCTCTGAAACACTGCATTTCAAGTGGCACATGTCACTTTTGGGAACTTTGGAACAACATTGGAAAATAAACATTACATATTGTATCTTTACAGTGTGATATGTGCTATATCTGACTAGTTTAATGTCCATTTGAATCTTCAGAATAATTTTTTATTCTGAAGAGTTTCATTGAGGACCTCTCTAATAGAGAACCCTGATTCTTTTTTCATTTTTCCTCCCTTCTTCTTTTTTAAAAAATATATTTTTATTAATCTCAGAGAGGAAGGGAAAGGGAGAGAGAGATGGAAATATCATGATGACAGAGAATCAGTGATCAGATGCCTTCTGCACGCCCCCCACTGGGGATTGAGCCGCAACCCAGGCATGTGCCCTTGACCAGAATTGAACCTGGGACCCTTCAGTCCATAGGATGACACTGTATCCACTGAGCCAAAATGGCTAGGGCCTTTTCCCTCCCTTCTTCCTTCTCTCTCTTGCTTTCTGCCTTTTTCTTTCTTTTTTTAGTTATCCTATATATTATAATCCTATATAATAAAAGGGTAATATGCAAATTAACCCTAACAGCGAAATGACCACTTGACCAGTCACTATGGGACGCACTGACCACCTCTTGGTACCTTTTCCGGGCTGGCAGGCTCTGATCATCCGATGGTGAATGAGGAACCAAGGGTGGGTGGCAGGGGCCATGTCTGGCACCAGGCCCAAGGTCCCTGCCACACCAGTCTCTCCACACCCAGAGGGCGACCCACAGCAGGGGCGGGGCTGGTGAGCTCCTGATTGCCCTATGGCATATGGGGATCTGGGATTGGGTGGCATCTAGGGGCAGCCAAAGAAGATGGCCCTGATCTCAGGCCAGGCCTAGGGACCATACCCACACATGAATTTCATGCACTGGGCCTCTAGAATTAAATATATATACACAATTGTTGCCTAGTGGTTTAGGCAACACCACTATCCTTTTTCTCTCAGAAGATCTTTAGGATGAAGATGAGTTACTTAAGATATAATTTTTTTATGAACACAAGAAATGGATATGTATGATCTGCAAGCCCATGTTATAGGTACCGTAGTCCCCACTATCTGCAGGGGGTGCATTCCTAGACCCCCAGTGTTTCCTGAAACATTGGATAGTACCGAACTCTACATATACTATGTTTCTTCCTATTCTCTTGAAGGAAGCACCTATAGCATATCTGTTTGGCATAACCAGATTGCCGGCATCACTAACCCCTGTGCTTTGGGCCCCTTGTTAAGTAAAATCAGGGTTACTTGAACACAGCATTGCAATTCTGTGACAGTTGATCTGAAAATGGAGATGGTTAGTAAGTGACTTAAAAGGCAGGGAGTGGACATTGTGTGGAGAACAAAGGGGTGATTTGAATCTCGGGCGGGACTGAGAGGGGACCACATGAGCTTTCATCATACTGCTCAGAATGATGCTCACTTTAAAACCGATGAATGATTTATTATTTATTATCTCCCATTTAATGTTTTTGGACCACAGCTGAGTGCAGGTAACTAAAACTATGGGACGTGAAACAGTAAATAAAATGAGGGAACTACTGTAATTTCTCATTTTTTCTGTCCCTTACATTCACTTTTATCATTTATCTGAGTGTAATGGAAATTTTTTCTAAGGTTGAAATGCTGTTTACATAGTTTTAAAATACTCCAGGTCTCTGGCCTTAAAGAAATCAGCACTGGCAAACAAAACAATAAGATAAATAAACATATCTTAAATGTTTTTTTTTTTTAAGTTTGCATTTCTTCCTATTTTCTGAAGTACCATAAGGTACTTTTCTATATCTTATATTCAGATATATGACTGGTTAAGTAATGCCTTTTGCAAATAATTATGTTTATTCTATTAGTATTTCACAATTTTTTATAAAAAGTTACAAAATGTTTTTACCAACTCTGACGCTCACAGCAGCCAAGGGAGGTGTGATTAATTGTTTCTATGTTATAGGTAAGATCACTAAGCAACAGGAAGTTTAAGCAACCTACTCAAACATACAGGATGGTGAGAAATTGAGTAAATAAAGGAAAAGGGAAATCTAAAAGAGGTGGGTTCATCCTGGGTCTCTGACACCTTCAAAATAGCCATCTTTTATTTAATTTTCTGATGTTTGAAGTAGAATGGAAATATGAGTTAAGACAAATAATGGCCCTTCAGATATGCATACCGAGTTGGGAGAGACAAATACTGAGAGGATAGGGGAACGGTGGCTCTGGAAAGGCTGCACTGATGAAGGAGTTTGAAACAGACCCAAAAGCTGAGTAGGAGATGCCTATGGTATGGGCTGAGGAAGAAGGATGGAGAGGCAAGTCCCTAACTTTTGAAGGAACTGACAGAACAGCTATGTGAGCGACCAGAAAAAAATTAAGAGACGTTGAGGATGAAGGTGGGTGAGGGCACATCCTGTAAGGAATACTTATTATCCTCAGGGTAATAGAAAGCCACTGCAGAATCTCAAGGTGGGGCTGGAGTGTGTTGATGGGGGAGGATGACCTGGTCATATTTGCTCTTTAAAATCACTTTAAGTACAGAAAGGAGGACGGATTGGATAGGGTCAAGAATGGCCACCCGAAAGTGACATGGACTAGAAGCAGGGGGACTATGGGGACACAGTGGAAGACAAAGTCAAAAGATAGTGAAGGAAATGAATTGATTACCCTTGGGGATGAAGTGTGGGTGATGAGAAAGGGAAAATGATATTTCAGTGTGCTACTCTTCGAATGTTTTTGTTTGGTTTCTTTGTGGTCTAGGCTATTAATAAAGGTATAAAAAAGCTGTGTGGTGCTATGATTTATATGTTGTTTACAGTTTTCTTTTTGGATAAGAGAAAGGATGCAATGGTAGGCTTTCTTGCTTCAAGGCAGGTGATGATTCATCATTGTGTTTCAGGAAGCCACCAGGCTCAGAACACTCAAAATCCTTTTTTTTTTTTTTTTAATTTAATTTAATTTTTTTTTTATAGCAAATCCTGATGTTCTGAACACTAATATGATAGCCAGATTAATATTGGGTCGGCAACTAAGTAATTGCGGATTTTTAAAAAATCAAAGACAATTTTTTCATGGAACTAAATAACTTTATTCTGTAATGTATTGCCTATTTTTATCAATGACCTTTTGCCATCTTTCAGGCAGCATCATAATCCCACGTTCAAAAAACTTCTGGTTTTTATTAGCAAAAAACTGAATCAGGTACGATTTGATATCATCATCATTATTGAAATTTTTACCATTCAAGGAGTTTTGTAAAGATCGAAACAAAAAGTAATCAGATGGTGCAAGGTCAGGACTATATGGTGGATGTGGCAAAACATCCCAACCAAGCTCCATTAATTTTTGCCGAGTGACCAAAGATGCGTGTGGCCTTGCATTGTCATGATGGAATACAACACCTTTTCGATTTGTCAATTCGGGCCGCTTTTCTTCAACTGCATTGTTTAATTTCATTAGTTGTTCAATGTAGACATCAGAATTGATCGTTCGGTTGGGTGGTAAGAGTTCAAAGTAGACAATTCCTTTGTAATCCCACCAAACTGATAACAAAACCTTCTTTTGATGAATATCAGCTTTTGATGTTGTTTGAGTTGGTTCACCTGGCCTGCTCCACGATCTTTTCCGCTTGATATTGTTGTAAACAACCCATTTTTCATCGCCAGTTATCAGTCATTTTAAAAATGGATCATTTTCATTACGTTTCTTTAGCAAATCGCAGCTGCTAATGCGTTGCGTTAACTGTGATTCTTTCAGTTCGTGAGGAACCCATGTATCGAGTTTTTGAACATAGCCAAGTTGTTTTAAGTGATTTTCAATGCATGTATGTGATACATGAAGCTTCTCTGCAATCTCACGTGTTGTACTGTGACAGTCCAAATTGATTATTGCTTTGATTAGGGCGTCATCAACTTCAACTGGACTACCAGAGCGTTTTTCATCTTTGAGTGAAAAATCACCAGAACGAAATTTGGCAAACCAATTTTGACACTGCCGTTCTTTTAAGGCTTTGTCACCATAAACAGCACATAACTTTTTATGAGCTTGCGATGCGTTTTTCCCTTTGAGGAAATAAAAAAGCAAAATATGACGAAAATGTTCCTTTTGATTTTCCATTTTTCAACGAACGCCAAACAAAAACTACAAAACAGATCAAAAAACTTTTTTTACTGATTAACAGCTGAATAGCCAACTATCAAATAACAAAATGTGTTTTACATTTGTACTACGTCTGCAAACCTAAAAATTCAACTGAAGCCATATATGTGTGAAACCCGCAATTACTTAGCTGCCGACCCAATACTTTAAAAAAATTCTATCTTCATGAGTGTGAATGTTAAACAAATAATTTATTGAAGGTACCTCCAATTTGAGCAAATGGAAATTTTGTTCTTCCTTCAATCATGACTTTCCCCTTCTTCTTTTTCTTCTCTGTGAAGCCCCATTTCCTTCATTTTGTGGTCTATGTGTTTGACCTAGGACAAAAAGAAAAGGAGGTAAATAAAATTCTAAACATTTGTAGAAAAAAAAAAAACAAACCCCACAACATTCCAGAAACGGAAAATAGTAGATTCCTTCTATATCCACACAAATACAACATATAGATTTCCCTTTTTTTGTGTAAGAACAAAACTTGTTATGTGTCATTTTTTTCCTGAGAAATGGGTGGACCTTGTAAAACTCTATATTTGCCTTTATTTATTTCTAGAAAATGTTATTAAGGTATATTGGAGTGCTCCAAAAAATTTCAGAAGAAGGTTAGCCTGTGTTTTGCGGACTACAGTAAAGCTTTTGACTGCATGGGTCATGAAAAGCCATGGGTTGTTCTGAGAGAAAGAGGCGTGCTTCAACACTTGACTGTCCTAATGTGTAAACTGTACTATGGACAGGAAGCCACTGTAAGGTCAGAATATGGAGAGACACAGTTTTTCTGTAGACAAAGGGTCAGAAAAGGGTGCATTTTATCTCCCTATTTCTTTAATCTGTATACAGATGAAAAATAAGGCTAGATTTAGAGAAAGGAGGAGTGAAAATTGATGGTAGAAATATCAATAACCTAAGCTATATAGATGACACCATCTTATTGGCAGAAAATAGCAATGATCTAAAATGACTTTTGATGAAAATGAAAGAAGAAAGTGTCAAACTTGAATACCATGAAGACAAAAATCATGACTACAAAAGCAATACACAACTTTAACAAAGGCAATGAAGATGTTGACATTCTTAAAGATTTTTATTACCTTGGTTCAGTCACCAAGACAAATGGTGAGTACAGCCAAGAAATCAAGAGAAGGTTGAGCCCTGGCCAGGCGGTTTAGTTGGTTGTAGCATTGTCCCATGCACCAAAAGGTTGTGGGTTTGATTCCAAGTCAGGGCACATATGTAGGTTGCAGATTCAATTCACTGTCAGGGCATGTACTGGAGGCAACTGATCCTGTTTCTCTCTCACATCAATGTTTCTCTCTCTCTCAAAATCAATAAAAAAGCATATCATCCAATGAGGATTAAATAAATAAAAAAGAAGATTGAGACTCAGAAAGATAGCAGTAGAGTATAGGAGACACTTTTCAGAGACACTCTGCAGAAATATTAATATTAATAATATTCATATTAATATTATTTTAATTAATTTTAACCAAGAGCAAAGATATGTCATCAGAGACCAAAATCATCCACACACACGCTTATGTTCCCATTTACTATGTACTAAGGCAAAAGCTGGACACTGAAAAAGACTGAAAAGGAAAAAAAAAATTGATTCATTTGAAATAGTCATTGGAGAAAAGATTTACGGATACCTTGGACTGCCAGAAAGATGAGCAACAAGTGGTCCTAGTGTAAATCAAACCCAGAACACCACTAGAAGCAAAAATAATAGGTACTGGGGTTGCAGGTTCGATCCCAGGCCTTGGTTAAGACATATCTGAGAGGCAACCAATCAATGCGTCCCACATTAGTGTTTCTCTCTCTCTCCCTTCCTTTCTCCTTCTCTCTCTATCTCTTCTGCTCCCTTTCATTCTCTTTAAAAATCAATGGAAAAATATCCTTGTTTGAGGATTAAAAAATAATACTAGAGTTTGGGTTTAGTTTAATTTGCAATTTCTTTAATATTAATCATTCAATTTGCTTTTATTTCTTCTAATGTGCTTTGTTTCTTACCTTTACCCATTTTTATTGTTTCTTTTCAATTTGCCAAAGAACACTAACTCATTTTATCTCTCATTTGTTGCAGTTATTAGTCTGGCTTTTGCCTCCTAATTGTTTTAGTGTTTTTGACACATAGAAGTTCAATAGTTTTGTGTAAATTAACATTTTTCTTTGTGATCTCTTCCACTGCACTGATTAGAAAATAGTTTTCTACTCTAAGACCAATTAATTTTCACAATTTTATTCTTTTTTTTTTTTTTAGTTCTACTTTTTGTATTTAGTTCTTTTTTCTAGTTTATTTCACTGTTAATGTGAGGTGAGGATTTCAGTTGAGAGTTTCCCAAATAATCATTTTCCCCAAATCGTTAACTAAACCATCTCTTCCTTTCCCATCGATGGGTGATGTTTTCTGTGGTGTTTTTTCTAAGTTGGTTTATTCCTCACGAGGCCCATGCTGGGTGCTGATTCATTCCTCCAGATGGAGATCAGTATTGTCTCTAGCTAGCCTCCCATCCCCTCAGCTCCTGGCTGGCCCGCGAGGTTAATGAACAGAATCTGTCTATTTCTGGTGCCCAGCATGTCCTCAGGCTATAAGGCCTGACGGACCCAAGTTAATGTCTCTCCTCTTCCAACTCAGACTTTCTCATCATTCCACAAAACCAGAAACAGTATTTTTTTGCTCCCCATTTAAATGTACTACATAAAGGGCGGTATACTCTACTATGCATCCTCTTCTCCAAGACACCCTCAGTTCTCTCATGTAAGCTGATCTCAAAGAGGGCAATACACCAGCCTGTTGGTGAGTTCTGTACTCAGAGTCAACCAGAATTTTCAAATGAATTGGGAGAGTGAGTGCAGTTACTGACAGGGGGGTGGGGGGTGGGGGAGTGGGACTAGAGGGAAAAAAGGAAAGATTCTTAGTGGTGAATCTTTGCTGTCAGTAGTGCCAGGTCAGGTGAAGGCATGAACCAAGCAGGCTCCCGCACAGTGCCAAGTGCCTGTGTTTTGAAAATGCATTTCTGCAAAAGTCCCAGTTCATCACCAACAACTGACACTGAATTGCTGGACATCTCCCTTGGAATTCGGCGGATCATCTTTTTTCATCAGTCTGCTTTCTCATTTCTAGTGTCTAGTTATTTGGGGGCTCTTAATGCGTAGAATTTGGATATGAGTGAATCTACTAGTGTCTAGTCATTTGGGTACTCTTAATACGTAGAATTTGGAGATGAGTGAATCTATCACTATGGAAACCTGGAATTACAAAGAACAGATTTATATGATTCTAACATTTGCAAAGTCTTAGGGGAATAAATTCTTCTTTGGAAGGGGTTACTTATTTACTAGTTTTGTATTAAAAATGTTCATTAAAATTTTCATGTCATTGGAATGATAAAGAGATTAACTATGAAAATTCAAATTATGGGTGATTTACACTGAGTGGTCAGATTATTATGATCTCTGAACGCATAATAATCTGGCCACTTGGTGTATATCCTATATAACAAAAGGCTAATATGCAAACTGTTCCCTTAACTAAGCAGGCTGGCCAACTGCCCATGTCCCTTCCCACTGGCCAGGCTGTCCGGACTCCACCCATGTAGGAATTCATACACCAGGCCTCACACACATACACACACACACACACACACACACACACACACACACACTGAGTGGTCAGGTTATTATGCATTCAGAGATCAATAATCTGGCCACTCAGTATATATTGGGACAAGGAGTTTTTTTTAAAAAAAATTTAATATTCACATCCGCTGACTCCAGACTAATACCCAGAATCATAATTTCATTTTTAGATTTATTTTTATGAATTCAAAGATGGCGGCACCCACAGCCACAAGATGGCGGTGCCCAATCCCTTCAGCCCCACCAGGGCAGCAGGCACATAGACCCCTCAGGACCCCAGCCTCCCAGTCCCTACAGGCAAGCCTCAGATGGCAGCTGCCCAGATGCCCAGGGCTGCCTGAGGCTCAGGTAACCAGGGCCGGCCGAGGCTTGCACTGCTGGCAGTGGCAGCAGCAGAGGTGTGATGGGGTGTCACCTTCCCCTGATTTCCAGGTCACCTCCCCCCCTGAGGGTTCCTGGACTGTGAGAGGGTGCAGGCTAAGCTGAGGGACCCCCCCCCCCCACTCTCTAGTACATGAATTTTCATGCACCAGGCCTTTAATATATATATATCTCAGGTTAATTTTCAACATAATATTTCTGGAATCCAAAGATGCTTTAGGAAACTTGTCTGCATAATATGTTGCATCAGGAAGTTAGCTGAAAGAAAAAGAGAAAGCATCTGATAAAATACAACAGCTATTTCTTAAAAAAATATTTTTAAATAAACACTGAAAGAGTGAGGATATTTTTCCCATTGATATTTAGAGATTGTGGAAGGAAGTAGAGAGTGGGAGAGAGAGAGAGAGAAACATCAATGTGGTAGTGAAACATCAATCAGCTGTCTCTGGCATACTCTTCCCCCTCCCACTAACCAGGGATAAAGCCTGCAACCTAGACGTGCCCTGATCTGAACTGAACTGGCAACCTTTCAGGGCATGGGACAATGCCCAAGCAACCAAGCCACACCAGACAGGGCTTGGAATGTTTAAAATAAAAATGTCTGTAATAGATATGAAAAAACAACCATACATTACCAAAAAAATTTAAATAAATGAAGAGGACCAAGTTTCTTGATGGTGACACAGAATATTACAAAGATAACATTTTTGTATGACAATTTTAACTTTAAAATTTGACAAAGTGATCTAAAGTTCTTCTGAAAAATAACCATTGAGAAAACATAAGACTGTATAGGGGATTTTTGCTCTATTACATATTATAATATATATGTATATTATATTGGGTCGGCAGCTAAGTAATTGCGGATTTTTTAAAGAAAATCAAAGACAATTTTTTCATGGAACTAAATAACTTTATTCTTTAATGTATTGCCCATTTTGATCAATGACCTTTTGCCATCTTTCAGGCAGCATCATAATCCCATGTTCAAAAAACTTCTGTTTTTTATTAGCAAAAAAACTGAATCAGGTACGATTTGACATCATCATCATTATTGAAATTTTTACCATTCAAGGAGTTTTGTAAAGATCGAAACAAAAAGTAATCAGATGGTGCAAGGTCAGGACTATATGGTGGATGTGGCAAAACATCCCAACCAAGCTCCATTAATTTTTGCCGAGTGACCAAAGATGTGTGTGGCCTTGCATTGTCATGATGGAATACAACACCTTTTCGATTTGTCAATTCGGGCCACTTTTCTTCAACTGCATTGTTTAATTTCGTTAGTTGTTCAATGTAGACATCAGAATTGATCGTTCGGTTGGGTGGTAAGAGTTCAAAGTAGACAATTCCTTTGTAATCCCACCAAACTGATAACAAAACCTTCTTTTGATGAATATCAGCTTTTGATGTTGTTTGAGTTGGTTCACCTGGCCTGCTCCACGATCTTTTCCGCTTGATATTGTTGTAAACAACCCATTTTTCATCGCCAGTTATCAGTCATTTTAAAAATGGATCATTTTCATTACGTTTCTTTAGCAAATCGCAGCTGCTAATGCGTTGCGTTAACTGTGATTCTTTCAGTTCGTGAGGAACCCATGTATCGAGTTTTTGAACATAGCCCAGTTGTTTTAAGTGATTTTCAATGCATGTATGTGATACATGAAGCTTCTCTGCAATCTCACGTGTTGTACTGTGACAGTCCGAATTGATTATTGCTTTGATTAGGGCGTCATCAACTTCAACTGGACTACCAGAGCGTCTTTCATCTTTGAGTGAAAAATCACCAGAACGAAATTTGGCAAACCAATTTTGACACTGCCGTTCTTTTAAGGCTTCATCACCATAAACAGCACATAACTTTTTATGAGCTTGTGACGCGTTTTTCCCTTGCGGAAATAAAAAAGCAAAATATGACGAAAATGTTCCTTTTGATTTTCCATTTTTCAACGAACGCCAAACAAAAACTACAAAACAGATCAAAAAACTTTTTTTACTGATTAACAGCTGAATAGCCAACTATCAAATACAAAATGTGTTTTACATTTGTACTACGTCTGCAAACCTAAAAATTCAACTGAAGCCATATGTGTGTGAAACCCGCAATTACTTAGTTGCCGACCCAATATATATCATATAATACATATATGATACATATATAATTACATAAAATATATAATAGAAATACAAAATTAAAGTGCATGTATTACTTATAGCATTTATTGACATACTACTTAGCATGTATAAATGGCATTATGTATGGTAATACATATGTGTATATGGTTCAAAACAGACTGAGATGCCATTAAAACTTAGTTTTGATTCAAAAAAGAAGAAAGCATGATATGCAAATGGGTTATTCAATTAATTGTGCTCTAAAATTTGACTATTTGTGGATTTTCAGTTAATGTCACATACCCACATAACATCTTTTTTTAAAAAGTCAACATTAGTAATAAAAATTAAAGGAAAATAATGAATTCTAGGAAAACTCTTTGAAATTCTTACAGTTTGAAATCAGGAAGACTCCCAAATTATATGTTATTTTAACTTCATTCATCTCAATTTCATCATCAATGAAATAGGAATAATAGTGCTGTTGGTGTTTAGAAGGCTAAAAATAAATATAGCACAGCCCAGTGCACAAAAACAGTGTCAGCAATTATTTATTATAATTATTACTACTTGCAAAGTTCAATGATAAAAATTCTTAAATCTCAATAGAGAGACAGGCTAAGGATGTGAGTAATTGGTAGAAGAAGAAACTTAATTAGCTAATAAACTTGAAAAAGTTAGCTTTGCTAATTATATGCAAATTAAAACATTAATAAAATGCCAGTTTCCAGATAATAGATAAGACAAAACTTTTAAATATAATACAAAAGAGAAGCTTTCTCCTACACTGGGAGCATACATTTCCCGGAACTGACCTTGAAGGAAGTTTGGCAATGGTCCATACTCTTTCACCTGCAATTTCACTCTTGAGAATATATTTAAAATTGTCTAACTTTTACTTTTGTCTAAATAATTGAGCATATCTTAAATCAAGGGACTCAAAGTTTTTGTGATCTCCCAGTTTTATCAATGAAAAGATTTTTTTACTTATGCTCATAATATACATAAATGTATTTCTTGTTTTTTTGTACTATACATTTTTACCCCTAAAAACAAATAGAATTACCTGGGCTGGTTTGGCTCAGTGGATAGAGCATCAGCCTAGGGACTAAAGGGTCCTAGGTTCAATTCCAGTCAAGGGCACATGCCTGGGATCTGGGCTCAATCCTCAGTAGGGGGCGTGCAGGAGGCAGCAGATCAATTATTCTCTTTCATCATTGATGTTTCTATCTCTCTCTCAGTCTCCCTTCTTCTCTGAAATAATTTAAAAAAATTAAAAATAAAAACAAATAGAATTGAAAAGAAAAATAAAGTAAAAATAGAAATCCTAACACTTTCTTTCTGTACCTCAATGTATTATCGGAAACATCTCCTGGTGTGCATGTACCCCATTCCAAAGACTCCATCGTGGACTATTCTGCAGTTAGAAAAAGAGTTAAATAAATCATAGCACATTCATCAGAGTAAATATTATGTCATTTGAAATGACAGCTTTGGATAATATTTTATTTTGAGACGATGCTTACAATATAATACAATAGTATCTATGAAGGTAAATAGAGTGCCTACCTAGCTCACCATTACATCCCGAGAACCTGGGCTGGCTATTGTGGGTCCTAGTGACACAAAATAGATGACAATAGAAAGATGGGGGAGGGTTGAAGTGGAGACTTAAAAGGCACATGCTTCTCGCTAGTGCCACTGCCGTACCAGCAGCTGCATTAAGAAGAGGGCTCTTAAAAGCAGAGTCCCTAAGCTGAGGTCTGTGCAAGCCATTAACAGTTTCTAAAAGGGGGTTTTATCATGAAGGACTAGTTCAGAAGCCTGGAGTTTGAGGGACCACATGTGTCATCCTTTCAAATGATATCCAGGCTCTGGGAGGAGCGCTAATGCCTGGAAAGAGAGAGTCCTGTAGGTGGTGTACTTTTTTTCTTAAAAGCTTAAGACTTGATACAGTCTTTACGTCCCACTGGGATGGGGCAGGTGTTATTTTAACTGGAGGAAATATTCAGAGAAGTTAAAGTGGTTGTCCTAAAACTGCAGTGGGAGCTAATCAGGTATCAACAAGAATGGACTTCAACGAGGTTAGGAAGGCCCCTCTCCCTTCCCCACCTGGCCTCAGGTGCCCTGGGGGACTCTTGTAATAATTCAGCTAAGCCCCACAGGCCAGGGGGAAGCAGCCAGTGCAGGTTCTGCAAAGGCACGTGACGCTGAGAGATGATTCATTTGATTACTTCTCAAAAGAAATTAAGTGGATATAAAGGCTGTTGGGGTAACACAGTAAGGAACAATTGTGGCTTAAATTTGGGTTTTCATAAGATTCAAGTTATTGAAATTTTTTCTGGTCTCCTAGGAACGATACAGCAGACCTTTTGTGTGGCACAGTAAATCGTTTGCAATCTAAAATTTATCCACAAGTACATGAGCAAACTTTTACAGTTGATGGGTATGTTTATTACCTATAATACCGTGTTGGTTTCCTATGTCCAAACTCACCAAATTATATACATTAAATATGTGCAGAGTTTTGTATATCAATTACATCTCAATCAAGCTGTTAAAAACCTTTTAAAAATATATTTTTATTGATTTCAGAGAGGAAGGAAGAGGGAGAGAGAGAAACATCAATGATGAGAACCATTGACCGGGAACTTGGGACCTTGCAGTCTGCAGGCTGATGCTCCATCCACCGAGCCAAACCGGCTAGGGCTTTTTTTTTTTTTTCTCCAAGGGTCCCTTGTCTGTGCAACCTTTTGATCTTTTTATGTAAATTCCACACCCACACACCTCAGCCTGCTTTCTTTCTGTCCATAGCACTCATCACTCACCAGCGTCACGATATGTGCTGAATTATTGATCTGCTGGTGTCAGTCTCCCCGCTGCCATCTTCGTTGTGGGAGGGCCTGCACTGTTCAATGATGTGTTCCCATCGCCTTGCCACATAGGTGTCATGACATACAGCACGCACTGGATGCATATTTGCTTTAATAACTGAATAACTAATATTTAAAACACGCCCAATATCAAAGTTAAATGGGGATTAAAAAAAAATCTCCAAGTGCAACAACAAACCAAAGTGTTTCCCACTGGATTTAAAAAAGTTATCCGATTTTTCAAAATCTATCATAATTGACTAATACATAATACATAAGTATTTTATGTCAAATACTTAGGGAATTTGCCTCCTACTTTATCTCAGTGCTAATTTGAATTCACTTTTCTGCTTGCTTTAAAAAAAAGATTTTATTGATTTTTTACAGAGAGGAAGAGAGAGTAATAGAGAGTTAGAAACATCGATGAGAGAGAAACATCAACTAGCTGCCTCCTGCACACCCCCCAGTGGGGATGTGCCCACAACCAATGTAGATGCCCTTTACCGGAATCGAACCTAGGACCTTCCAGTCCACAGACCGATGCCCTTTACCGGAATCGAACCTAGGACCTTCCAGTCCACAGACCGATGCTTTATCCACTGAGCCAAACCGGTTTCGGCTCTGCTTGCTTTTAACAAATCAAAAACAAAAACAAAAACAGGATGATTTCTCGCTGATGGTTTTAAAAAGAGGGCTCTGCAGGTTAGATTAGAGTCTTTGCTTGGCATGCTAAGGAAACAAGTGCCCACAGGTGGCCCCTCAAGACCCAAAAGCCAGGGCCAGCCTTCCAGGCAGTGTGCAGATCCTGCCGAGTGCAGATTCATCTGTCATGGGCGTGGAGGAAGGTAGGGACGTGGGCCCTGTCGTCTACAGTGGGAGAGTAGGAGAACTCAGCAATAGCCCATTTCTCACTTGTTTTGTGCAGGAAACAGAAAACTTCTCAGGCAATATGCGGGAGCATGTGGAGGAATAGTGCAGAAGCTCCGTGGAGTAGAATGACAGAGGGTTGTGTGATGAGGTCACATTCCAGCAGAGCTGGCTGGGCCCTCTTGGGGTACATTGATGTCATTGGAATGGACCCTATCACATAGTCAGATTTAGGATAATTCAGCCAGCGGAGTTGAAATGGTCTATTTTAATCTATGAAGCATCAGTCTAAGCAAATGAATGATAGAGGGGTGGGGTCAGGGATAGATGGAGGCTTCTAAGCCCAAGGATAAGAGCCAGGTGTTTATAAAGATTTGAGCACATCTGTTTTTATGTGATTGCATGAGCGTGCCTTACTGAATTGTTAAAACAAAGTCTGCTTTCCTCTTGACAAGACAGTACCAATTCTCATGACTGGAAGTGCTTGAGGATACTAGGGAAGCAGTTCTTCAAAAATGCTCAGGGACAAACTCAGGTGGCCCCGCTGCTCCTCTGGCCGTGCAGCCTCGGTAGCCGGGGATCCTGCGGGTTGCTGTGTGGATGCCTTGTTTTAGCGGGCGAGTTAGAACACAGCAGCGTTACATCTGGAAAAACCAAGCTGATGCTCTCTGGGAGGAGCAACATGTTTATTCATTAGCATCTGTAATGATGTTAAATCATTGCTTCAAAGAAATGGTGTTGCGTGTGTGTGTGTGTCTCTGTGTGTGTTTGTGTGTGTGTATGTGTGTGTGTGTGTGTGTGTGTGTGTGTGTGCCAGTGTTTAGTATACATTGGCATTTCGCAGAAAGGGGAAGGAAGGACGCCAAGAAAATGTATGAGAAAGGAAGGGTACTATAATAGACTCACAGAAGCTGCGGAATGTGTCCTTTAGTGATGTGTACCAGATTGTGACGCTTTTGACGGAAGCAAATGTTTCTTGATCCTTACATTCCCCGTAGTCCCTAGCACCACACCCCCTACAGTATGAATGGTCCATAACTATTTGTTGGATTGCTTTAACTTTGTTTTAAGCAGCCCCTGATTCAGAGCCACCCTAATCCTGAGAACCAAAGGGGAATAAAAGCCAGCCTTGTTTTAAAACTGTCCTCGGTTTCAAAGGCTAGAGATTTAAAGAAATACTTAGTTAAGCCTCTTTTTGTGTAGTTTGGGTTGGAAAGAAGATAATTTTTAATTGGGGTTAACAAGGTAGCTGATGGGGTGGGGAGAACCCAGAGCAAAACAAACATCCCGGTCCTTGTATTGGTGAGACCGCAAATCCCCATGAATGAGGAGATTTAGCTAATCTTTCCAATCACATTCTCCCGTCCTCCCTCCCCTCATCCATCTCCTTGGAATTATGTTATCTCTGCTCAGTTTAAAAGCTCAGAAGCCTTTTGATTTGGAGCAGCATTCAAAGGACGGTCAAGGGTCACCCTTGGAATATTAAAGGAGAGTGTATTACAGGAGAGGAGAGGGAGAGGGAGCAGCTGGGGCCAGGCGCAGCCATGTACAGACCCAAGGCAGAAAAGGAGAGAAAGCGCCACAGGAGCTGCTGGCAGTGGGGAGAGAGCTGCAGGGATTGCTAGGAAGGAAGGACAGGAAGTAGCAACGAGCAGCCTACATTATCAGTGCCCAGGGCCGGTGCTAGTGCAGCCTGAGAGGGGAAGAGAGGAAAACACCTATTAGTGAAATCAATTAGCGGCCTTTTGAACAGACATAGAATGGTTCCTTGAGAGAATGTGGACACTTGAACCTTGCCTGGGAAATGAAATGCCGCTCTTGCTTTAGTGCAGGGATGCAATTCTACAGAGTGGACAGCCCTCCCCTCCCCCTCCCCCCCCAGATGGTTAATTTCTTAAAATAATAAAGCCGTGGGATTTATAAAGTAAATTCCTTTGTAAGATGTCAAAGTAATTTAGTTTTCAAAAATCTATGTTTTGACCTTTCTTCATTTATAAATATTGATTCTTGTTTTTTTTTTCTTCAAATAAAATCAATATTTATGTAAGAGGATAGTTAGTGAGGGCTTATTATGTGCCAAGCGCTGTCCTAATATTTGAAGTAAGAAGATGCAGTGACAGGCCCCTTCACTGCAGCAGTGGTTACTTACTGATTTTTTTTTTTTTTTTTTTTGGGGGGGAGGGTTTCGGGGATAGGGTGGTGAAGGAGGTGGATCATCAATCTCTTTGAAAGTCTGAGGAAGGCTGAGGAACTTTTCCATAACAAAATGGACACGCTGTCCTGCTTTGTCAGAAGAGTCGCAAAGTGCAGTGTATACATCTCGTATTATTACTGTGCAGTCGGCCTATTCTGAGCGCTATTGGTGAATTATTTATTTAATCTGCACAGCTCTCCCAGGAGGAACCTGCTATAATTACTCCCATTTCCTTCAGGGAAATCGAGGCTCAGAGAGATGCGGTAGGTCTCTTGCCCCAGACCTTTCAGTGAGTAGAAGGTGACCACTGGGGTGCACACAAGCTCTTGGCTCCAGTGTCCAAGCTCTCACACTGGCACTGCCGGCCTCCGGATGTGCAAGGCCCTGGTGAGGCTGGCCACAGTGGGCCAGAGGGAAGGCGTCTCTGTGCAAGGTAGACCAGGCAGTGCCCTGACACTTGATTGGCACCTGCAGAAAATCGTCTTAGCACGTCTACAGTCATTACAAAAATGTGCATGGCGTGTTCTGTGGCTGTGCAGTGACTATCTCTGTGCTGTAGCTGCTGGGTGTGGAGGATCTGGCGGGCTAAGCATGGTTTTGGACCTAAGGGAGAAGGTACTGAGAAAACTGTCAGGTTTCACACTGAATTTTTAAGAGTATTTGTTTGTCAGCAGGGGGCAGAATAGAGATTTCTATTTACTTATGGAACGATTAGTGGCCCTTGAAGGATATCCTGCTGGTTTATAGGGATTGGGCCTAAACCGGCAGTCACAATCTGGGACTGTTGGCTCCAGCCACTCACCTGCCTGCCTGCCTGCCTGTTGCCCCTAATCACTCTGCTTGCCAGCCTGCTTGCCCCCAACTATGCCCCTCCACCAGTCTGATCCTCCCCAACTCCCCCACCCTGCTGGCCTGCTCACCCCCACGATTCCTCCCCACTGGCCTGCTCACCCCCAACTGCCCCCTGTTGGCTTGCTCACTCGAAACTGCCCCCTCCCCGCTGTCCTGATCACCTCCAACTGACCCCCAATGACAGCTTGCTCACCCCAAACTGGTCCCCCTGCTTACCCCCACTAGCCCCTGCCATCCTATTCTAGCCTGATCACCCCCAGGTGACCCAAGGTCCCAGCTCCTCCTTTTTTTTTTTTCTTTCTTTCTTTCTTTCTTTCTTTCTTTCTTTCTTTCTTTCTTTCTTTCTTTCTTTCTTTCTTTCTTTCTTTCTTTTTTTTTTTTTTTTCAGCGCCTCCTTGAGTAGAGGCCAGGGCTGGCCAGGGAGGGTGAGAAGCTTGACTTCCTCCATTGCCGGGGCAACCCAAGCCTCCTGCTTGCTCCAGGTCACTGGCTGGCTGCCATGTTTGTTGGGTTACTTTGCATACTTGCTCCTGATTGGCTGGTTGGTGTAGTGGAGTGATGGTTAATTTGTGTAGATGGGAACTGGGCATATTTTGAATAAAAGATGCTTCTCTTCAACTGTGTGTCCTTGTCATTCAGAATGGAAGAATATAATTAGATGTCTCCACATATTTAATGTATTATTTAAATGAATGTTAGCCTCTGAGAAAAATGACAGAATTAGAGCATCCTATATAATAAAAGGCTAGTATGCAAATCAACTGAATGGAGGAATAACCTGTCTCTATGATGTGCACTGACCACCAGGGGGCAGATGCTCAATGCATGAGCTGCCCTCCTGGTGGTCAGTGTGCTCCCACAGGGGGAGCGCTGCTTAGACAGAAGCCCTGAGCTGGACTCATGGCTGGTGAGCACAACAGCAGTGACGGGAGCAGCTCAGGACATCCCCTGAGGGCTCCCGCCCACCCTCTACCTCCCTTTCATCAGTCTGTTCCATGTTTCCATGCCTGTGCATTGAGCATCTGTCCCTTGGTGGTCAGTGCGCGTCATAGCTACCAGTTGAATGGTCAAATGGTCTCTTATATGCTGTATGTGTGAGATGATACTGCTCCTGAAGGCCCAAGGAGGATACTGGAAAGAAGAGTGAGTTGTGTAGGAGTGGTGTCAGGTTTCCAGGCTGAACAAGGGGCATGGACAGAGCTCCGAGGCTGCACTCATTTAGGCCACCCTGAGTTCCAGTGCTCGTGCCTTTGCTTGGGCAAGCTTATTCCCTGGACCAGAGGCAGCTTTTCTCTCATTCAAACTCAGTTCCAGGGAAAATAAAAAACATTTTCTGCCTTTCAGTGTTGCTAATTAAATTTTTCCATTTTGTCGTACAGTAAAACAAAGCAACACAATCACACAAAATCAAATTTACTTCCATTTCCAGAAGGAGAATATGGGTCAGTGTAGGTGTGAACATGCCAGACAAGTAGGATAAGCAGGTGAGGCCTTAATTTCATATTGGGGTAATTTTTGACATGATTAAATGTATTCTTAACATGTAAAAACATCAACCAAGGACAGTTTTTGCCATTTTCCTTCCTTCCTTCCTTCCTTCCTTCCTTCCTTCCTTCCTTCCTTCCTTCCTTCCTTCCTTCCTTCTTCCTCCCTTTCTTTCTTCCTCATAAGCAATCCATTAATCAATGAATCAAAACACCTTTATTGAAAGCCTGTTTTCTACCTGACATAATGCCCTGTATTGGGAATTCTGAGACACATATGCTTATATAAAGAACTCAAAAAATCTCAGCTGTAGAGTCTAACACTTCAATGTTTGTTTTTTTAATATCCAGTAGAAAAAGTGTTGTGATTTTATTGCATCTGTGATGATTTTCAATACGTATGGGCAGACCTGGGAAAGCCTTTCTCCGTATATACTGAAGATTTCATGTAACATAGGCGAGAGGAGCCACTGTGGTGTGAAACACCCAGAGTGGGCACTTTGGTCCTCCCCTGCTTCCCTGTGAGGTCTTGGAACCATCTCCCTAAAAACCTGAAGGTTTCTCAGTTTAGTGCTCAGTTTAAAAACCCTGAGACTAGATACCAGGTCTATATCATCCACTCTCTTCAAAGGTTACAAATGTAGAGACCCCAAAATTATTTATACTCTACACACAAAATACAGTATATATGTATACAGACATATACACGTTAGTTATGTCTGCTAGAATTTCTAAGGTGTTGAAAGTAAGCTTTTTTAGGATAGAGATCGGATGTTCTCTGGTTGTACATTCAAATAACTAAATGGAAATTCACTTTAATCTGAGTTACATGCTGATTAAATTTTGATACCCATTTGAAGCCATCAGATTATGAAGAATGTATGAATATAGGGTATGTGTATGCAATGTCGATACTGCTGTATAAGCCCATTACCAAAAGACCAGATCTAGATGAGCCTGGATTGAACTCTTATTGATGCTTTTTCACAAAGGCAGCAGAAATTGAATTGATGGTGCTATTAGGTTGTCAATACCAGTGTCTCCCTTTCTTCCCAGAGAAGTATATACGAAGCATCACCCACACAGTCATTTTAACCTCCTGGGGACAGAGGAGCTATAGAGATTCAAGGTGATGGTACATGGAAGATGTGTCTAACTGCACAGTAGATACTTTGTAGAAGTCAAGAACTGGCAGATTCTTCTTTGGCTGATGGTTCTGTTGTTTTTTTTCAACCCACAGGTTTGCACTGTTCAGCTATTTTGTTTGTATCCTTTGCTTGTTTTGTTTGCTGTTTCCTAATGCTTTATTTTTTAAGTGGAGTTGTTGCTGGAGTATAAACATTGCTAAGAGGATGTGGCACGCCAGGTGGGATTGGAAGAATGACAGACACCATAGGCAGGGACTAATGGTGAAGAAGGAGATTTTACATTTACTTGAGGTTCAACAAAAAGACAAGAGACAAACTGTGCCCACATGTACACACTTAAATGAAATACCATCCTCAGACACTAATGCAAATTAGATATTTTGCAGTCTTTTTTTTATGCTTTCAGAGTGATTCTGGACATTCACCTTAACTAAATAGCTTCTGGATAAGGTGTTAGGGATTGTTGGGGGCAGCAAATAAGTATAATTTGTCCAGGGCATATTCTGAGCAGAAGCTCTAAACCCTATTTTATTCTGTAATGATCTTGCCAGCCCCTAAGGCAGTGTTTTAACTGTGGGCTTATACGAGTTTTGTATGCACAACTATTAGGCTCTTTTTGGTAGATAATGGTAATTCCCAAGGGTTGGAGATGGGTGAGAGATCACTAGATCCCCAAAGTCTAGCTACCTAGTTATAATGAAAACAAGCTCTGAGACCAAAAGCTGCCATACATAGAGATACTTCCTAAGTACAATATCAAAATAGTTTTTTCAGTGTGTCTGTAAGCTTGATAAAGTCATAATTCTGTCATTTTTAGTGACCCTAATGAACCTTGCATGGAAGATTCATTAAGGAAGATTGAGCAAGATTCCAGAAGCAAGATCTGTTTCTATCATAGTCAGCATCAGGCAACTAGAATTCTCTGACGGAAAGACTGGGCATGGACAGTATGAGGATCAATTCCTAGTCTCCTGGCCTCAAGATCATAGGTGATAGGACTTGCTAGATTCTCTGGTTCCACACAAGAATGGGGGATAGCTCCAAAATACTTTAGCCAGTACATATTTCAACCCCCATTAATGCTGATCAAGTCAGGAATTTTACTAAAATTAACATAAATTATGCTAATCAGTAAAATGCAGGGTGAGGGAGTGGTGAGCAGTGAACCTTGAACAGAGACAGAACGGAAGAGTTTGTGGTGGCCAAGCCTGGAGGGGGCACTTCTGATTGCATGCTAGCCCTGGCACCTGAGCATTGATGGAGGGAACTGACTGAACCTCAGGCGGAGCTCAGAGATCTGAAAGCCTTTTCTGTAAAGAAGCAGAGAGTAAATATTTTAGGCTTTTGCGGACCATGAGCAAAATGTTGGCTGCCCACGAGGAAAGAACATGACCTTTAGGCAAAGGCCAGTTGTGGGGAAGGATTCAGCTGTGAGCCATCCTCAGCCATCATCTGTGGCAGCTGGGAAATTAGTAAATTGGTCCGTAAAAAAGGGGATCTGGGTGTCACACCACAGCATCCACTACAGCATGTTCTCTTCCAAAATAAAGGTGTGGAGAGTAAAGTAACCCACAGTCAATTAATGTCTTTTGTGGGAGGTGGTATAATGGAAATGTCTATCTGTGTGACATTTTCTGTTGTTCCAAACATACTCATATACATTATCTGTACATTACCTCACTCTAGTCTCACAGGACCTCGCTTGAGATATATAAAGCCATGTGGGTATGCACACCAGGATGGAAGAGGTGGTGATTCACTTTGAAATTTAAATACCTTGTCTGGTTTTCACACAATACTTGTTTATTTTGGGATTGGAATAAATTAAATGATTTCAGCTACACTAACTGTAAAGAGGATAGATGAGGGTAATGGCAGTTGAGATTACTGGGTTGAGGAAGGAAATGTAGATTGGGATCAATATCTTGCTGTGAATATCTATTGTGAAATACTTAAGGGTAAATATGTTTAAGCTTAGAAATTACGTTCATTTATGCAAATTTCTGTCTGTTTGGTATTTGCTAAGAATGTGAGATTTTATGCTTTTCTCAAAACAATTTTTGTTTGTAGTCTAGGAAGTGACATTTTTAGTGTTTATTGATTGTCATTAATTTTCAAAATTTCAACAATAAATATATACACTTATATCAATAAAAAACATAAAAATAAACTATGTTTTATTCCCCAAAGTCAAATAGATTGTGTTTTTAAAGATTGTTGATGGGAGGGAATATTAATGATAAAAAATTAGAAATTCTTTTGAGAGAAAACATACTACTTTAAATATCAAAAACTAACCTATTTACTAATATTTGCTTATTGGTAAAAGAAAGATAAAGATTATTTTTCTTTGTGAATAAGGAAATAAGAAAAAAAAAATACCTTAAACCCAGGAAGGTCTAGTTTCTTCCTCTTAATTATTTGTGATTTTGATTTTTACCTATTCTTAATGGGAGAAATTAAATACAAAATATGATGCTGTCTTTGCCTCTTAAATTGTCTGTAGACAATTTTTTTTCACCTTTTTCCTGTTTGAATCTTGGCATTTTCAGAGAGGGGGGAATCCAGTACATTTTTTCTTTATAATTAATATAAATTTTCTGTTGATCTGTTGAGTATCACCTTGCCACACTCTGGCTCTTCACAACCAAACGAATTGTTTCCTTGGATTTTTGAAGCTTGACTGTCTTGTGTACATTTTCTTAAAAGCCCGTATGACTGCCTGCTTCATAGCTGGTTTCTATGTACATAAAAATATGCTGGACCTGGTTCAAGCTCCGTTTAGAGGGGTGTGGGTATTCCCATCGCGTGGCCGTCACTCGACATGGATGCTTTGCTGAGTTAATAATCTTGCTATCTTTCGTTTCTCTGACTACAAAATGAGAATGATTATGCTCACAAAACCCCGTGGGTTGAATTACTGATAGTCTTTAGCTGAATTATATCTTTGTTTATCCGGAATTTTTAACAACTTGCTAAAAGCCAAGTTGAATTCTCCTTCTTCATACAGTGCCTTATATCTGTTCTTCAAAGAAAGGTTTTACAACAGAAATACACGGGACATCTTTATTTAAAAATTATATGAAAATATTATGAATTAATATATGATGAGAGTTCTGTAGTTACTATGTACTAATTTGCAATAGTTACATATATAACTAAACTGAAAGAAATGTTAATGAGGTAAAAATTATTAGAATATGAGAAGCACTGGACAGAAGTGAACTTAACTTGGCGAAGCATTCTAGCTTATTAGGGCAGAATCATTAAAAGTTAGAGCACTGACTTACATGAGCTCATTTATATTCACTATCGTTTAAGTGTGCACATTCTAAAATGAGTTTCAAGAAGCACTAGATCCATTAGGTAATATAATAAAGATGATAGGGGAAAGGCCTTCCATAGTTGTATAATTTGGGGAAATGTTAGGTTAAGCAGAGTTGAATTTGTTTCTTTCCTGGAAGACTTTTCTACTGTGATTTTTATGTGTGTGTAATTTCAAAACTCCCCCCCCCCCTTTTTTTTTTTAAATGTTTTTATTGATTTTTTTAGAGGGAGAGAGGAAAGGATAGGGACAGAGAGATAGAAACATCAATGAGAGAGAAACATCATTGATCAGCTGCCTCCTGCACCCTTCCACCAAGGATGTAGCCTGCAACCAGGGCATGTGCCCTGACTGGGAATCAAACTTTTTGGTTCTTGGGTCAACACTCAACCACTGAGAAAGAACACTGGCCAGGAGCAAAACTCTTTTATTATAGAATATCTTTTGATATGGGCTTTGGAAAATGCTGTTTTATTCCAATGTTTTCATTTTCCAGATGAGAAAACCAGCGGTGAAAGTGGTTAAATGGTTTGCTAAATTCATATACAGAGTGAACCTGAATGCACGCCTGGCTAGTTGATGCTGCCTGCTGTGCTCTCTACCACGCCATACCGCCCCGTGGATTTCACCCACGCAGGGTCGGACAGACAAGTGCTTTGTTCTTAGAGTCTGAAGGGAAGAGGTACCAACAGAGCATCCTCTGGGAATCTATCATCAGAGTTTAAAGACCCTTCATGGTGCATAATTCAGGTTCTATTATAGAAAACGCCTTGAGTTCCTAAGTCCATGGGTGTTTTCACCCAGTGCCCACTGTACAGCATAGAAAGATGTCCATCTTTGGAGATGAGTCTGCTAGAGCTCCAATACAGCGTCACCACTTATTAGCTCTGTGGATTTGGGACAAGTCACTTAGCCTCTCTGAGCCTTAGTCTTGTAACTCTAAAACGGGGCTAATACCTGGCCCAGTTTGGGTGACATTAAATATATTTGAGGTGCCTAGTTGGTAAAGGCATTTGCTACGTGAAACGTATTTTCATTCTGTAACAATGCCTGAAGGAGATTTAAACAGTTTCTGTGCAGCTCTGATGTTGATTGCAGTCCTTTCACTATCGGGCATAGCGAAATTTTTATTGAGATTTTGCCGATAGAAACTTCCTCTCACGTTGCTTTTCTTACCGTCTGGCTCTTGGGTCTCCGGTGAACCTTGCACATGTCCTGTATCGGCACATACCATGTCCCATTCTTGCCCATTTCACCATTGTTCATATTGGACCAGTCACTTTTTTCTATCAGGGCTGAGAAACGAATTGCAGGGAAGTCCCAGCTTCTTCAACTGGAGTGTGACAGTTTCAGATTTTCAAGTAAGAAGTCTTCACCAGCTTGATTTTTTTTTGCTGGCGCTCGCTGTTTCTGTTCCCGTTTGCTGCTGCAGGCATCCTTGTACATGTGGAACTTGCAAGCTCTTTTACATCCCTGCAAGCTCCCGTGCAGGTGCACATTGGGAGAACCATCTCTTCACTCTGGCAGGAAGGGGTTTTACAGACTGCTGTCGCTTTTGGCAGGGAGAGAATGACTTCCAGGCCCTGTGCTGCTTGAAAGAGGCACTCCCCCATCACATAGACGACTATACTCAGTGGTTACTGCTTGTGACACATTTTCAAATGGACCCCCCAGTGGCTGCAGCTGTGATTAAAAGCTGTCTGCTCTCTGCCTCACTGGGGGTTTCCTGTTTAACCATGTCAGGCACATATATATGTGGGCTGCAGCTGCATCATGGCAAATGTAAAGTGTGTTGCAAGATGAAAAAATCAAATGAATACTTGAATAACAAGCTCCTGAAATTTTCAAGCTCAAGTCACCGAAAGATACTAGCTGGGGACCTAGCCATGTATGAGGCGCATAAAAGAAATTTTAAAAAGGAGAGCTCATGGTCAGTGAGTATATATACCATCTGCCAGTACATGCTTTGCACACATCAACCAGACTGAATGTCTTAGAGATTTAAGTGCACTTGAACTTAGCAGCTGCATTTTAGCTCCTCTGTGTGATTCAAGCTTCAGTTAAACCATTTACAAATAAAGCAAGGAGAGAAAATTCTCGTTTTAAGATTACCCAAGATAGTCACTGATACGCTAATAGCCATGTTTGGCTTATCCTGAGGTAGTGCATGCCGTTCTAAACACAGTTTACCATGAACGCTACCTTAGAAAATGCTCCAATGAGCAGGGTGGCCTCAAGGACCAGGTGTCTTGAAGGCACAAGCCATACCCCTTCCTTTAGATTACAGATGTTGAGTACGGAGCATTTCATAAAAGAAAAAAGAAGGTATTAGAATGCAAACCAGGGCTCTTTACTTCATGTGATAAGTATACATATCAAAGCCATGAGATAAAGCAGCAAGCGCTCTTTGCTCAACCCACTCAGCTCTAGTAACTGAATCGGACGAATCCAAACACACATTCTTTCTTAGGTAGACAGGAAAGAAATTTGGGGGAGGGGGGAGAGAATCTGAGAATTTTGTGTCTTTTCCCCTCTGCCTGCTTCCCCTCCCGAATTTCAAGCTCTGCAAATCTCAGCAGCCAGACACAGTAGATGAAATGCTAATCTATCACCAGCAAATTTAGGCTGCCAATACTACGCATGGACCCTATTGATTGCATTGATTATATTTCAGATATTTACAATATAGGCAGACAAGCCTAATTTATTTCCTAAAGAGTTCAAGGTAGGTATCACTGTTTCAGGGTTGGGGGCGGGAGGCGGGGGTAGGAGGAGGGGGACAATGGAGAGATGTTTGTGGTTGCTATCTGCAATCATCTGATGCTGACAGAGAGTGGTATTTTATTTAGTAATTAACAGTGTAAAGGGGAGAGGAGCTGTCATGTTGGTTCTTAAGCTGGGGAATGTGATGAAAGATGATATCTGTGGTCTCATCCTTTCCACTTGTTTAGGATTGTCAGGATGAGAAATGTCAGCATTATGAAAGCTCGGCTCTGCTCTTGATATGATAAAACCCTTCAAAAGCCAGTCTTTCTCATAACCCCCGTCCCCCTCCTTTCTCGCTCTCTCTCTCTCTCTCTCTGCACTTGCTTTTTGTTTATCCTGTTTTGTTAGATGGCAGAAATATAATTCTTTTCTTTCTTCCTATTATAAGCCACCATTTTTGTTTTATTATATGTTTCACAACCCCTAATGCCCCGCTGAAAATTACCTTGTTAAATGACAGTGTTTCAAAGCCATGAATCCTTTCCACCATTCCCTCAGAGGTTTGAAACAGTCAACAGACTGTAAAGAATAAATAATAAAAAAGTATTGATTATTTTGATGACTGCGAGATTCAATTAAGTATTAATTTTGCCCTCCAGTGGACCTATCAAGGTATTCAAAAGGGAGGATTCGGCTCAGCTAAATGCGTGCTGAGTGCTTCAGCCTTAAATAGGGAGAAAATGTGTTTACCTACAGTATTTGAAGAAGAAGTGCATTGATGCACAGAGTCCAATATTTAAGTGCTGTGCAAATTAAGCCCTGGTGACAGTGACATTGTTTTCAGTGGTATGAGTATTGACTACAGAAGTGCATTTGATGACAGCTTAAACTATTTGTATTGATTAACATTTTCATAGATTATCATGTGTCATATCAAATTCACTTTTCAGGCATGAATACGTTTAAAAAAATAACCACAGGCCAACCACAGCCAATGTCATGATGGGACCAGGGAGCATGCAGCCCCACCTGCTCCTGCCCTGGTCACCTGTTTCCTGCCCAGGAACCAGTTAGGCATGAACTTGGCAATAAATAGCTCCCAGATAACGCCAAGAGGGCACTTCTTGCTTTTCTTTGCCTCCTGCATCAGATCCTTTTTGCTAAAATCATACTATGCACCTTGGTTTGCAGAGGGAGTAAAAAGGCTACACTCGGGCAGTGTTTCTCTGATCCTAAATTGCCTTTCTCATGAGCTGAAGAGAAAGCAGATTTAAACTACTGGGGCAGAAAGTTGGCCTTTTTTGGAAGGTGATTTTTCCCTCCTCTTGAATTTTCTTTCATGCTCGGGGTGTAGGATGCTCTAGGTTTCCGAAATTATTGAACACAGTTTGTAAGTATTTCCCAATTCCTGTAACCAATGTTTAAGCCAATTTTCCTCTTTATGTTGCTGTACATTGTCTGCTTTGCAGTGTGCATTGGATCTGGGGTGAGCGTCCGTCCCACATCTGGGGCTGGTGGTGGTGGAGCCAACTTCTAAGGGCGCGCGTGGAATTTACATAAGAAATCGCTTTTATTCCAGGGACCGTGTTTGGCGGGCTCCTTTCTCCCGGTCCCTTTTTCTCTGCTCTGGGGATAGGGTTTTAATGGCTCGTCCCCCAGGGAGAGAGAGGGCTTCTTAAAATAGCCAGCGGTCCCTCCCTGGGGTGCACCTTCCTTTTCAGCCTGCAGCTGGAGTACAAACCCAGCACTTGCTTTTCTTCTCGCTGCATTAAAGACAGAACAAGGTGCAAAAAAAATAAAAAGTCCCCACAAAAAGCACACCCCACAATTAAATAAGCCGTGTTGGTTAGGGTGCTTTCAAAGAAGTTTTTTTTTCTCTCTCTTTTTTTTTTTCCTTTTTTTGGGATCCCCCCTCCGAAGCCTCCTGAGTCTCTCCCATGCTCCTGGAGCTTTCCCAGGGTGGGGAGTAATGGAGAAGTCCTCGGCTCTGTAATAGCTCTTCACTTGACTGCAGCCAGCAATAACAGCGGGAGCAGCGGGAGATAAGAGGGAGAGGAGAGAGGGAGCGTGTGCGTGCGGTGGGAGAGGGAGAGGGAAGAGAGGACACGCACACACTGAAGCTGCCACTTTTTTTCCCCTCCTCCCCGGCACTCTCTCTTTCCCCCCCATCCCAGGATCCAATGATAGCTGCTGGACCAGCCGGGAAGCCCTCGCTGTCAGCGCGGAGTGAGATGAATGCGGAGCTGGGCGGTGAGGACCAGGCTGCGACTCCAGACAGCGAGCTGAGTGAGCCTCTGCCGGCGCCCGCGGAGTCAAATGACAGCGAGGACACTCCCAGCAAGCTCTTCGGTGAGTCTGTCTAGGTGTTTCATCGCAAGTCCTAGCCTGCTGTCCGGGGAGAGCCATCCCCACACCCACCCCTTCTTCTTCTTCTTTTTTTTCTTCTTCTCCTTGTGGTTCATGCAGGGCTCTCCTAAGTCCTAGAAAGAGGAGCTCGGGTCTTGCAGGGGCAGAGCCGGGCAGCTGGGTCCAGTGGGACGGGGAAGGGATGCCCTCCAAACTTTTCCCAACAAGGAACTTCTTGGCTGCCCATGGGTGACTTGTCACAGATCGCTCGAGTGTCCCCCGCCCCCCCAGCTAGACAGGATGTGTGTGTGGGGGGGGGGGGAGAGAAGATGGTAATCATAATCAGGAAATCATTTGCCATTGTGAGACTTGGTTAACAGTTATTGGGTAAACATTGACTCGGTTTCAGCTGGCTCTGCAGCCTTTTGTTAAGGGGGAAGGAGAGTCAAGTGTGATTATCTGTAGTCAAAAGACCACAGAGGGGAGCTGAGAAATATCAATACAAGTCATCCCGTGGCAGGTAAACAAAGGTGACTGCGGGGATTGTTCAAATAAATAACATTTTATAATCGCAATTAGTGTCTCTCTCTCTCTCTCTCTCTCTCTCTCTCCCTCTCTCTCTCTCTCTCTCTCTCTCCCTCCCTCCCTCTCGGGCGGTGAGGTGAGAAAATAGGTTCTTTGAGTCTCTTTCCTGACCTTCTCCCCTTTAGCATGTTGCTCGCCTCTTCCTAAGTGTGGAGGCAGCTCGGGACCTTTTAGGAATATTTGTTTCATAAACAAAACAAAACAAAAACAAACAGAGTGCCACTCCAGCAAAGACATCTGTTCTTCAAACAGATGACACTCTGCAAGCCAACTCAAGGAACTGTGATCTCTAATCAGAAGGGGGAGCGGTTGTTGGGGCTGGTGACTGAGTGATGGATGGTGATGCTTGTCTCTGTGGAGAAGCTCTTTATGGGACAGAGTGACATGTGGCTTTCAGAACAGTGGCTCCTGGAACACTTGCTTTAATAATTTTCCAGTGTGTATGGCACTAAATATCTATCTCTATCTATCTATCTATCTATCAATCTATCTATCTATCTATCTTTTTATCTTTCTATCTTTCTATCTATCTATAAAGCTATAATACATACTTACCTGTATGTGTGTGTGTGTTTATATTAACCTGACATATAAATCTGATACCTATTTATGTACATAATCAGGCAGAGAACTGCTTGGTCTCAGGTTATAAACAATTGTGTTCCTGAACTTAAAAAAAAAAAAAATCAGTGCATAGACTGCTTTGTTAAGAAAGTCGCTAATTCAGTTTAAAATAGGAGCTTTATTTTTGTTTAACATGTAGAAAGAAAAGAGCTTTGATAGTTTGGCAATTCTAGGCCAGCTTCACCTGAGGAGTGTTTCTCTGATTTCAAATGCTCACTTAATCAAACATCAGGGGGTTGCTGCAGAGAAACTTTGCTAATTTTTTCTACTGGAAAAATACCGTCGGATAGTAGATTCCAGCTTCAAGGGATTCTAGCATATCACCAATTCTTCAAAAAGCAGCCTCTCTACCTCTGACATAAATTTCCCATACCTAGGCATTAAGGTGTCAGCATTTTCACTCTAAAGAAATATTTTGTTGTAGTCTCTTTTTATCTGTGTAGGAAGAGTTGTGTCCTAAAACACTCATTTCATTTCAGGGGGTTAGTGAGAGAAGTCAGATAAAATTATAAATTACAGGAAAGCAAAAGCCATGTCCAGCCTCTCTAATGTTGAGTAACTAATACTTTGACTTTTCAAAAGTAATTGATTGTATATGTAATTTAACTGCAGATAAGGGATTATTTGTCCCTAAAATTTCCATGCATTATTAAAAAGTAAATGCATGTTGTAGACTTTGGCTTATAAGCCCAACGTGGTTTTTTCTTCTTCTCATTCCCCCCCATTGGTTTGATGGAGAGGTAATTAATTTGGCTTCTCAACATTTATTTAAAATTTCCACCATTGAAAATTGTTATACATTTATGTCACTACTTACTGATTTGCATGTGTAGTGAAATTGCTTTTAAAAATCCAAGAGGGTCAAATAAATTTGATTTAAAACTTCATTGAAGATATGTCATAAGTGGAAGCTTTATGGTTAAACTAGGAATCATAGTTTAGTTTAGTAATCATAATAGATACTCATCTCCACTTTGGGTTTCTCTACTTCTGAATTTGTAAGAGAGAACCCAGAACAATCTATATTTTATTTCATATTCTTTATATAGCATCTAATTGTGTTTGACCTCTAGAGTGAATATTTTCCAGTTTCCAATTAGGTAGACGAACAGTTTTGAAAACTTGAAAAAAAGAACCTGGAGACAGTGTGAGAGAAAATAAAATGCACATTGGAAGGAAAGCATCGCATGTTGTCTAAGATTTCTGAGCTCTGGGGTCTATTATGCTCTCATGTTTTCATATCACTGGGACCTTAGCATAGGAACCCTAGCTTATGGAACTGACTAAAACTTTCTCTCCCAGAATTTTTAGCAACTTTGGCAACACTCAACGGGTGATCATTTAATAGACCCCTATTTTATTTGCCATATTTATGTTCAACTTTTTGTGCTTTTATATGTAGTGCTGATTAAATGTTTACTCGATCATGAAGAACTACATTATTTCCTGCGTAAGGGAGACTATCCAAGTTTGTTTCTAAACAATGATTTTCTCATACACTCTCTTAAAGCATCATTCCTATATTATATGCACTGTATTACTGAAAGCTGTGCTCCTCTAATGGGAGAAGCCAATGATGACAAATCGTGTACCTCTTGATGTATTTACTCTAGTGGAGAGACATTAAGCGGCACCAGGAGAAGTTTCAGTATGAATAGATTCCTCTGGCGGTCACTCCTCCCTCTGTGTCTTGTTCACATTAGCAGTCCGGAGGACAAGTCTGTTTCTCTCACAGTGTGGCACCTTCAGCACAGAACTGCAGGGGAAAGGCTAATGCTGATGCCCTCTATGGATAAACAAAGGAAATTCCAGGAGCCACTGGGCCTTTTATGCCTCCCCTTAAATTGCACCTCTGCACTTAACAGCATCCAAAGAGAAACATACTGTGCAGAATATTTCAGTGCTCTGAGCCGCTCAGAATACCAGAAGGAGAGACCGGAAGCCATATGCCAGCCTAAGTAGAAAGTTCAGAAAAGCGCCCTTGTGTTTTGTAGAGTAATTACATCAGAGGCAGCGTTTTGCTTAACTTGAGCAGCCATGGAAACTAAAGTACACTTAAGAGAGATGAATCCACATTTCATTGAGAAACATGTGGTTAGCTCGTTCTCTGTGATATCATTAAGTGGTGCATTGTTTATGCTGGTAAAGCCTGTAGAACTACCTCCTTTTTCTGTTCCTGACTATTATGCTAAGCTCCGAGCCGTAGGAAACCATCTGTAGAAGAACAGATGTGTGTTGGGGAAGGGGGGGGGGGTACAGGGGGGGAGGGGAGCAGCATGACCAGAGATTCTGGTTCCGTGTCTCACTGTGTTGCATGATCAAATGAGTGATGCCACACAGGGCCAGTCGTTTAATATGTGATGACATATTCAAACCCATTCTCAACATGGAACTTTGGGAAACAATCTCAAAGGAAGAGGTTGCTGTGTTTCTCCAGTGACATTTATAGCTCCCGTGTCAATGTGGTGCTTCATTTTTAGTTATGCCCATCAAGAATTCAGTGTTCCACATTCAGTCAAGTTGGATGCTAAAACTCAAATGGCAGCATCAACCACTTGGCCAGGAAAATGGCCACAGACAGGATGAAAGTCATATATATCCCTAGAAAAATATCTGTGCTAAAATGTGCCCGTGCAGTGCCAGCGAAGAAGGGAGACCACATAAAACATGCCCCAGATATTTTCTCCTGTATCTGATTGAAATTTGAATGATGATTTGTTAACAGTTCTCCTCCTAGGAATATTTTTATTGTTTCAAGTTAAACCTCATGATTGCTAGCCTTGGGTGGCTGGGCTAGTTGTCTCTGCGTCTTGCCTCTCAGTTGTATATCACACTCTGCACTTGTGAATTGTGGCACTCAACTCTCAAACCTCCAGCTGAGATGTAAACAAAAAGCCGCATATAAACATCGTCCCTGGAATAAAAATTGGTGGTTGCTTTTCTCTTATGATACTACATTTTCCTAGGTTATTAGAAACTGCATGCGATGGTGCTTGTATGAGTGGGCATTGTCAATGTCATTTATCTGTGAGCTATTGGGAAAGGGTTGAAAGTTGAGTCAGTGATTCCTTCTTGCTAGAAAATGTCCTGGGTTGTTCCGTTACTTTCCTCTCTGTTTTCTTCCTCATCGAAACATGCATCCTAAGATTATTTTTTTAATTGCCATCCAGTTTGACTTGATTAGAATTTATGGCAGTAGAGTGGTTTTCAATGACAGAAGGATAAAGGACTAAATTATCTGTCACCCCTTGAGACAGTGGTCTCTGCAGGTCAGCGTGGAGGTCATGGGTAGGGCATGATGAGGACTGCACGTTATGGTGATGCTGCCTCTTTCCTGTGCATAAGTGGAGCCTTCATTATGTCATCACTGTCTTTATTACTTTATTTAAAGGTCTCTCTCCAGGTTCCAGTGCCTTGGATATTTGTAATATTCTGATAAAATATGCTGGGGCCAATAATCAGGAATATAGGGCTTAAGCCCAAGAGGGATTTTGCTGAGAGGTGATGAGGAAAATTCCCTAGAGAAATCTATTTCCTTAAAATATGCATCGTAATTCTATATTTTTGAAAGCTTCAGTATTATGTCAATTAAAAATTGATACTATTTTTTTTACTGAAGAATGTGTGTTTTGCTAGGGAAATATTATACCAGGATATTTTTAGATCAACTAAATAATTTGAGTGATAGATTCTAGGTGAAAACAGCTATTTAAAAGAAACCAGTAGAAACCTGTATTTGCGTAAGTAAATGGGATGCATGGAAGGTATTTGTCAAAAATCAATTAGAGTTTAATAGTCAAACAAGCCCTTGCCATGCTGCTCTCTGATGACTGAGGGGGAAATTCACCTTTAAATACATGTCTTAACATTTACGAAAATCTAATGCACTAAGGTATTTCTTAAAAAAAATAAAACAAAAAACAAAACCAAAACACCCCAGTGAGAGTCTGTGTGTGTTTAAACAAATTTAGCTGAGTACTTTTTACCCCCATTGTAACACTGCACTGATAAATAAATCTACTTTAAATAGCAGATGTAAGCTTCAAAATAAAAGTAAATTCACATTAAATGGCAGTGATGTTCAAACTTTTCATCATGTTCGCTGTTGAGCTGTGGGGGACAGTGCCTAACCCTGACATAAGACTCAATGGGGACTTTCTCATGTCTTCCTATTTGGTCCATTTGCCAGGCCTGTGCTCAGATGAAACCTCTGCTTAGGAAAGTTCAGTAGTGCAGTGTGTAAGGATGCTACTGCCTGGGTGTAACACCTTAGCAAATCAAAATGCTGATACAGTGCTGCATTTTTTCTTTCATTTTGACTGTGAGGCTTCTTATTTTTCTTGTTGCTAAGTGGTGTTATCAACAATTGGAAATAAGACAACGTATTAGAAATATTAATCTGTGCCATCACCCCATAAAATGATTTCATTTTCGTCTTTTTCATGTCTGGGGTGTTTCTGATGTAAAGGTTACACGGCATAATGATGTTTTTGTCGTTCGTGCAGGCCAGTTTATGTCATCATTAATAAATAGAGGTGCCTTCTGGATTCAAGCTCCCAAGGCTCAGGCCTGGAGTAGATTGCCCTCTTTCCCAATTACCTGATTTAATTACAGAGTTAGCACTGCTCTTTTCAAGAACTGAACAAATAAAATTTCCTTTCACTTCAAAAACGAGACGTGACTGCTGGAAGTGGGCCTTGCTTGTTGTTATGACAGTAAACAGATAATTTGGGAGAGGACTGGCACTTCCTTTGGTTGGCGACCTCGCTTATTTATGTTTGGGGATTAATAATACATCAGACGCTCGCACATTAAAAAGAAAGTAGATGTGAAGGAGGGAGGGTGGAGGGTGCAGTTTCGCTATTGGGCTGCCCTGATTGTTCAGATCTTCCCTGAGAACGGGGACCTTTGGAGGAGCAGTCTCATTCACCCAAATAGGCACCTGGCTGCAGTGACCACGTTTCTGGGTTTTCTTATGCTAAAGAAAAAAGATAGCAAAGCGTTCATACCAAATGGCACCCTGTCAGGGGGGCAATCTGTGTAAAGTTTCCTGCTGTCAGGTTAATAAATTTTTTAAAAATTTCCAAAGGCAGAGGTAGCTGGAGAAAGCCCACAGTAACAGCCACTCTCCAGCAGATGGGTTTGTCTTTCATATCCAGCGCGGCCCTGGAATTCTCTTGTTTTACCGGTGTTTTTGTTTAGTTTTCCTTTGATTAATTCCATTTCGGTTCTACTTTCAAAATGCTTATCCTTTTAAATTGCAAGTGTCATTGCTTTTAGAGGGAAGTAAGTGAGCATCATTTGTTTCGATATGCTATTTTACAGTTGCACATATACCTTATGCTGCGAGCCTAAATGAGGTTCTAAATCTGTCAACACTGGACTGTCCTTTGGGAATATCTTTAAGTAACATGTATACTAAGATTCATTCACAAAGGAGTATTTAGGCTTTGGCAGTAGGGGGCATTCTAATGATCTCCATTTATTAAACATGTTGACCTGACTCAATATTTTAAATGTAAACCCCCACCCTCTGATTTTCAAAGCCAGCTTTCATGACAGTATGAAACAAGGGTATAATAGTTTGGTTACATCTCTTGCACTATTTTTGTGACATTGTTGTGAGCTATCGAAAATGGATAAGCTTTTTTAGTGTGGACACAGAAATAAAATAATAATAATAATAATAATAATAATAATAGTAACACCGAATCCCTCTTAGGTAAAGCAAGTTTGTAATTCTCCGAGAATGAAAATTAACTTTTTTGAATTCAAAAATCACTTTGAAAAACTACCTAATCAAGATCCATAGTTTTTGACATCTCTTTTATTTTATATATATATTTTTTACCCATTTAACATAGTTTTTTTCTTTTTTAAGGTATATTCTAATTTTATTTTTTTCCCATCACCATTTCCCGCCCCCCCATACCCTCTTCTTCCTACACACACTTGAAAAAGTTTTAGTATATTATATGAAAGTCTATATTTCATTTGATAGTTTAAAAGAAAATCCATACTCAAGCTTCTCTTTCAGTCTTTCCTTTTTTAAAGTGCTTTTAAGATCTTATATGTGACAAGAATATACAATTTTTAATTTTAATTAAAAATTACCCACTGGAAACAACATAACTTATACAGTCTCAGTCTCTTTTATTAGAGGACTACACTGCCATCGAAACTATTTGAAAATACGAGGAAACAATATAGATTACAATAAGACAAACTAAGTAATATTACACATAAACTACATGCTTAAGATGCTTGCTTTACTGAAGACCATTTGAAAAATAAGATTCTGCAATTAAACCTTTTTTTTCATTAAGAGCTTTATAATATCCTTAGTAAGTAACTAAAATAAAACCTATTACTATTGCCTGAGAATAAGTAGAATTAAGATATTTTTAGGACATTTATAATGTACCAATGATAGCCAGCATAAAACCATTTAATGATTTAACGAATGTGTTTGGCAGTAGCAGTTTTCTTAGTATTTCATCTTTTTTTCTGTAAAATAATCAGTATTTTCCAGATTGAGTTACTTTCCAAGTATCTTGTGTTACTTTAATTTCATCCTATTAATGAGGGGAAAAATTCAGTAATAAAAGTTTGTGAAAGCTAGGAAATGCATGTTTAAAGATTATAGTGAGTGTTTTAAAATAACAATTTTAAAATCCCACCTGCAATTCTATTTATTTATCAGTCCCATACTTTATTTTTGCTTCTCTGTGCTTTTGTTCTTGGGCGTTATGAATGCCCAGTGAGTAAATGTGATGCTACCCATGGAAAATGTGCATGTGTCCCTAGTGTGTCCTTCATATTTTTTTCCAGTATTTGTGTGAGACTTCCAGTTGTCTGGTCAAATTACTAATATGCATGTATTTTCTCTACCATAAAATTAATAAAGCCTAATTGATCATATTCTTGCTCATGCTGTATATACATCACTTAAGTATAGTATTGAAAAAAAAGTTTCTATACTATACTTATGTGTAGTATTGAAAAAAAGTTTCCAGATAAGCATATTCAAGTTAAGCTTGTGAATAAAGGACAACTAATTATATTATAGGATGCTTCAGGCATAGTTGGGCGATAATCCAAGTTCCAGTGTCTTCTTTGAGGCTGCTAGTACACTGAGCAGAAAAGACAACAGGATTTCTCAGAATTTGTGCTGTTTAATTCAGTCAGGAGGCTTAAGGGTTCCTGAACACTATGATTTATATATACTTCAAGCCTACCAAACTTGCCCAAGCTAGAAAGACTCTTGAAATCTAGATATTGAGTGCCTAAATATTTGTCTGTTTGTAGGATATACATATATCACAAGATAAACATCTTTCCCTTTTTTAAATGGAAGGTAGTTTGTGGTCAGTAGTTAGCACAATTTTTGTTACACACTCCTGTTAGGATTGCATGTGCCTAAATATACATTTACATGGACACATATCAAGATAGATGCACAATAAAGGAATCATAGTGTAAGCATTTGCTATTAAAATAGCATGGTGTGATTAATCTCCTTTTGCAGTGTTTGATGGCCACACGTGTGCTGATTTGTCTTTTAGTTTCAATATGGCAAGACTTATTTTCGTAAATGAATGATATGTGATTACGTATGGCAGGACAAAAATCATCACTGTTGAAGTAGAAGGGGGTTGAGAGATTAATTTGATTTAAAAATTTAAACATTCAGAGTTGTCTAAAAAGCCCCAAAAAGATATTATTGCAGAATGAATTCTTGGTAAGCCTAACTGAGGCTAAGAGAGAATAAAAAAGTCAAATGGGAAATTTTCCTGTATTTAAAAATGTGGAGATGTGGACGTGGTGTAGGTGGTGAAATATGTTTTCCCAAACCTGCATTTTCCCTTAATGTATCTAATTTCGTTTAGCAAAGTATTGGAAGATATAAATGTGTCAGAAATGAAACACAGTTTACAAAATGAGAAGCACTGCAGTCTATCCATGGGTAAATATTCAGAACAGGGCTCATCTGGATTATATAGGAAAACTCCCACAAACATTTGGAAAGAAACAAACACCATTGTTTTATGTGTTAATTGGCTCATCATTTTATGATTCCTAAGATTAAGTCAGGTTTTTATTAAGAGGTACCTAAGAAATTATTCAAATTTACAGGAATACTGGTCTATTTCTTTGCTTTGGTTTGGAATATTTACTTCTCCCATTAGATTCCATGTTTATAGTAATTTTCAAACAATCCAACCAGAATCTGCAGGCAATCAGTAAAGTGTTAAGAAGTAAGCATCGTATTTTCAAAGGGATTAACATCTGTAGGTGCCTGATTTAAACACACACACACACACACACACACACACACACACACACACACAGAACTGGTCCGATTGGAGACTGCTGATGGCACTGAGCTGAGGGGGTTGCACGGGCCTCAAATGGTAGCTACCCGTCTTGTCATCTGTGGTGTATCAATATGTTTTTATAATGATACAATAACCTGAACCCTGTAACAGTTTATGGTCCTTTGGAGAATTCTTATGGATTCTTAGAGTGACGGAGGTCTGAGAAAAGATCTTGAAAGCTTTCACAAAATCTGGCTGGGTGACAGAAAACGGGCATGGCTGTGATTTAGCTGCCAAGGAATCCTATTGATGGGGGAGCATCATTAAACTTTTAAGTTAAAACAAAAACCACAAAAACAAAATGGTAGATACGAAGGATAGGGGTACCAAAAGGACAGCAGAAATTAAAACGTGCTGAAGGGTCTGAGACAGGAGGCAAAATTCAGCAAGGCCAGCGTTGCCCTTGATATCCTACTTAGAAATAGGATTTTGTTTCAATATTATTCTGAATATTGCAGTGTGCACTGGAATATATATATATATATATATATATATATATATATATATATATATATATATATATATATTGCATTTCTTTCATGGAACCTAGCAGACTGGGTTGTTCCTTTTTTATTTCGCCTGGCTATTTTTAGTCAATAAATAAAGAACTTGCATTTTGAATTTGGCACCAGTGAGACACAAAACCAGAAACAGCAGGAAGTAACCGTGACGAGTAACTTCGCATCAGTATATGCACGCAGACCTCACAGACTTCTTAACATTGATAATGCCGCTAATTTCTACGGGCCTTTTAAGATACGCTTCCACATGAGCTCTCAAAACCCATCAGAGTGTGGCATGTAAAGTAAATTGTTTGTCACTTGCCGACGACCTGCCATATTTATTGTCAGGAGAAATGGACATTAGTTGGAAAAGCAGTTGTTAAAGGCCAAACAATTTTTAAAGATGGCAAAGATGTGCTAGGGTTTTCCTTTTTCTAACAATAAGCCACCCCTTCAGACATCAAAAGACAAGATAATAAGACACTTCAAGCACAATTCAAGATTATATTCAACATCTAAAGGCTCATCTCTTGTCAGTTTGCATTTACTCTCCCTGGGATGTGATGCTTCTATCATTTTTCTGTCAAGAGGAGTCTGGCAGAAGAGACGAGGGCTCTTATTTCACACACTTAGGGTGTTTTTTTTTTTTTTTTTTTTTTTTTATCAAATAGCCCACACTTGTTCTGATTCAGCCAAAATGGAGGGATAATTTGAAGAAGGTCATGCACAAGCAGAAAAATCTCATATTAATTTGTGTGATTAGAAGGCATTAAAATTACATGTTTCTATTAGTTGCTGAGATGTTTTTGTCAATTTACTTGGTAATACACTATTGCAGCCTAGAAAAACAAATGACTTAAAATTCAAAATTAGATGGCTGAAAGTCAAATTGTTTCCTTTAATATAACCATATTTGAACATTTAACAAGTGAACATAAAAAGAATTTAATGCCTTTAGTTTAACAATATTTGAAATGCGCTTATATAGTGAAACACTTCATGTAATGTAAAAGCAAAATAGCACAGTTGTGCCCATCAGAAGAAAGAAATATATATGTGAAATTATTTTTCAGTACTTTAAAGATTGGCTTTATATATTTAAAATATAGCTACAAGGTGATGACATTTTCAATATAAATGTGATTATGTGGGTATTTTATAATGGTTATCAAATTTTTAACATGTTGCACTCTTTGAAATTACAATGTCATTTTATTTGTCATTTAATTCCATTCTTAGTATATATGCTCTTTTCCAGAGAGGATACTAGAGAATAAATAAAACAGGTGTTAAATTATTATTATTATTCTCTGTCAAAATTTATCACTTTTCCTCCTTTGCTCTCTGACAGTCACAAAGCTGTACAAAGAAACATTTTTTATTTTTATTTTTAGTTTTTGAGAGGGGCACATTTATAGAAGTTAAAAGAACCAGCTTTTCCTCTCAAAATAAAACAATTGATGAAAATAAAACCATAATATCCTGGGATAATTTCTATATTGTATCTTTGAAATTACTCTCTCAAGGAATTTTCATCAACTCTGTGTATCCAATTGTTACTAGTATATTTCTCTTCTTTGCTGTGAAAAGTTTTCTCACATTTGTGCTACCTTCCCCTATAAAAAGATGTGCATACATACAATGGAGGTACAGCGTGGTACAATAGAAGTGAAACCCATACTTTGTTCTATTTATCCTTTAGATGTTTTCTCTACTATACCGCTCATGCAGTGAATTCATCTACTCAACAAACAGTGTGAGCACCTGCTTGCAGCAGGAGGTGGGTTGGTTCTGGGGCCTCAGTGGGGAACACACCAGACAGAATCAGTCACCTAGTCTAGCTGAAACCGGTTTGGCTCAGTAGATAGAGCATCTGCAAACTGAAGGGTCCCAGCTTCGATTCCGGTCAAGGGCATGTACATTGGTTGCGGGCACATCCCCAGTACGGGGTGTGCAGTAGGCAGCTGGTCGATGTTTCTCTCTCATCGATGTTTCTAGCTCTCTATCCCTCTCCCTCTCTGTAAAAAAAATCAATTTTATATATATATATATATATATATATATATATATATATATATATACACACACACACACACACACACACATACATACACATACATACATATATATATTTTTAAATATATTTTATTGATTTTACACAGAGAGGAATTGAGAGGGACAGAGAGTTAGAAACATCGATGAGAGAGAATCATTGATCAGCTGCCTCTTGCACACCCTCCACTGGAGATGTGCCCGCAACCAAGGTACATGCCCTTGACTGGAATCGAACCCGGGACCTTTCAGTCCGCAGGCCGACACTCTATTCACTGAGCCAAACCGGTCCCGGCAAAATATATATATATTTTTAAAAATCACCTACTCTAGCTCATCCACTGCATGGGATGCTGAGGATGGAAAAATGAACAAGTCACCCCACCTTCTAGAGCCTACAGCCTACATTACATAGTGACGTTCTGTTTGCTTAGTTGTTTCCTGTGACTCTCCAGGAAATCTCAGTCTTCACACTCAGAAGTTGTTCATTGGTCAGAACCCTAAATATTTGAGAAAAACTAGTACCCAAAATGTGAAAAAGAAAAGCAGATTGCTAAATGCTTTAGGACATATTACATTCACAATGTTCTTATCATAGAGTCTGGTGCCTACTGCTGCAAAACACAAATGCCATTCCATTTTTAATTGAATGTATTGGGGTAACATTGATTAATAAAATTATATAGGTTTCAGGTGTACAGTTCTATAATACGTCATCTGTATATTGTATTGTGTGTTCACCACCCCAAGTCAAGTCTCCTTCCATCACCATTTATTCCCCCTTTATCCTCTCTACCTTCCCCACCCCCAACTCTTTCCATGGGGTAATCACCATACTGTTGTCTATGAATTTTGGGTGCCCTTTTCCCCTCTTTGCTTTAATCCCTTCACCTTTTTCACCCAGCCTCTCAGCCCCCTTCCCTGTGACAGCTGTCAAATGCCATTCTTTAGTAATTGTTTCTCCGTCCTTCCAAAGGGAGAAGGAACTAGGTTTATCTCTTCCTCTTTATCTCTCCAGTGTCTATTCTTCTTCTAGAATTCATGTTTGCTTATTTGTAATATAATAGTGGGTCATTACTTCATTGTTTCCTGTGACTCTCCAGGAAATTCCAGCTCTGGAGTCAGACCGTGGACAAGGTACATATAGGTTCAAGCCTCATCTTTTCCATCTCTAAATGGAGATAGAGATGGCACTTAACTCCTAGAGCAGGCTTGCGGTTGAAATGAGGTGATGTGTAAAGCCCTACTGAGTGCTTGGGATGTAACCAGCTCTGAATAAATAGCAGTCACACCACACTTTATTAAAGACTTGAAAATGAGCTTGCCATTTTTAGAAGGAATTTGATTACCTTTTAGCAATAGGTATCAGAAAACCAACAACAAAAGATCTGAGATCTTGAGCATTAGCACTGCTCCTCTCTAAGGAAGCATCAGCCCCAGGGCTTTCTCAGTCAAGAAAAGTTCCAGCCTTTTCTCCTGATGACAATACCACTTCCTTCTTTAGGCAAAGTAGACATGGCTTTCTCTGACTGTCCATTCAAGAAAAAATGAATAGATAACAACCAGTTTCTAGAAGAGACAGTAATTTACAATCTTTAAATATATATATATATATATATATATATATATATATATATATATATATATATGTTATTGATTTCAGTGAGGAAGGGAAAGGGAGAGGTAGAGATATCAATGATGAGAAATAATTATCTATTGGCCGCCTCCTGCATGCCCCCTTTTGGGGATCAAGCCCACAACCTGGGCATGTACCCTGATTAGGAATCAAACCCTGACCTCCTGGTTCATAGGTCAACACTCAACCACTAAGCCACACCGGCCAGGCTCACTATCTTTATTTTGGACAATATGTGGGCAAGGTGGTGAGCAAGGATGGAATGGGGGCAGTTACATACTTTATTCTCTGAATTCAAGATTTTGGATATCATTCTTTTGAATTGTAGGGATTTTAAAAATAATTTTGACATTAAACAAATGATCTGAAACCAGACGCCTGTGAGCAACAGCAAATGCTTCTTTAACATGTGGTTCAGTCAGATGCCCTGATGGCAGTGTTTCTCCAAGTTGTGCTCGCTGTCTCTCCCTGGGAATTTACCAGCTCTTAGACCAAGCACTTCTTTCTTTCTACATTGAACACATTGTTGCCAACACCGGGGAACATAGTGTTTACCTCCAATTAAATGCTCAGGTATCTTTCCAAGGATGCTTTTGTGACCATATCAAGTCACATGAAAACAGAAGGTTTGAAACCAAAGGTCTAATCACTGTTCTCAACCTTCACAGAGGGGTATTTGAACCCGAGAGTTCAAATAACAACCTGATAGGATGCTGAAGATTATGGAAAGGAAGGCAAGTAAGAAGCCTGCACATGTGAATGCTTAGTCAATGTGAGTTCTTCCCCCTCACCCCAACCTTCCCCTCCCCCCACCCCCATACACACTTCTTAGAGCAATAGTATATCTTTCTTAGGTCAGAGAAGTGAACCTGTAGGGAGTGTGGATCTGATATTAATGATGGCATGAGGGAGGGGCTTTATATGATAAGATCTGCTTTCCTGATCTAAGTTTCTCCATAAAGGCCCAAACTCAAGCTAGATATAGAGAGTATTATCTCTGCTCCAGAAGTAAAGAGAATTCGATAAGTTCCTGAGTCTTCTCTGTCCTAGTGGGGTGCCCTTTCTGCCTCCAAAGTAAAGCACTTGTCTGCAAGGGTTAGGTATGTTAGGTCCTGGAACATGGCTGTGACTAGATGTCTATGGTGTCTTCAGTCCTTTGGGGATTTGTATAGCCAATGTTTACATAGGCTTGTCTAATCTTTAAGAATAAACCTTTTTACACTTTCTAAAAAATGCATTGATTTTTTTTTTCTTAGAAAGAGAGAGGGAGAAAACAATTGATTTGCTTTTCCATTTATTTATGAGTTCATTGGTTGATTTTTGTATGTACCCTGACCAGAGATCGAAGCTACAACTTTAGTGTATCAGGATGATGCTCTAGCTAACTGAGATACTTAGATGGGGAAAATCTTTTACATACATATTTAGGGCCCAGTGCAATGGTGGGGTCTGGCTGGCCTGCCAATGGGGGCCCACTGATCCAGGCCCACTGGGAGTGAGGTGGGGAGGAGCCATGAGTGGTTGGCGGCTGACCCTATCCCTGATCAAAGTATTGGGGGCCAATCGGGGCCTGGGTCAGCCGAGGGGGTAGCCAGTCAGGGCCCAGATCAGGCCAGTTTACTGCTGCAGTGCAAATGATAGCCACTGGTCTGTCTGGTTGTTCTGGTCATTCGGCCATCTGCTTGCACGAATGAAAATAAAAATATTAAAGGAATACACTAAAAATAAGATAACCTCAAAAAACATTCAGTGCAACACTTTTAAGAATTGAGCATGCCATATTCATTTAATTTAAGTAGGCTAAATTGACATTTGAAACTATATTTGGGGGAAATATGGTTATTTTTATTAAAGAGATTTAGAGATTTGGGTTGAGATTACTACAACCTACTTCCTTTTACAGACATCAAAGTAGTCAGAATCACTAAGGGAGCATCTTTGATTGTTGCTATTACTATGGCAACCTCACACGTTTTAAATTACATATTTATTCATGCCCTATACATGCCTATCAGATATTATTGGCACTTCTAAAGCCACTTACTCAACATGTGTCCATTGATGTTGATAAATATGCGTTGATTTTGAAAAAACATGAAATTATGTTTTCAGATTGAATTAATGCACATGTTCGTGTGCATATTAAGAGAGAAACTCTCCTTGAGAGTGCTAGTGGCAGTGACTGTCTCCTTCGGAGAATGTGTTTCTTGGCAGTGCCGACTTTCTTCACTGAGTGAACAGGATGCTTGCCCCTTAGGTACCCCAGCTCTCATTGTGGTTCCTTCGGTGGTTTTGTCGTGGGGTCAAAAGCAGGGGCTGTGCCTCTGGGTAGTGTCATCATTGAAAGGATAATGTTCGAAAAACTAAGACCAGGTTGAGCTCTATTAAGGGATTTCTATTGCACAGAGGGAACACAGGCCACCTCCTCATACTGTGCTATATATCGGGTACAGACTTATTCATTGAGCCTCTCAGCCAGCCTTTATGTGCCTTTCCCACTCTGCTCCCTTCTCGCCACCGCTTTAAAGACACTTTCATCTAGCACTGCACTTTATAGCCGAATCTTCCATGTTTTTTTAAAAATATATATATTTTATTGATTTTTCACAGAGAGGAAGAGAGAGAGATAGAGAGTTAGAAACATCGATGAGAGAGAATCATTGATCAGCTGCCTCTTGCACACCCCTTACTGGGGATGTGCCCGCAACCAAGGTACATGCCCTTGACCGGAATCGAACCCGGGACCTTCCAGTCCACAGACCGATGCTCTATCCTAGGGGTGTCGAACTCAATCAGAGAAGGGGCCAAAATCTAAAATCCAGCCTAAATCGCGGGCCGAATGGTTTACTGAACAGTCATAAACTGACAATGTCATAAACTGACAGCAGAATGCAGTGATGACAGCGCGGTGCGGGCCACATTGCAAGGCCTGGCGGGCTGGATTTGGCCCGCGGGCCTTGTGTTTGACACATGTGCTCTATCCACTGAGCCAAACCGGTTTTGGCTGAATTTTCCATGTTTTTATAAAAGTTAAGTTTCATTCTTTTTAAAAAATATATATTTTATTGATTTTTTTTTTTTTTTTTTTTTTTTTTTACAGAGAGGAAAGGAGAGGGATAGAGAGTTAGAAACATCCATCAGCTGCAACCAAAGTACATGCCCTTGACCTTGAATTGAACCCAGGACCCTTCAGTCCACAGGCCAACGCTCCACTGAGCCAAACCAGTTTTGGCTAAATTTCATTCTTAACAAGTCCTGATTAAAAAAGTCAGTCCATAGGAGAACTGTTTCTTCTATGTAAGATTTTTAAATAGTATTGCTCTCTCTGATTTTATGCTTCATGGGGGTTCAAAATCTGCCTTCCTCAAAATCCTTGAGACTTTAGCAGTCTTAGACACCCCCAGTAATATCTAGTTTACCTTCTTATTTAGATATTTAAAAAGGCTTTCTCACTATTAGGCACTCTGTAAGGTGATTTGCCCCATAAAAAATGGCAATCCTTTTATGTTACCCTTAGAAAGGACACCTTGGTTCTTGGTTTTCTGTTTCATTAGAGATGTATTCTTTTCCCCTATCAGCTATTTGCATTTTAAAGGAAAAAAAAAAAACAAACCTGTAGATTCTTTATAGCGGTACACTGCTAGCTAATAGCACCCCGTATCAATTAGATAAAAGAGCCAGGTACAAATAGCCATTTCATATCTCGATGTGGTTTTTTAAGTTGCTTATAATGAAGGTATTGAGAGGTTATTTTATTTAGAAATACCTATTGTACATATCCTCATCTGCTGCCACCCTCCTTTTTTGTGGTGAAAATATTTTGGCTAAGCCTCTTGATTTCCTCATTCAAATGAATTTCGCCTTTCCTTGCTTTCCAGATCTTTCATTTATTAACCTCGTTTGCAGCCCTTCCCAGTGTTTGCCTGGTATTATCATGACTTGTGCATTTGTCTGCCTCCCTTGCTGGGTAGCAAGCCCCTAGAGGACAGAGAATGGATCTTGCCTATGTTAAGTGCCAGATAAATGTTTTTTGAATTGAACTGCTTCTGAATTGGATGTTTCTGGACATCATCCACACTTGGCAAATACTTACTGAATATTAAGGGAAATAGACTCTTCCCACAGGAATGTACCATTCAACTAAAGTAAGAATGTGTGTGTGTGCGCGTGCGTGTGTGTGTGTGTGTGTGTGTGTGTGTGTGTGTGTGTTGTGTATCAGCAAAAATAGGTATCAAAACAAAGGTAAAGAAGTGTTTGTTCACGTATTCAACAAATATTTTTTGAGAACCTTTTGCTGTTACACTAGGTGCTGAGAATACAGTGATGACATTAGACTGAAGTGGTCCCTGTTTTCATAGAGTTCACTGTTGGTAGGGAACTTGGGTATTAAACAGTGATTACCACCCCCCCCTAATTTTTAATTTACCTTTACTGTTGAAAGTATTACAGATGTCCCCCTTTTTTCCCTGTTGACCTTCCCCTATCCCCCCCTCCTTCCAGGCCTTACTGTTGTGAGGCATATTCTGCCAGAGAAGTACTGGGTACCAGGGGAATGAATTATAGGGGGCATGGCCTTATTTAAGGATTGGGTGTTATGGTAGACATGGAGTACACAGTATGTGGTTATTACATTGGCAAATGACTTATCTTCAACTGGAAACAGTCTTGGTGAAACTATCAAATGAGATGTTCCATTTTTGCCTGGATAAAGCGATTGAATGTGCCCTCTCATAGTTAATCAGGTGCTCTCTTACTAGGGAGGTAATTCTTGAACTGAGTGATCCAAGGACTGAAAAGTAGCCAGAGTGTGTCTCAGCGGTAGTATCCCTAGAGGCTGCCCTGGTTTTTACCAACCTTGATTCCTGGAAGAGTCCTCATTACTGTCTTTTCAGAGATCTGCATCTGTAGCATTTTCCTTTGACTTTGTGAGCTACCTCAAGTTCTTACAACAAAATTTATCTCCCTCTCTCTTTTTTGTCTGTGTAAGTCAAAATAGTCTCATGTTACCTGCAACTGAATAACCTTTGTACTGGATGCTCATGGTCTCCAGAGCTACATTTAGACAAGGCAGTTTTCTGAAATTGTGATCTCAAAGTTAGAACAGAGAAGGCATTCCAGGTTGAGCTAACAGCGTGGGCAAAGGAACAGAGTGAGAGCTGTGTTCAGCTACAACCAGCTCTGATGGAAAGTAAAGAATTAGGCTTTCCTGGTAGAAAAAGGGGTAGGACTGGGTGGAGTTGTTAGCTACAAATACGTAAATCTGCCTCTGAATTAGCAAAACTGGGAAAGTTTGAGAGAAACTTCAGAGGCTACAATTCTACAGCTGCCTCCCGTTCTTCCTGCCTCGTCTTAGACTCACCCAGAGCACCTGCCACCAGTCCTAAGTGTCTTCTACTAAGGTGTCATTTAAATCACCACTGGTTCTTCAAGTCCAAGGACTCTGGTTACAATTGTATGGTTGTTCCCATTATCAGTGGCTGCATTATAACCTCCAAAGCTTAGTGGCTTAAACAATGACATTTATTTTTCTCACAAATCTTCAGTTTGGAGAGGTTAGTGGAAACAGTGCTTATTTCTTCCACTTGGTTTCAACTATGGCAGTTTAGTTCAAAGGCTGGGGTTGGAATTATCTGAAGGCTTGTTTTATCACATGTCTAGTGGTTGATTCTAACTTACCTGGGGTTGCTGACTAGAATACCTACATGTGTTTCTCCATGTGACATGGGCTTGCTCACAATACGGTGGGTGGTTTCCAAGAGGGAAGGAGAGAGGGAGGAAGGGAAGGAGAGAGAGAGAGAGAATATTAATCAATTAGGCTTTTATAAATGTGGCTTTCCTAACCTGTCCTTGGAAGTCAAAATCATTCACTTCCACCAGTTTCTATTTATTGAAATTATACCATTAAGGTTGTGTCATAAACAAAAAACAACGGAAATAAACTATTTTTTTTTATGAGAATGTTTAAAAAATAGGGGAGTCATATAGAACCACTACAAAGGCAATATGACTTTTATACATCTATTCCTTTTTCCTCTGATAAGTTAAAATGAATAAATTCATTTTAGAGGCATTATTCTCTTACTAGTAATTAGACATTCCTAATGAACAAAAGATCTTGTTTGGGGCAAGGTTAAACAGAGGTAACTTATACACACATAATAAGCACAGCTCAGTATCTCTGGATATTTCTGTGTTAAGTTCTACTGAAAGTTACCTTTTTATCACTTTCATTTTTTCTCATAGAGATTAAGAGGTATAGTTTAGTTTTTGGAAAGTGGGTTGTTACTCTATAAAACATGAAAAAAAAAATAAAGGAAGTCTCAATTTTAGGGCATCAGGGACAAATGGAAGATAGACTCTGGAAGTCCACTATGTCCACACTTATGACAGACCATTGGTTATAGCAAATGAAAATAGATTTCCCAAACCTAACATATTAAGTTCAATACATTTCTCTTTGGTAATAACAGACAGAAATTTCAGTTATAATAACCTATTCTGAGGCTTTATGTCTACCACTGGCCATTCTAAAGAAGGATTTGCTGGTAAAAGAAAGTTGGTATGTTTGAAGGCATTTCACAGTAATTATTGTATATAAGAAAATTATCTATACCACAGTTTTCTAAAAATATATTTGAATTAAATAAATTCTGCCAAAAAGTTTCTGGTTATATCTAGAATATTCCCTCTTCAAGCATATTGAATTCTCATAAAAATTGATTCTATATTTTCTAATGCAAAAGACCCCATTAAAGCTCTGATTTAGCTGTGATTATTTTAAGTATAGACCCAGCAAATTAAAATGTGCTCAACTGTTATGTGTTGTTCAAGTGACAGACTTAATAGTTCTATTAACACAAAGAGTAATGATTTGAATTCTGATTTTTTTTTTTTTACTAGGATAAGAATTCTAGTTCAGAATCTTGTTTGTCTTGGACCAACCCTCTGGCCCTCCTTCCCCCCAGGGAGCACTGGGGGGAAAGGAGAGGTTGGAATAGAACTTTGCTGGGTGCCTGCCTTCACACAGTGCTGTCAGCAAATGTGCATACATGGGAAGGGCAGTAGGGCACCAGGGGAAAATATTGAGTTTGGTGCTTGCAACCATACTCTTTAGATCATGGCATATGCCATAAATATAGAAATATGAAATGCAAGTCTACAGAACCCTTCATAAAAGCATTTTATTTAAATCCATTTAGAAAAACTACATAATAAAATAGATTAATGTGTCTATAAGCAAAATTTTTTGAAATTAAAGAAGTTTTTCAATTAGAGTTTATATTAAACATTATTTTGTATTAAGCTCAAGTGTACAGCATAGTGGTTAGACAATCATAATTTACAATATGTTTCCACCGATATATTCAGTGCCCACCTGGCACCATAGTCGGGTATTATAAATGATTAAATATATTTTCTATGCTGTATTTTACGCCCCTATGAATATTTTCTAACTACCAATCTATACTTCTCAATCCCTTTACTTTTCTCACCCAGCCACCCAAACCCCCTCACTTCTGGCAACCGTCAGTCTGTTCTGTGTATCTATGAGTTTGTTTCTGTTTTGTTCATTTATCTTGTTCTCTAGATTCCACATGTAGGTTAGGTCACGTGTATTTGTCTTTCTCTTTCTGACCTATTTCACTTATCATAAAACCCTCTAGGTCCATCCATGCTGTAGCAAATGGTAAGCTTTCATTCTTTTTTATGATTAGTACTCACTTGTATATATGTACCACTACATTTTTATCTGCTCACCTATTGATGAGCACTTAGGTTGTTTCCATAACTTGGCTTTTGTAAACGACAATTGCATTGAACAAAAGGGTGCATATATTCTTTTGAATTAGTATTTTGTGTTTCTTTGGCTATATACTCAGAAGTATAATTGCTGAGTCATAAGGCAGTTCTATTATTAATTTTTTGAGGAAGCTCCATACTGTTTTCCAAAGTGGCTGCACCAACCTGCATTCCCACTAATAGCACACAAATGTTTCCTTCCTTTACATCCTCCCCAATACCTGTGGTTTGTTGGCTTATTGATAATATCCTTTCTGACGAGTGTGAGGTGATATCAATGATTTCAATTTGCATCTCTCTGATGATTAGTGACGTTGAGCATCTTGTCATTTATCTATCGGCCATCTGTATGTCCTCAAGGAGAAGTGTCTATCAGGTCCTTTGGCCATTTTTAAATTGGATTGTTTATTTCTTTTGGTGTTGAGTAGCATGAGTTCTTTATAAGTTTTGGATATTAACCCCTCATCACATGTATAATTGATGACTATGTTCTACCATTCGGTGGGTCGTTTTTTTTCATTTTGTTTATAGTTTCCTTTGCTGTGCAGAAACTCTTTAGTTTGATATAGTACCATTTGTTTACTTTTTCTTTTATTTCCCTTGCCCAAGGAGATATATTAAGAAATATCACCAAGAGGAATGCCTGAGATTTTACTGCATATCTTTTCTTCTACGTGTTTTATGTGTTTTAGTCTCACACTTAAATCTTTATTTATTTTGAGTTCATTCTTGTATATGGTGCAAGACGGTGGTCTACTTTCTTTTCTTTTTTTTTCTTTTTTTTTTTTTTTGCAGATATCTACACAGTTTTTCCAACAGCAGTTGGAATAGTTTATCTCTACCTGCTGTATGTTCTTGCCTCCTTTGTCAAATATTAATTGGCCATATAGGAGTGAGTTTATCTCTGAGCTCCCTATTCTGTTCATCGGTCTGTATGTCTGTTTTTATGCCAGTACCATGCTGTTTTAATGATGCTAGCCTGTAGTATAGTTTGATATCAGGTAGTGTGATACCTCCGTTTTTCTTTCTAGAGATTGCTGTGACTATTTGGGGTCTCTTATAGTTCCATATAAATCTTTGGATTATTAGTTCTAATTCAGTGAAAAATGCCATTGGTATTTTTTTTAATCCTCACCTGAGAATTTGTTTTTATTGATTTTTAGAGAGAGAAGGGAAAAGGAGGAGAGAGATAGAGGGATGGAGAGAGGAGTGGAGGGAGAGAGGGGTGTAGGGGGAGAGAGAGAGAGAGAGAGAGAGAGAGAGAGAGAGAGAGAGAGAGAGAGAGAGGAGATATGTGATGTGAGAGAAACATCAATGGGTTCGCCTCCCCTACCTACCTGATTTGGGTTCAAACCTGCAACCTAGGTATGGTATGTATCCCGATCGGGAATCAAATGCACAAACTTTTGGTGTTCAGGATGACCAACTGGGTCACCTGGCAAGGGCACCATTGCTGTTTTGACAGGGATTGCACTGAATCAGCAGATGGCTTTGGGTAATATTAACATCTTAATGATGTAATTCTTCCTCTCCACGAGCACCATATATGCTTCCATTTATTTGTATTTTCTTCAAATTCTTTCTTCACTGTCTTATACTTTTCCTAGTTTATGCCTTTTACCGCCTTAGTGAAACATTTCCCTAGGCATTTCATTATTTTGAAGCAATTGTAAATGGGATTGTTTTCTTAGTTTCCCTTTCTGATAGTTCATTATTGGTGTCTAAAGAATGCAGATGATTTCTAGATATTTACTTTGTATCCTGCTATTTTACTGAATTCATTTATCATCTCTAGTAGTTTTTTGATGGAATCTTTATCTGTAGGGCTCTTTATACACAGTGTCATGTCATCTGCATATGATGACAGCTTTACTTCTCCTTTCCAATTTGGATGCCTTTCATTTCTTCTTGTCTGATTGTTATGGCCAGGACTTCGAGTACTGCTAAATAAGGGTAGTGAAAGCAGACACGATTATCTTGTTCCTGATCTTAAGAGAAGTATTTTTTGTTTTTCCCCATTGAGTAGGATGTTAGCTGTGCGTTGGGCATAACTGACCCTTATTATGTGGAGGTTTATTCCGTTTATTGCCACTTGCTGAGTTTTTATCATAAATGGGTGCTGGAGTTTGTCAGATACTTTTCAGCATCAATTGAAAACAGTTTAATAACATTAGTATTTATGAAAGTTTAGATAGAATATAGGGAAATATAAATGTGGGACCTTCCTCCCCAATGATTAATAACATAATGTTCTTATCACCCTTGAACCTATGCTCCCTCCCTTCATTTATCATAGGTTTAGTAAGAAGTAGTAAATCAAAGAAGTATAGGTATGCAGAATTTTAGTATTGTATATCTTATTATTATTGTAAACTGTATGTTAAAATTATTTTTCAATTTATAATAAAAATATTGTAATATATATACATACACTTTCCCCCAAAGAGCTGGCCATTAAGCAGTTACCAGCACATAGTTGATTGGATATTATTAACCCTAAAAAGAAATCTGAAAATTTCTAAATCTTGGTCCAAACATATCAACTTTAGGCTTGTGAAGACCCACAAAGAGGTTAAGATGTTTTACTAAGGTTTATTTGACACCAGAAATACCATGAAGACTTTTTTTAAAAAATATTTTTTTATTGATTTCAGAGAGGAAGGGAGAGGGAGAGAAAGATAGAAACATCAGTAATAAGGGAGAATCATTGATCGGCTGCCACCTACATGCCCCCTACTGGGGATCGAGCCCACAACCCAGGCATGTGCCCTTGATTGGAATCGAACCCAGTTCCCTTCAATCCACAGGCTTACGCTCTATCCACTGAGCTAAACCAGCTAGGGCCCATGAAGACTTTTTAGGAAAGGTTACTATAGAAGTATTTTTACTTCACTACCAATTCTTTTATTTTAAAGAAGCAGCTGATTATGAATTATTCTTAGTATTTATGGGTAGTAAAATGAAGGTGAAATTCTAGCAAATTAGTCGAACATAGCATTTCTGCTCAATCATTTGTGGGGTTCTTTTTGGTTGATGTTTTTCTGCCTAAGAAATTCAAGAAATATTAAAATCTTGAATATTAAAATATTCAAAATATTAAAATAATAAAAAATATTAAAATCTTGATATTAGCTTTTATATTATATAGCTGCATTAGATACCAATGTACTTAAATAGAACAGACATAGAGGCAGATAAAAATTTAGATATATAGATGTATGTACAGAGACCAAAATGACATGCTATGTCCTTAAAAGCTAGGGCCCTTTAGTTCTGCATGCTCCCTGTGTAGAAGTGAAGAATTACAGCATGCTCAAGTGAGAGTGCTCTGGAAGATAAAAGGATTCATAACCATGTCACACAAGGACTGCATAATGAAACAACAGAGTCAACCCGCAGTAATGAAAACTTGGAAGGCCGTGGCATAGGTCTGCAAATATTGGGAGGTTTATAAAACTATGTTGGAGAAAGACTGGGTTTAGTCTAGGTAGATTCGGAGAGCTTAACAAACCCCAATATATGGAATTGTAGAGTGTGTGGGGGAGGGAGGGGGGTGGATTTGGCACGATGTAAGAAGAATTATCTCTTAGCTGGAGCTGTCCAAAATTAAAACATGCCTCCTAAAGAGGCAGCGATTTCTTCATCGTCAGAAGTCCTCAAGCGGAGCTGAGGGTTGTTACAGACGACCTCTGTGGGCAGCCTTCCCCTTCTCTAGTTCTGTGGGTCACCAGATTTCTCACTTGTACACAAAGGAGGAGCCAGCCCTTGTAAATGTGTCTGCCTATTTGAAAATTGGCTCAACATGTTGGCTCAGAAAGTTTAAAAATAAGATTAGCCTTTCAAACGTGGTAACTGAAATCTACACGTGACCATATACGACTTTTAAATGAATGGTTTCAGGTAAAATCCCATTGGAACAAATCCTTCTACAAAGAAGTGTTTTCTGTATACTGGAAAGAGCACATAGCACATAAGCCCTGTCATCTAGTAACAGTCGATGATATATTATTGTACGCTGATACCATTGGTACTATGCTTGATCACAAATTCCCTTTTACCCACTCAGTTTTCAATACAGTTATTTTATAACAACAACAAAAAAGGTGGGGAGGACAGGGCAGAGAGAAAACATTTAAAAATACTGTTTAAACTGAATTGCCACTGTCAAGCTATTTCAATGAGTATCCCCATGGAATTGCTTAGGGCATAATAATAGAGTGGATATTTCTTTCTACTTTTAACATACATTATACCCTCTAGGGGCCAATTATATTCCCCAAATCAGTGCTATACTAAAAAAAGTTCATAGATCAAATGAACAAAAAAGAATCTTGACTGGCAGAGTGGAATATTAATTAGACTTGGCATGTTGCTATATAATAACTATGTACTGAAAGGATCTGTTGATTAGCAATGCTAATCAGACTTCTAAAGTTTCTGTCCCTCAGAGAAAACATGCTGCCATCTTAAGCTATTAAGATGTTAAGATGTTTATATTTTAAACCCCCCAATTAAGTATTCTTGATTTTTATAAGGCAGTTGAAAAATTTTAAATTTTATCCTTACAGGGAAAAAGAACTATTTCTGGGAATCAGAAAACTCAAATAAACATTCTAATTTTATCCTTATGTCAGTTTGGAAAGTAAATGACAAAGATCCACAGGATATAAAAAGAAAAATATGGGGGAAAAACATTTGAAGTATATAATTGTCTTAAATTTACATTAAGGAAAGCCTTTTGACACCCACTTTATGAAAATAGAGCACCATTGTTTGCAAAACAAGGGGAAAAAGAGAGACAATGTACTCTTAGTTTTAATTTAATTTTTTAAGCATCAGGAATAAAAAAAAAAGAAATACCTAAGTAAAATGAATGGGTAAAATTTGCCGGAAGTTTAGAACATACCCCCAAACCATCTCTTCCTGGGCTTCTGGTTGCTTTCTCAGAGGTTCACGGTGGCAGTAGCCCATCAAATCAGAATAAGAAAGGAAGGAAAATATAAAAGGAGAGAAAATACTTAAAGGAAGTAACATTTTTCTTAAAGTTATAGAGAGGGAACAGCAGCTGAAATGAGCCAAGGTCGTAGCAGGGCTCCTACAGAGTTAGCTACCACCCCAGTCAACTTACAAATGAGGTAGCAACTGGAAGAACTGGATGTGATCATATTGCATCTCTCATCCTAAATTTGTTTCTTTTCGTTACAAATTGACTATTCAGGGATTGGTTCTCAGAAATAGTTCATCTCTAGTTTCTAAAACCTAGAAAAGTGCCTCATTTCAATGAAGTCCACCCTGGTGTCAAATAATCTGTGAACACAGACTCACCAACACACATTTGCTTCCAACACAGTGCAATGCTTTTGGTCACAGGCTAACAAGGTGAGCAAGTGTGGAGAGCAGAGTGCAAGTACCCATTATAAGGAAAAAAATCAAGAAAAATGCCCCACTGGCTAGATCTAGAGCATACTTTTAATTTGTAGATGTCAGCGGGTTGTGTCACTTAAGAAACAATTTAATTGAATGCTAATTTGGGGATAACTAGGATGCTAGACAGTAAGGTTTACAAAAAATGCATAGGTAAACATTGAATATGGATAGAAAAATGCTATCTCTCTCTCTCTCTCTCTCTCTCTCTCTCTCTCTCTCTCTCATACACACACACACACACACACACACACACACACACACACACACCACATAAACATTACATAGGAAGTAATTGGGTGAAGTCAAATTTCTTTGTCATTTTGTCATCTCTAACAACCAAGTGATGGTGATTTTGGTGGTCATGATTATTACCTTTCAACTGATAGTAAAAATCTTATCCATCTTAGAGTAATTTAAATAAGAGGCAAGCTCATTCGTCTATTCTGAAGGGTTGGAATGAATATTTGACTGTGGGAACTTAGCATTTACCCTTCATGGGTCAATGGATAGGTGGTGAGTCTTAAAACCTCTTTAGGTGAAGATTATTCTAACAGAAACTTCCTCCAGCCTCCTGCCGTTCAAAGGTCCAAAGCAATATTCTACATTTCTTAGAAAAAATAAGGTCACATGTGGGAAAAGTGCAGATAAACAATATCATTCACATGGAAATTATCAGTTCAAGTTAATGAAAAGGCGATTTTTCCAGGGGGAAGAAAAGAGATGGAACTGATTTTTTTGTGGTATTAAAGGCAAGGGATTTTATTTACAAAATTGTTGTGCACAAGGTGCTGAGTTAGAACTTGAACTTTACACCAAAAGAAGGTTACCTTCTAATGTTTAATAATAATATTTTTGTGCTGAAACACTGTGCTGCTAATGTGAGAAATTACCAGTGTATCTTAACTGAAGAGGAATTTTTAAAAATTAATTATGCACACACTTATGTGAGAACATATGCGGATAGGTAGGTAGATATGTGTATGTCTGTGTGTTTGTGTGATATGTCTGTATTCCTTTGATTTACACAGTTATAAATCATAGTGATTTAGCTAGCTAAAATACATTATTAGCAGTTTAAAATATATACAATGAGCAGTTTATGATCCCAACTGTGAAAGGAGAGAAGAGCCACTCCGAATATCAGGCGGCCATGGAAAGCAAGCCTTTGAGATGAATGGCCTTACTATTCACAATGCGGGTAAGACCATAAGACCTAGATTGGTGTTTGTGATCATGCAGCCAAGGTCTCCTGACTTCCAGCATTCCTCAGAGCTCTCTACTGACTATGCAATGAGATGTGAGGAGGTGAGATATGCCACCATATCTTTCTTCTTAGCAAATGTGAACTTCTTCTTACTCTCTTATTAAATCTCAGCTTTCCTCAAAACCTTCAAAGTTTATTGTTTGTTAATTTTCACCCAAGGATATTTTTTTCCATTGATATTTTTAGAAAAAGGGGATGGGGGTGGGTTTGTAGGGAGGGAGGGAGAGAGAGAGAGAAACAATGATGTGAGAGAGATACATATACATCAATTGGTTGCCTCCTGCACAAGTTGAAACTGGCTGGTGATCGAACCTGCAACTGAGGTACTTGTCCTTAACCAGGAATGGAACCTATGACCCTTAGGTGCACAGACCTTGCTCAGGTCTGAGCAACACTGGCCAGGGCAAAGCTTTTTAAATGTACCTTCAATAAAAATCAACTATATCATCCTATATAATAAAGCGGTAATATGCAAATTAACCCTCACACCCTCACAAGATGGCTGCCTATGACCAGGCTGCAGAGGGGTTAGTGAGGGACGACCAAATGACTGAACAGCAAGCTGCATGGGGTGACCAGGCAGGCAGGGGAGCCATGATGGGTAACCAAGCTGGCAGGGGGGATGTTGGGAGTGACCACATCAGCGGGAGGGGGGGCAGTAAGAGGCGACCAGGCTAGCAGGGAAAGCTGGCAGGGAGGGGTGCAGTTGGGGGCAACCAGGCCAACAAGGGGGGCAGTTGGGGGGCAATTAGGTTGGCAGGGGGCAATGAGGGGCAACTAGACCATCAGGGGAGCAGTTGGGGGTGACCTGCCTGGCAGCAGGGGGCAGTTAAGGGTGACCAGGCTGGTAGGGGGGCATTAGGGGTGATCAGGCCAGCATGCAGAGGCAATCAGGTTGGTAGGGGAGGCAGTTAGGGGTGACCAGGCACGCAGGCAGGTGAGCGATTAGGAGCCAGTGGTCCAGGATTGTGAGAGGGATATCTGACTGCCAGCTTAGGACATCCTTGAGGGATCCTGGATTGAAGAGGATGCAGGCTGGGCTGAGGGGACCCCCCATCCGTGCATGAAATTTGTGCACCAGACCTCTAGTATATAACATATTTATGATGATCATGTCATTTTGTTGGATGACAAAATATATTCCTTTTTTTTCTTTTAACAGCTATTCCATGATAGAAATTGCTGAAAAGAAAACACATATTTTCTAATTTAGTGACTCAACTCAATAGGATGATCTTTTCATTGAAAATAATTCTATTCAATTCTTCTCTAGTGTCATGAAGCCAACACAGTGGGCTAATAACAACATTTATTTAAAAATGGAATAGAATAGAATATTGCAGACTATTAGGAAATGAAATAGAGTATTTATGACTCTGATTTGAAAAATACAGCATACTCCTTATGCTTCCTTTATAGAAACCATACTACTTTCACCATACTTCTCCAGAGCCTCAATCCACATTGGACCGACCTGGTACAGGAGTCCAGCCCTGGTGAAAAACACTCAAGTCTAGAGACATGTGGCGAACCAACAGTTTTGCTGTTCTGATAGACTTCCTAGGCAGCTTGTAAGAGTGAATTAGTAATTTTTTCAATCCCTTAAAAATTATTTTTATCATGACCCACAGAGAAAAACTTTGAATGCAATTAAGGGTGATTAGTATTGTGTAAAATTATGTTTTTCAGTTATGTGTGTGTTCATAAAACCCTGAGCAAGATTTAAACCCAGGAATTTTTGCTGTACAAGACAATGCTCCTATTGACTGAGCCACAGTGCCAGGGCGTTATTCTAGATTGACCACTTCTGCCTCAACTTGCTGCTGAGTGGGTTCAGTGAAGGCCTACACTGGGGAGATCAGAGATACAGTTAGGAACTGTGTGATCTGGGCAAGTTACTGAATTTCACTGAGCCTCTGCTTTCTCATATGTAAATACTTAGCCATGTTTAGTGATTTTCAGGTGAGAGATAATGTGCATAAATTGACCGTCGTGACTGACAAAAATAGTTGGTCTCAGTACGAGCTAAAGCTAGGAAATTAATTACTCAGGCAGTAAAGGCCCTTGCTCCTTCTTTATCAGTCTGCCTTCCCATGGCAGAGGTGCACAATCCCCAGATTTGGGGAAAACAACTGGAAAGTTAGTTTCTTTATCAGAGAAATATGAAAATCCCACAAATCACAATCCTCCATCAACAACCAAGGAATCGAGTGTTCACAAAGTTGGAAGGAAATAGAACACTTGTTTGGTTTGATGCCTGTGGAAAAACTCTTCAGTTCTCTTGGTTTGAGCCAAGTTAAAACTAAAAAATAGTTTCTTATAGGTAAGCATGATTTTCTCAAATAATATTAGAGAATCAATTGCTTTCAAATTTGGGGCAATTTCAAAAACATTTCTGGAGCTGCTTTTATAGTCAATTTTGCTTGGTCAGGATTTAGGAACAGTAACATTTGTATTATTTCTTGTTCATTTTCAAAATGTCCTGCATAATTTGAAGGCATTTATTTTAATTGTAATGCCTCAGCAATGATTCCTCAGTTTCTTGGAAGGGGAATTGCAGGTTTTCTTGATTAGACCTTTATCTTTTTTAAAAAAAAAAATTTAAGATATATATACCAACATTTCAACAGCTTCACATATGACAAGAAGAAAAGTTAAATAACTAGTTTTGGAATCTGTAAATTAATCCTATCTAATAAAAGAGTAATATGCAAATTGACTGTACCTCTGCTACACCCACAAGCCATGCCCACTAGCCAATCAGGAGTGAGCATGCAAATTGACCCAACCAAGATGGCTGCAGCCACGGAGCAAACAGGAAGTTTGGGTTTCCCCGGCAATGGAGGAAGCCAAGCTTCCTGCACACCCTGGATGGCCTAGGCCTCCACTCAAGACTACAAAGTTTCAATGATAGAATATAAATAAATCCCAACAAAAATGGAGGCAGCCACAGAGCTGGAGAGAGCAGAAGGCTTGAATTGCCCCTGGCGATGGAGGAAGCCAAGCTTCCGCAGCCCTGGCCTGCCTTGGCCTTCACTCACAGCTACAAAGTTTCAATTATAGAAGATAAATAAATCCCAATAAAAATGGCTGTGGCCACAGAGCAAGCAGGAGGCTTGGCTCTGCTCAAGGCTACAAAGTTTCAATTATAAATAAATCCCAGATACCAGGGCCTCTGCTTGAGTTGCTGGGGAGGTGTGGCAGGCCTGCAAACCACCACAGGCTCCTCACCCCGGCCACCTCCTGCCCCAAAGGAACCCCCACCCTGATACAGGACACCCTTCAAGGCAAACCAGCAGCCCCCCACCAGTGCACCAGGCCTCTATCCTATCTAATAAAAGAGTAATATGCAAATTGACCATCACTCCTACACACAAGATGGCTGCCCGCATGTGGTCAAAGATGGCTACCACAAGATGGCCAGCAGGGGAGGGCAGTTGGGAAGGACTAGGCCAGCAGAGGAGGGCAGTTGGGGGCAAATAAGCCTGCAGGGGAGGACAGTTGGGGGGACCAGGCCAGCAGAGGAGGGAAGTTGGGGGTGGCCGGGCCTGCAGGGAAGGGCAGTTGGGAGGTACCCAGTCCTGCAGAGGAGAGCAGTACTGGGGGGAGGGCGGAGGGAGACCAGGCCTGCAGGGGAGGGCAGTTAAGGGCAAACAGGCTGGCAGGGGAGCAGTTAAGCATCGATCAGACTGGCATGGGAGTGGTTAAGGGGTGATCAGTCTGGCAAGCAGAAGCAGTTAGGGACAATCAGGAAGGCAGGCAGGCAAGCAGTTGGGAGCCAGCAGTCCTGGATTGTGAGAGGGATATCTGACTGCCCTCAAGGGATCCCAAATTGAAGAGGGTGCAGGCTGTGCAGGCTGGGCTGAGGGATATTTCCCCATACACAAATTTCATGCACCGAGCCACTAGTAATAATATAAGTATTTATAAACATATATAGAATATAAATTAAATTTCATATATGCATGCCCATAGTGACTAACCATGACCAAGAAGCCAAAAATGTTCTAATGCCCTTTAGAACCCTGCCTGGCTGTGTCCCCTCGTCCACAGAGCGGGCTTCCCTGATATAGGCTCACGGGGATCTGGGGCACATTCATATTAACATCTATGGGACTCTGCATGTGAACACTGAGGTAAACTAAGGCTGTGGATGTGAAGATCACTTCCATTTCTGGCTATTTTGCTACAAAATTCAGTTTGCTACTAAATTACCACAGATATGGAAATTGTATTTTTCTTTGTGCATTTTCAGAAATTAAATTGCACTATTCAAACACTGTGCTTTCATGAAACAGCCAGTTGCATTTTTTATGTTGTCTTTTTAAAATATATATTTTTATGGATATCAGGGAGGAAGGAAGAGGGAGAGAGAGATAGATACATCAATGATGAGAGAGAATCATTGATCAGCTGCCTCTTGTATGCCCCCTACTGGGGATCGAGCCCACAACTTGGGCATGTGCCCTGACCAGGACCCAAACCACGACCTCCTGGTTCATAAGTCAATGCTCAACCACTAAGCCACGCCAGCTGGGCTATATTTTGAAATAAATAAGAATAACTTCTCAGACAGTGTGAATACTCTTGCTATTGTCATTATAGCTGTCGTCATTCTGGTGACAACAGTGGCTTCTGAGACATATTGGAGAGTGTAATTCTCTAATGTTCTACCCAGTACTAGGGGCTCATTTCATGGAAAGAGATTACAAATAAGTTGCAGCAATAACACAACAACCAAAAGCCAATTGTTGATTCTTGTAGCAAAACCACCACAAGCATTCAGTGGATACAAACTATGGACTCACAGAATAATTCAAAAGGTGCCTGCCAAGATTCATCTAACAGGTTTTCCTAACTCTATAAAGCCAGATATATTTTCAGCAGTTGAATTTATCTGCATTTTGGTCAGGATAGTTAGTTGAGATACAGATACATCCTTAAGTGTCTGGATAGGCTTTATGTTTCTTGCATGTGTGGTTGTGTATGGAGGAAGGAGAAGCTGGTTATTGCCTATGGAAACTTCAGTACATTTACTAAAATAATCCAAATGTGAGTGAGACACCTAATGTAAAATGTCTATGTATCAAACAATTTATATACTATATAAAATGATAGATCTGGGGCTTTCTGTGAAAATATTTATCACTACCCTCTTTATTCTTCCTTTCTCTCTATTTTTAATTGCACTTTGACTTCCATAGAAAATACTATTTTTCACTTTAAAACAAAATACCATGCTGTTAGACTCGAAATCACATACTAGCCCAGTACTTACATTGAAAGTTGTATGAACTGTATATATTTGAGGTGGGCATTTATGTATCTGTGGAATGTGTTAGCAGAAAGATTCCTATATAGTTGGAATTCAATGTGAGATGGTATTTTTAAAGCTGAAATTAGATTCTCTGCTTTGATTATTCCATTGTGGGTCCCCAGTTATATTTTAGTGTCCTTCACCCTTTCCTCCTTTATTATTTATAACCTGTACTCTTTGAGCAATGACCAGTACTAATCTGTAACCTTCTGTCCTTCTGCCTGATTCGCTGCCTTTTTTGAAACTCCCAAGATTGAAGCATATATTCTGAGACTTTCTGTTAAAAAATATATTACTTTTTTTTCATATTTCTGAGCCTGAAATAAGAGTCAGTCCTAGGCTTGCTTTTCTCATTCATTTTCAGCAGGCCAGCTTCAAAAAAGAGAGAGAGAGAAAAAAAGAGGGAGAGGCAGTTTGTTAGAGAGAGAAAGTACTATAAAGAAGTCACACTTTTACATTCATGTTTTAATATTTCTCAGATGAACACAAGTATTCTTTTGCATATACATTTGTTAAAATATTTTTGTTTTGCCGTCTTGATTGTAATGCATGTGGTCTTTCTCGCTTCTGTTGCCTTATTTTTCTTTTGTCTTTTTTTTTTTCTTCTTCCTCCATCCACAGTAGCTGAACCTAAATAATAAGAAAAACAAAGAATAGAGATTTATTTGTACTTGGTGGGCATAAAGAAGTGGGGCATAAAGTGGCATTAGTGGCACATTCCCTGGGGACCGCAGACTCCCACTGGATCCAGTTTTCTGAATGGGGCCTGTCCCTCCGACACAGCTAATGACTGAAATGGGATCCATTGCCACCGGGAGCTTTTAATTTCTTTACATTGTTCAGGTCACTCTGATATGATGCAAAGTGACAGCTTCCATTTCAGTCTGCCTCATTATCAACTCTTATATCAGACAGCGAGGACACATATCTTTATCTGCACTGTGAACCTAACCCTCTTCACCATGTACATTTAATTCAGCCTGGCTAAGGCGTAAGGTATACTGTTGTGGGCATGTCTGCAAACCATGTCATATCCAAAGGGATCGGGAAAAGGAAAAGTGGAGGCAAGGCATGGATTCCTTAGAATTCACAAACTCAAGAACTTGTGTTTGCTTAAAATCCACCACCTAGAGGGCAGGTAAACTTTTGAGGAATGGCCTACTGTGAGAAGGTGAAGGCAAATTTAGTGTGGATCTGGGATTGAATGCCAGGCCCCTTGGATCTCCCTTATGTCTACTGTTGACTGTCATGTTGGGCCACTAGAAGGACTCTGACTTTAAGTTACTCTAAATAACTTATTGGAAAGGTTTGAGCCAAGACATGACAAGATCCATCTTTTAACTATATCATCTCTCCAAGATTAAATTCAATATGGGCAACGTGAAATTTCTAAACTCTACTCAAACAATGCTTTTAATCAAGCATAGACTCTAGTAAAAAAAAAAAAAAAAAAAAAATATATATATATATATATATATATATATATATATTTTTTTTTAAACTTTTAAAAAGGTGTCTTTTCCTTTCAGTAGGATATATTTTAGTAACTGGGAAAGATTATATTTCATATCAGATGAAACAAAACAAATGAAGGTAATCAAATTAAAATAACTTCTCCTTTTCCATACTTATCAAACAGGAGACCAGCACTTTTCCTTAAGAATTTTACTCTTTTGCCCTAACAGATTTGGCCCAATGAATGGAGCATTGGCCTGAGGACTGAAGGGTCCCAGGTTCAATTCCTGTCAAGGGCATGCACCTTGGTTGTGGGCACATCCGCAGTAGGGGTTGTGCAGGAGGCAGCTGATCGATGTTTCTCTGTCATCAATATTTCTGACTCTCTATCCCTCTCCCTTCCTCTATGTAAAAAAATCAATTATATATATATATATATATATATATATATATATACACACACACACACATACATACATATATATACATATATATATATATATTTTTTTTTAAGAATTTTATTCTTTAAAAATAGGATGCCTCATTTAGAAACATAGAGTCCACGCTATTGCACACTGTTGACAATGTATGGAACCGCATCGGAGCTGTAAAAATTCACTTGAGAGAAGTTATGTCGGTACCACCAACATGCTGAGCTAAGCGTACGGACCTCGGCTTGGGATTCTCTGATTTAACGCATTTCCTTCTCTCCCTGCTCAAGAGTAAAATGAAACTACCTCCAACAGATGAGGGCTTGTTTTTTAGAAGACAGTTCCACAAACACATGTGGAAAAGGCCCTTCATCACAATGAAGTTTATTTCTCAGAACCACAACAAAAAAGATGTTTTTTTCCATAGAGGAAGAAAAGAATTTGTTTGAAACACAGCCCATGCTGGACCATCTAAAAGGCTTTTGCATTTGTAGATGCTAAGTGGGGTTTGGGAGGGATTGTCAGGCACCTCCAATGAACAAGTGGTATCTTAAAAGGCGGGATTTAATTAGAAGGCCGCCCTGGGGAATTGGTTTCCGGGCGTGAGGGAGGAATGTGGGCCTTCAGTGCTCCCACCTGCTGCCCAGCGCGCTGGGAGCTGGGCCCCGCGGCTGCCGGCGCCAGGTGAACCACTTTCACAGTCCAGAAAGCGTGACATTCCCCGTTACCAGTGGGAGGAAGAGCTAATTGAGAAGTGTGTATAAAGGCTGTAATGAGCAGCATTTACATGTATTGATTAGAAGCAGGGCCACCGTTTCTCATTTATCACCACCAGCAGCTGTGAAATTTCCCCCACGTCGATTGGCACGGCTCATATCCCCGTTCCTCCAGTGCTTTATTGCTTTTTCCCCCCCTTCCCCTCCTGCACCAGGGCGCTGATCCACCAGCTGGAATGGCCTGGTAATTACTCTAGCTCCTCTACCAGCTGCCACAATTGCCAAACCGCTGGAGTGAAAAATTCCATCCCGCATTTCCGATTTTTTACATTACCATTGCATAATCATATTTGACGAATAATTAACCTGGGTTAATACTTCAGGGAGCCATTTGCAAGTAAATTGATAAGCCGAGGGCTGTAAAGGGTGCACGCGGGCCGAGGCCTGGGCGGTGGCGGGCTGCTGCTTTGGCCTGCTCCCTCCGTTCAGGGGGCTGTTCTTTCTGACCACTGCCACGGACCGAGGCCGCCCGCTGTCAAAGAGAGCTCTGGACTGAGACTCGCTCGGGCCAGAGGAGCACAGACTCCAAATCTGAGGTCACCTTGAATGACTGGGAGCTCCTCTTTCTTAAAGGGCTGCCCTTACTACCCCGATCCTGGATGGGGCGTGGGTGTTTGGTAAAATTCACTAACTCAGGAGGTTGTGGGCTGGGGTTCTAGGACGTTGTGCCCTTTATCATGGAGAGAGGCTCCTCTGCCTGGATGGAGAGGGATGCGCTTCACCTTTGTGAAAGCGACAGCCACTTTGGAAGCGAAGGAGGAGAGGGACCAGCATGTCTAGGAGTGTGTGAGTGCATGACAGGCAGGCTTGGTGGGGGCGTGAATAGTAACCATATTTCCAGGTCCAAAACAATGTGGCTGGCCATTTTGGAAAACTGTTCCTAAGGCTAAAGTAATCCTAAACACTTGAATTCAAGGATGTTCTTGACCCTATTTTTCGTGACCCATTGAGATACTGAATTTTTTTCAGTTGCTTAATTCCAACACTTCTTGTTTTCTTTCTTATCTCTCCACTGGACATTTGGGGCCATGCTCTCTTTCAAGGCTAATTAAGGGGGCAAGTGATGGCACTGTGATTTCAGAAATAATATTTATATCATGGAGCCGGGCTTTGATATGTGAGCTAAGTATTCTTAAAGTGGAATTAGGCCTAGCTGGTTTGGCTCTGGATAGAGCATTGGCCTGGGGACTGACGGTTCCCAGGTTCAATTCCAGTCAAGGGCACATGCCTGGGTTGCAGGCTCAATTCCCCAGTAGAGGGCCTGCAGGAGTCAGCCAATCAATGACTTTATCTCATCATTGATGTTTCTATCTTTCTCTCCCTCGCCCTTTCTCTCTGAAATCAATAAAATTTTAAAAATATAATAATAAAATAAAGTGGCATCAGTAGGTACAAACCACAACAAAAGCCAGCACTCAGTGTTTGCCACTGTGTGAGGCTTTGCATGGAAAAGCAGTTCCTTTCAGACGCAACGGTAAGACTAAGTGAAATCAATGGCCAAACAATCTAGCACAATTGGTCACATATTGATAGAATTAAACACTGCTGTTAACGTGACTTGTCATTGATCAGAAAAAAATGGAGTTCAGGGAGGAAGTAGATGAAAGCCTTTAGACTCTGTTTAAGAGGAAGGGGAAAGAGAAATGAGAATTATTTTGCTCCATCTACTTAAAACATGATTTTTGATTTCCCTAGTCACTATACTTCCCTCTGGAACACATTTACAGGACCTTGACTTTTTTTCAATTGGTGACATGAGAGAAGGAACTAGAAGTAGTTTCCATTAGAAGTTCAGATATGGATTGTGGGGGGAAAGAGGTGGAGGGCGGTGGAGGGGGCTATAGGGGGGATAAATGGTGATGGATGAAGTCTTGACTTGGGGTGGTGAACACACAATACAGTGTACAGATGATATGTTGTAGAGTTGTGCACCTGAAACCTGTATAATTTTGTTAACTGGTATCATCCCAATAAATTCAACAAAAAGAAAAAGAAGTAAGGTTCAGATATGTTACACTCAAGGAACATCTTAACCATATGGAGATTGCCTCTTTGTTTTGTTTTATTTTGTTAATCCTTACCTAAGCAGTGAGGATATTCTTTTCATTGGTTTTTAGAGAGGGTGGAAGGGAGTGGGCAAGGGAAGAGTTAGAAAAGAGAGATAGGCTAAGTACATAGATAGATAGATAAATAGATAGATAAATAGATAGATAGATAGATAGATAGATGATAGATGATAGATAGATAGATAGCAAAATGTCAATCTGCCAGAGATATAAATTGACTGCCTCCCATACAAGCCCTGATTGAATTTACAATCCAGGTACATGCCCTGGAGCAGGAATCAAACCCTCGACTCTCCAGTGTGCAGGCCAGTGCTCAAACCACTGAGTCACATCTCCAGGGTGAGATTATCTCTTCCACGGAAGTCTTATAAATTCCTGTGGACAATGAAACAAGTCAACCTAGTTCATAAAACCCACATTCTACATTTCTGCCTATGAACAGGGATCTACTTAATGATTACAAATTCTGAAAGTGTTTCCACCATTTGCATGCATTCAATTAATAATGTAAACTAGCGCGGCTGGGAGAACAAGGCCAATGTCATTGCTCATGGTGCCTCTGAGCATTGTAGTCTGCTGTTTTAGGGGCTCCACCTCCCATAGCATGCATATGACCAATCAGAGAACGTCCTGTCAGACGGAGTCAGCTGCTGTGTGTAGCCTGTGTGTGTGGTTTGCCATGAGGACCCACGCCAATCACTGTGACTTCTGAAGGCCTGTATAAGAGGGAGCAGGACTGTGCCAATACCTGCAAGTCAAGAGAGGTATGGAGTATGTTTGAAAGGGCCATCTCTTTCCTCACCTGGTTTCAAAAATATTGTGGGTGCATTGGTGAATATACGCAAGGATTTGAGAGTGAAATATTTTTTCTGTTGTGTAGTCTGTTTAATGTCTTCAAAGCACTCCCACAGTCTATAACCATTTATGCATTTAATTGTTTACCGATTTAATGTCTCCCTGAAAGGAATGCATACTCTATGAGTACAATAATATTGTCTGGCTTTTTCTCAGCCTAATACATAGCTGGGGTGGAGTAATAGCCTGTGGTTTGATAGATTGTGCTGTGCAGCGCAAAATTCCAGGGGGTGCTAGCCACACAGAGAACAATGTACTAACTGTGTGAGCTCTGCATGGCGTCCCTGAGGGGCTAGAACACAGCAGATAATAAATACCTTTGAAATGAATGGACACATTTTTATGTCACTGTGGACAGATAAAATGCCATATCCTTTATTGAGTAAGAAATAAAATAACTATGAAGCATTGGTTCTTTAACATGCATGAGAGACATCTGCAGAAACACAAATTGAAAACACCACTTGCTGAGCCTCACCCTTAGGGTTCCCGATAGGGGGGAAAAATTTGCATTTTTCCTTTCCCAGTGATCCCAAGGCTGCTGAGAACCATGCAATGAGGCCCCACAGAGAGTGATGGTGATGGTGGTGATAGCAGTGAGGCCAGGGACAGTTCCTCTCTCTCCTTCTTCGTTCTTTCTTTCCTATTGGAACTCCAGAGTTATTTTCTGAAAGAATCTAAACTTTAAAAATCTAAACTTTAAGCCTGCTACAAACTTTTGATGGTGCTTGTATCTACAGTTTGGCACAAAGTCCACATCCTTCCACACAGTTCTTAAAGCTATCTGCTATCTTTGAGAGTCACCAGCCATTCCCCTATACCACACTTAAACTCTGAGTGTGAGATACCGGCACAGAAGATCTATGTGTGTGAACTCGGGTGTGTATCAGCATCACCTATGGGGCTCTCCAAAAATACAGATGCCTGGGCCCTGTTTCAGAGATTCTGAGTCAATAGACCCTGGATGAGCTCTGTCTTTTACTTATTTTTTTAATCCTCACACAAGGATATATTTTCCATTGGTTTTTGAAAGAGTGGAAAGGAGGTGGGAAGAGAGAGTATACTTCTTAATTACACTTCTTAAGTATACTACCTATAAATCAAATAGGCAATATACTTAAGAAGTTATGAAGAAAGCAAGAAGATTTATATAAAAATGAAGACAAAAGTATTCAGTGAATTAGGAAACTAAAAAGAAATAGAAAGAAAAATGAAATCCAGGCAACAGATCTTGAAGAAACTTCTAGTAAGTACATGAAATAATAGGTTTCAAGAAATATCAAAAAGTGATGAAACAGATAATTTTATGAGATAGAAATTATGAACATTAACTCAAGAACTTTAAAAATATCAAATATAATCTATTTATCAAGTACTTATCAGGCACTGTCCTAGGCAGTGGGAATATAATAGAATATAATACAAAACAGAAAAAATCCTGCCTGTGTGACGTTTACTTTTTATGAACCCTAGTGTCAAACTCTGATAACACACATGTAGAGGGCAATAGACCAATCACATATATAAATAGAGATGGGGAAATGTATGTAAAAGACCAGTAAAGGACATTCAATATACAAAGGCTAGTCATCTATACTCATCCAGGTTTATAATGATAGTTTAATATTAGCAAATGCATTCATATAATGCATCAAATCACTAAGTGCACTAATTTTAAGAATGTTGATCTCAATAGATGCTGAAAAGGTATTCAATAAGGTTAAATATCTATACCTGATAAATTCCTTGGAACACTAAGAATAGAAGGGAATTTTCTTAACCTGATAAAGGGCATTTGAAACCAAGAGCCAAACTCATACTTCATGGTAAGGCAGTGGAGACATTTTCATTTAAACCTGATACAAGAGATGAATTCTTACTGTCACCATTGTTATTTAGCATTGTCTGAAAGTTCAGGCAAATACAATGAAGTATGAAAGTAAGAAGAATAACTATAGAAAGGGAAATAAAATTATGGTCATATGATGACAGTATGATTAGACACATCTAGGAAAGCCAGGACAACTACTAAATAATGTTTCGAATTAATAAGCAAGTTAATCAAAAGTGAATGGCTGCAGGATAAATACACAAGCATCAGCGACACTCCTCTATAATAACAATAAATATGTTAGAAGATATAATGACGACTACAGCTATGAATTATCAAGAAACGTATGACACCTCTATGAAGAAAATCACAACATTTTATTGAGCAATATAAAAGAAAATGTGAATGATTGGCAGTGCATATTTCATTCTATAAAATAAAATTATCTTTTCACTTAATTAGCAGTTTTCATACAACTGCAATTAAAATCTGGTTGGCTTGACAAAATTGAAGTGTAAAAGAGTAATTTAAAAAAAAAACAAGAAAAATTTAAAAAGTAAATGATGGGGAGAGTGGAGTAGGACTTGTCCAATTAGATACTAAAATGGTAGCTAGTAGGACATTATCATGGTATAGACATTATAACAGAAAGGTACCATCCTGAGAAATAAAGGTCAAATCTAAGAACAGTAACAGACTTCTCTGAAACAGATCCTCGGATTTGCTAATATTCCAGGCAGAGTGAATAGAAAAGCATGTGCCAAAGTACTGGGGTATGGAGGGATCAACATGTTGAAAAACTGAAGTGTAATGTGGCTAGGGTGTAAACAAGTTTTTTCTGCTAATTGGAACAAACTTTTTAAGATAGCGATTTTCATGTGCTTTTGAAACATGCATTTTTAAACACGAAAATAAGTCTTTGATCCAGTGGTTCTTCCTCAAAGAATCCTAGCAGTGAGTAGAGGTGAAGATCAGTTAAGAATAGAGATGTTCTTTACAAAATTGGTAATAGTAGCATTGAAGCTCAGTTTAAATGATTGCAACAAGAAACAAGTTGAATAAATTATGGCAGACAGGTTTAGGGCCTTAGTTCGGTGCTGATACGCTGCTGATCTTGAGTCCATGCTTAGATCTGTTCTGCTCATGCTGTCTGCTACCTGAGTTCTTTTGCAGGGTGACTACTATACTTTTGCTGTCTATTTTTTCTTATGCATTACTCAAAGCTACACTGCTCTTGCTTATGGTGACATTTGCTCCTTTTTCATCCAGATTCTCTGGATGATGTTTTACTGTCATTTGCACTCAAATCCTTCATCTCATGTGATATCTATTTCAGAAGCGAGCCTGGGAAGGGTTTCTGAGGTTGCGCTCTCTAAGTGTAAACAAAAGAGGGTTTCCTTGGATCAGGAACGGTTCTTCTTTGCTTCTGAATCCAGGAAAGTGGGTAACAGGGATCAGCACTTGTTCCTGGCGTGCTCTGTGAGTGGTCACTTCTGGATTTGCAGGTTGCCCCAGACTGTCTGTTCTGGAAAGATAGTTGAGGCTGGCTTGTGCTTAAGGGCTGTTCTGTTTCTGGGAGCTAGACTATTTGAACTCCTGCTGAACGTTGGATGCCAATGCAATTTTATGGGACACGGAACATTCACAACAGATTCAGACCAGAAAAGGCATTTGAGACAGATTTGGGAGCGTGATGATGTCCTTAATAGCTCCTCTTTTTTTTTTTTTTTTTAGGGACACGTGCGATTGCATTTAGGGTCCACCTAGATAATTCAGGATAGTCTCCCCATCTTCCAAGGCTTAATCCTATCACATCTGCAAAGACCCTTTTGCCACATAAAAAGACATTCACAGGTTCCATGGATTAGGAAGTACGTACCTTTTGAGAAGCCATTATTCTGCAGACCCCAGGAAGGGAAATGGTAGGATCTTGAAAGACAGCGTAAGCCTTGCTCAGGAATGTGAGAGTTACCTCAGTGCTGTGGGGAGTCCTTGCAAGTTGGTGCAGGTTTGCAGAGAAGGGCTGGTGGCCCAGAGCAGAGGTCAGGAGCCCGGCCACAGCCCTGCTGCAGGCCAGGTGTGCATGCTGGACTCTGAAGGAACCTCATGTCCTCCCCCAGACTCTGGAGAGTGTATTTCTTTTGGCCAATCTTAAAGGCACACATTACTCTGAGGGCTTTCTGTGCCACCAGGTGCTCTGATCTAATCCACACCGAAGCCTTTGAATGTTAGGTCAGACAGTCAGGGGATGGTGTTCTTCCCTGCAGTGCACCTGGTCTTGTGTTCTCTGCCTTTCACCGGAAAAGGAGTGAGAGCAAACACAAGCTGCACTGACCATTACTGCAAAGTCTCTCCTTTCTCAGGAGAATATCTAACCTAATGAGCAACAAGTCTTATAAAGCAACTTTGTTGGTATTTCAGGTATTACCGGTAGGAAGCAATTGGAGGGGATTTGGGGGAAATGGACTGTACCTCCTTCCATGGGCAAAGTTCACCCTGATCTTAGGATTTTCCCAAATCTCAATTCATAACCAGCCATCTGGCGCTTCCTTACAGATTGAGCTGTGGGACAAGGAAAGGCCTTATCACATTCTTTATATGACTTAAACATAATTCCAGAGATCTTCAGTGCTATGTTGTTCTATCCTTATGGTTTATCCCTCAGTCCTGAAAGCATATACCCTAATACTGCAAGTAAAAATGAAATACTGTGGTCTTAAATTCCATCTCAGTCCCACAACACATTATCAATAATAACTGCAATGAATATTTGTGTTGTTGGAAAAAAGATGTTTACAGATGGAACTTTGGGAATGTCATGAAAGAAGACTGAAAAAATTATTAAAAATGTTGTCGCACCAAACCAAGTCTCACTGTCTCAATAAAATACCAGTGTGGCTCAGCTCTCCTCTTTTATAAAAGTCAATGGCATGAGCTGGAGCCTTGAGCCCTGCCTCTGTGGCTGGCAGCATAAACTCTGGCTTTGCAGAGAGCCAGTGTTCTGTTCATGCTTCCCAGGACATTCTGAGGGAGCCAGCAGAAGAGACTGCTCAGGCTGTTTGCCATACTGTGTGTAGGGCAAGGAAGATGGATAATGAACTGGAGAAAATTGTATACAGGCTTGGAGATTTCCCTTTGCATTTAGGTACTGTTTTAAAGGAAGAGAAAGAATTCACTCTGGTAGCTAATGAAAAAAAAAAAAAAAAGAAGATAAGGAATGCATTTTAGAAATGAATTAAATTATTGCTAAATAAAGTTTATATAATGAAATTAGATTTGCCATGAAACTTTATATGTCCTTGAAGTTTTTTTCCTTATTGATGAATTTTAAAACTCTTGGCTATCAGAGATACATTGAGTCATCTTCTCCTGGCCCAGAAGGAATTTTGCAATTTTCTGTTCAAGTACTCTACTTGATCACCTTTTTCTCCTCCTATAGAACACTTATGTTCCCACCCTCAGCTCCTTTCCACTCTTTCAGACCCTGAGCTAATGAATGTTAGCAGTTGTGCATATAATTTTCCATGTGTCCTGTGCTTTTGTATACATTTAGAAAATTATGCAAATATATTTAGATTTTAAAAAGCATATACATTTACTTATGTAATATGGGTTTCATTAAAATAATAATTTATTAATTTAACAGATTTTTAGTGATCTGTTATGCGTATCTAGCATTGTTCTAGATGCTGGGTATACGGCATTAAACAAAACAAATAAAAACTCCTGTCCTCACACATGCTCTAGTAGATTTTCTTTTCTGAAGCAGGTCTCAAGAGATGAAATGGCTTTGGGTTAAGGACTCCATGAGAGGAAGGTACGATGCATCCAGACCTCAGTGGTCTCCCAGTTGGTCCTCAGTATGGTGTTTAGGATCAGAAGGCAGCTGCCAAAAGGTACATGGGAAATAGTTGAAAAAGTCCTTCTCTCCTGTTTCCCTTCCTCCCTCTCTTCTTCGGATGTTTATTTAGTAGCTGCTAGGTTCCAGGCACTGAGAACATGAACTTGAACACAAATTGGCCCCTGCCTTTGAGGAATTGCCTTCTTAAACAAGGTGACAGAAAGGGACTTGACTTTGGGTGGTGAACACACAATGCAATATACAGATGATGTGTTATAGAATTCTACACCAGAAACCTATATAATTTTATGACCAATGTCACCTCATAAATTCAATGAAAAATTAAAGGAAATCAAAAGAAAGCTACTATGTTCTCCAGGCTTTTGAACAAAGCCATAGGATAAATACATGAAAAAGCTCATTTTTAATAGGGAGCCTCTACATCGTCCCATCATATATCAGAAATAAGGGTATTGGTCTGGAATAAAAAGTGTTTTTTTTCCTATTGAATAATTATTTCTGAGAAACTGTGGGTAGATCTAATAATTACAAAATAAAATCTATTTTTCTTTGATACGTATTGTAATTTCTTCAGAGCTCTATCTTGATTGTTGGTAGCCTTTGAGTCAGCTATGCCTTCTTTCAATTTCTCTGTGGTTTATTCTGCCACCATTTTATCCTCTATCTATCCCCTAATTGTCACTCTAAGAAAATAACTAGATTATTTGGGAAGTTGCTGTTTAAAGAAAGATATGTAAGGTTAGGTGATCTTCGGAGTGTGGATAATTACCTCAGAATTTATCTGTGGCCAGGCAGCACCGTTGCGAGTTTCTCTCATGGTTTGGATAATCTGTATTGCTCTCTAATACCCTGTGGAAATTACCAACTATCTTTCCAAATGCTTACTTTTTACATGGAAGACCTCAGGCAGGACTCTCACTTGGAGTAATTATTAAAACAAATCCTCTTAGAATTACCCAAGGCTATTTTTTGGGGGGCTAGAGTCTTAGACATTTTGAAGGTTTGGGATTCTGCTTGCATCTCCTCCAGGACACCCCCTTGGCTTATCATAGCCTCCTTTTTTCCAGAGGAGGCTGCCAGTCTGACTGACTGACAGGCAAGACAACGATGGCTTTATGGAATGAAGGCTTGATTCTGTCACATCAGGACACCTTTGCTCATTTACGGTGCACATTCCAGGCCAGTTTCCCAGATGCACCTTCTTCAGGAGTCTTTCTCCACTCAAATCTGATATTTCAGGGGGAAAGAAATAAAAGCAAGCCAATTTTGTCACTCTATAATGTCTTTTTTAAGATTTAATAAATATCAAACCAAACAATTTATTCCTTCCATAAGTTGACAATATAATATTTAATTGAGATATCTGCAATCAGGCCAGGTATTATACTTACATAAATATGGACTTGGAAAACCTTTGTAGACCATACTTGGAGTTGGTGTTGTATATGGCATATATGTGAGACGCACACACAAAGAGAGAGAGAGAGAACTATATTACATAGTTTTGACGAGCATTTGTGATTTATTATAAGCAGTCAAGAAAAACCTGCCTGAGAGGAAAAGAAGGATAGATGGATGGAAGGAAGGAAGGAAGGAAGGAAAGATAGAAGGAAGGAAAGATAGAAGGAAGGAAGGAAAGAAGGTCTTTGGTGTATTTGTTAGGCTTATTTCGCAAAAGTGTGGAGTGAAATTACCTGACTTTGCATCTTCCTATTTCTATCTGGCAATGATTTTAACAGGTCCTAATGAAAATGGAATCACTTTGAAGAGGTTTTTCAAGGGTTTTATTAGCTCTGCTTCACTCTTTAGGTATAAGACCTGGAGCATATGAAAAACATAAATAAATTTCAAAACACTAGATACAAATAAAGATATGAAAAAAATAAATTACAAAACACTAGATACAAATAAGGATTTAATTATGCAAATACATTTCTGTATATTCTATGTGTGTTTGCATATATGCATAGAAAAATGCATGGAAGAATCTATATTAAACATTTTAGCTGAGTGGTGGGATGATGGATAGTCTTTATTAACTTCTTTATATTAATTTGTATTTTGCAAATTTTCTACAAGAATATATCACTTTCTAAATTATTAAAAATAACTTTAGGTTGTAAATATTTTCCTGTCTGATAAAATTTTCAGGGAAACTAAATGTAGCTTAATTGAGTAAATCTTAGTGCATGGGTAGCACATATGTATATTCATTTAATTGTAGGAAACAATAACTTTGCTGTTTGGACTTAAGCATACAGCACACAAATGTTCTGAAAAATATAAACTTAATCTATCTGTCAATTAAGGTTGCTTGTAAACAAATAACAAACAAACAAGGAAACACATTTTCATTTGTAAAAATTGATTCCATATTTTGAAATGAATGTGCAAAAGCCCCAAACTGAGTTAGCTGTGTCTCCACACCACTTCTGCTTCATCCGTCTATGCCGAGCCACTGAGCCATGCTGGCTGGGTGGTTGTGATACTTTTGCTTTGTTCCATCCATCACTTTCTTCTCTCCATCCCTCGAGCGAGTCATCCTGTCTCTGGACAACATGGGCTTGCTATATATGAATGATCATGGCTCTCCATTGATGACCCATGTGCAAGTTAAATCTATATCTAGCCACATACTTACTTGCTGGAATTTTATGGCAAAATATTACCAAAAAAGCTTTTTTGGGGAAAAAGTATGAGGTAATTGACAGAATTGAGGGAAGATTCCTCATTCAGAAAAACAAAAGGCTTTTTCTGATATTAGAACTTATTCCGTGAGGAGCAATGTGGAATTGACTCTTCCCACCTTATTTTCCTAGAAGTATTTTGTCCTATGGGAAGTGGGGAGCCCTGCCCTTTGAGGTCCCATGATCTCATATACAATGCTGAGGTGGCATTGTTTCCTTTGCTATTAAAGATAGGCATGTGTTTTTTGTCTCTTCTAGAAGGTTCTTTTCCTGATGGAGGTCAGCGAGCTGCAAGGTTTAGCATTGATTGATCCCAGCCTCGTGTGCCATTTTACAAAGCTGGAGCAACAACAGCCTGAGCCACTACACAGTGAAAGTGGTTTTATGTTTCCAGTCCTGTCCTAAAGTAGTTTTAGAGGTCAGCGTTAATCAATAAATCATTCTAATCACATGTATCCTCTCTGGGGGCCCATTAGCTGGTGAAGACGACTTAGTGGTCTCACCATCTGCTTCCTTAGATCAGAAGACCTGAGGACCACAGGTTCAAATCCCTGTTGAGCTGATGTAACTCTTGGCTCTTCTGAGGTAGATAAATTGAGCTTCACATAGTTTGTTGTACAGAGAGTTCTACGAAGCATCATCTGCTATCCAGTGGCAGTACAATAGCTATTGCCTTTTTATTTAAAATGAGACAATGATTGACTATCCCTATACCTTCTTTTTCCATGTAACTGTCTAATGAACCAGATTTATGGCTCTGACATAGCTGAATTAATTTGACTTTCATACACAGAATGTCATGAGAATGATGGCTTTCTGCGGATAATCCCACACTCTTCTATGTGCACAGATGATGTGAGGGTTTAGGAGAGAAAGAGTTTCAAATCAGGTGGTTCCCAATTGACAGGAGAGGATTTGAGTCGGATATTAATAAAGAGTAGGACTGCCGTGAACCCTCCTGAAAGACGGGAAATTGGCTTCCTTCCACATCCTGCCACGTGTAATCCCAGGGCAGTGCGGTAGATCCCACCACCCAGATGCTCCCTGTCTTGTGGTAACAGGAATTTCTGTAGGTATTTTTTTTCTGCTTGTGCCGTGTAACTGGTCAGATGATCAGGATGAGGGTAACATTCAGGCCAAGAGGGCCTTAAGTAGCCAAGAGGGCACGTGACAGAGAAAGAAGGGACTTACAGGCCCAGGGACATTGTTCATCTGTGATTTATATAAGTGTACTCAATGCAATATGAGGAAATGCCGCTAACTACGAGTTCTCGTCGGGTATGGTTATATCTGAAACCGGAGACCAACAGTGTCAGGAATGTTTACATGATTGAGGGGCTCAGCATCCTTCAATAAGGTCCTCAATGGTCAGTACATATTAATCCTCCGCAAGGAACCCCTGGGAATTAACCAAGGGCCATTATTATCTTCTAGACTTGTGGATGAATAAGTGGACTCCAAATGGTTGCCAGGCACTGATCGTGGCGATTGTTTATTTCAGAGGTCTGGAAACGACACAAAGAACCATTCTGTCCCCAAAGGCCTGCCTGTCATCCTGGCTCCTGGAGGGAGAGATGAGGAAAAGAGCGGGGTTGCTGTTCTCCGTGGGGCCCAGGCCTCTCCTCCCTTGTCCCCCTGAACCAAGAGGCTTCCCATTCCTGTGGGCAGAGCCTCCCAAGAGATGGTGGGTGGACAGGCAGTGAGCGGCGTAAGCCCAAGAACCCCAGTCTCTCCGTGGCTGGGCTGGCTGAGCTTCCCAAGGTCACTCAGTGATTTGCTGCCAGCGTGGAAATCAGTCGCAAGGTCCCCTGACTCTGCCTCCTGGTCTCCATCCATTAGACCATGCCGCTTCCCCGCGCCAGCGGGACACAGTCAGGACACTTTAATTTCAGAGTGTGATTCCATGTCTATTTTTCAGCGATTTGCTACAACATTCTGGGGAAGTAAGCTTTAAATTTCCTACAATCCAAATCATTTTCTAGTTTACTTATAAGTGATTCTGAAACAGTTGGCCCTGGAAAGCTGACAACTTGATAAAATGTATCTTTCAAATCAACCTAGTGCTGCCTTTATATGTAGTTAAATCATCCCGATCCAGGGTGTGGAGTTGAGGCACGGAGATCTGCTCTCAGGCGGCCTGTCACTTTGGGCAAGAAAACTCTCAGAGTGATGCTCGCCCACGTTTAGTCAAGTGTGGTCTCCTGGAAAAGAAGAAGCACTGGCTTTTGTCAAGTGTATCTGCTTTGAGCCAATAAGAAATTGTTTCTGCAGTTATGTGAGTTGGACAAAGGTGGTTTAGAGAGACTTAGTGTCAAATCATTGTTGTTGTTGTTGTTGTTAGTTAGTAGTATTGTTAGAAGGTTGAAGAGCAATCCTAAGCATCCCACACCAGTGATAACAGTTTTTATTGCTTTTAAAAAAAATAGGCTGATCTGTATTTGAACTGATATGGCATCCATTTACAAAACTAAGGTGAGATGATGTAACACTAGTACTTCGCCTGCACCTGCCAAGGCTTCCTTTATTTTGCTACAATAAGGCTGCATCCTTTGGGGAAATAAAAGGGGCCAAGAGTTTTAAAAAGTGAAGAATCATTTCAAAACATCTAAATTTATACTCAGAACTTTTGGATTTAAACAAAAGAGTTTTGGTGCATTCCTATTTCAGGTTAAGTCAGTCTCGATACCACCATTGCACTTGGCAATTCATTAAATATGAATTGAAAGAAGAAAACAGGCACAGTGGTTAAGCTGATGGTCTTTCAGTTTCCACAGCCCAAGTAAAATTGTGGTGCTACCCGCTCAGTTCTTTCTAAAAAACAAGAATGTAAAAATCAGTAGTTGAGTGCCTGAACATCCCGGCAAGAGACTAGAGCAGCGTTTTTCAACCGCTGTTCCGCGGCACACTAGTGTGCCGCGAGATGTTGCCTGGTGTGCCGTAGGTGCAGACAAGACAAGAATTTTATAATTTTTCACTATTTTGTTTACTTAATATTTCATAATAAAGTAATTATAAAATACTTTCTTTGTGTTTATTTGATTCCTATTCAAGAGAATTACTTTATATATAGTCAATATAGGCACAGAGTTAAATTTTTTAACATTTTCTAATGGTGGTGTGCCTCGTGATTTTTTTCATGAAACAAGTGTGCCTTTGCCCAAAAAAGGTTGAAAAACACTGGACTAGAGTACCACCATTGGCCTTTGATAAATGTATTCAGCCAGATTGCTGGGCGGGCGAGTGACCAGATGGGTACCCTTGCCACTGACGTAAGGATAAGTGACAGCTAACTTAATATTACCTGCCACATATAACGTTCACAACTAAGTGATAGATACAAATAAACATGTATAGGATCTACAGGGAATCTGGCTCTTCTGTGGGGATAATAAGCTTTAAAACATGAACACAGATTCTCTAAGTGAGAGATTTCAAGGTACAAACATTACCTCAATGAAGTTGGGTCTTGAGTGTTAGACATTTTGAAAGCTTATGTTTCCTGTTTGCCCCATTACTCTACTCTCTGACCCCGTGGCTGTGCAAGGCCTATAAGAGAGCCATTAGGCCTTGGAGGAAGGTTGAGCTGAGTTTGCATCCTGTTTCTATAGTGATTTATGGTCTTGGCGTATAAACTCTCTTGGCCCAGGTCTAATGTCCATACAAAGTTTCTGTAGAATTAAATGGGGTAAGATATGCAGGGTAGGGCAAAATGAGGTTAACAGTTATTCGTATGGAAAATAACACAATACTTAATAAGTAATAATAGAAGAATAAACTGTGTTTCATGTAATCACAATTGTAAACTTACTTTTGCCACATCTTGTTACTGGGTTATGATATGGTGGATAAGCATGCATCTTGCACAAGGTCATCTAAACCACAGACCCTTGTCATATCACTTAGAATGATTGTGAAAGAATTGGCTAGTGTTCACTTACTTTTGAAACTTTTCCAATATTTGGTAGTTGTTTTGCAGCTTCCTGTGGTTTTGCCCTTTTAGTCCTTTCTTTAATCTTCACCCAGCCACCCCTATATATGCTCTAGATTGATTGGGATGATATATAAAACACAGTTTGGGGAACTGTGCAACATGAGACAGATGTTATAACTGCTCAGTTACTGAGAAAGGAGCTGGAAATTTCAGAGGTACTAGTTAGAGGTGAATGGGAAAATGTCAGAGTGGGATTTGCAAACTAGCTATACATATGAAGGACGTAGCCCTAGAGTTTTATAGAAGGAAGGAATCTTCAAGACAGTCTGTTTAATGAGGAGTTAAATGACTTGCTCAACATCATCCGGGACCTTTCTGAAGACTCAGGGCTGAAACTAGCTCTGCCCACTGCTCTTCCAGGACCCTTTCATTTCTGTGCCGACCTCTTCAAGGAAGGGCAGCTGGGAGGATATCTGTATTTTGTCCATGGACCACACAGGTGCAAATACCACCTGATGTCAACATAATGCTTTTGTGTTGCTTCGCCAAACGTAACAGCTCTCTTCATCATCAGACCTTTCAAGGACCTTACCACTTTTTAAAGCAGAGGCTTCTTTTGTTTTCACTTGAAAGAAACTAGCTTCTCTCATCCTAGCCACCACCACGCATGTCTTCAGAACTTCTTTGTATTTATTGTAATCTGTGAATATTGTGTTTTACAGCTTGTAAATTGGATATAGAATTGAATACCGAGGCAGAGCACAGAGTGTTAAAAATGTTCAATTCCCGTGGGAGAACCAGCGAGCGGTTAAGGCCTGGTGCATAAAGTACTAATATTACATTAAGTACTATGTTATTGCATGAGATGCTTATTGTTAATGTCTGTGGGGAGGATCCCTTCCAAAGATTTCAATTTCAATAAAGAGATTACACAGTCCCACCATATACAATTAGGGAGGTGGTAATGAAATGGTTATCAAGTCCCTTGTGGGTCTGTCATCTTTTTTTTAATTTTGTAAATAACATCAGAAGCACCTAGAGGGAAGTGCTTATGCATTTATTTATTATTGATTTTTTTAAAAACAAATACATTTAACATTACTAGTTATTGCAAATCCAGTCTCAGTGAGTTGAAGAAGATAAGCTGTTTCTACATTATTAAATGCTTGAATGTATAGGGAATTGTGAAGTGGTATCCTTCATATAAATATATGAAATATTAATGAACGATGATTGCAATAAAGTCATTTACAGCTGCCTTAGCTTGGCAAAAACAACAACAACCTTTTCAAGGTTTTACCCTTTTGTTGCACATAATGCACATTTTAAATGTATCCCTTAGGTGAGTGGTTTGGATGACTGACTACAAGTGATTCTGTCCTACATCTGGCTCATGCACCGCTGCAGGGAATCCAGATGTTAAATTGAGTCCACCGCAATCACCAATATCTTTCATTTACCTTTAAGTCTTCACACTTTGTGCACAAAGTAGGGATTAATTCTGATGAAAATTCTGTGTTAGACTATCAGAACTGCTTAGAGCTTGGGAGAAGCAAACGCTAAGTAATAAATACTACAGAGAAGATTCACCACATCTTAGTTATCTAGTCTAGTCTTTAACTATTCTAGTCACCATCTAGTTCTAACTAAAATCTGTTAGACTATCCCTTTTCCCTTTCTTGTCTTTCTTGTCTCTATTAAGTTTGTCATCACAGATCTTTTGATAGAGCATTCGCCTGCATTTCATTGAAACTAATTTGCTACTTGAGTCATCTCAATCTGCCTTGAGTGTATTTCTTGGTGAGAACTTATTCTCATTTCCTGCAAAGGTCAGTAGAACAGTCGTACTAAAATTTAGTGTTTCCCTAGTTTTCAATCTGCCAAAGACAGCTGTATGACAGATATGTTGGTATAGGATTGACCCTGCCAGGCAGATCCCTATTGGTGTCTTTGTTTTATAGATGAGAAAATAGGAACTCAGAGAGCTCATGTGATTTGCTCAAGATAGCTGGCTTCAGAATGGCCTGTGTAGACGGATGAGGTAACTTTCAAGCCTGAGAGCAGAGCCATGAGGGTGTTGGTTGATTCATGGTCTCATTGGTCAATGACAGACCCCTTACCTCCCCACAATTTCATGATTACCAATAACATTTCCACAGCAGTACTATGGAAATCAGGAAATATCAGGAAAGAAGTAATGAAGGTTAGGGGAAAGGATAAGTTGATCATGTATGACAGGAGATAGGCTGCCCTTTCCCTACTTACATTCATTTTGCTATAATATTTAGTACCAAGAATTTGGTGTTTTCTTATGTTTCATCATCCCATGTGGTATACAGGTCATCTTCTTCAACATTCATTGAACCTGCATGGTTAGTAATGCTGTCCTTCAACCAGAAAAAATTGACTGGCTCAGAGTTTATTCTTCCTTCACTTTCTCACCTCTCTGGCCCCATTCCATCATCTCTGGCTGTGGTACCTTAACCTTTTTTTTTTTTTTTTTTTTTTTTTTTTTTAATTTTCTTGCCACATTTTAGTATACTAGAGTTTTTGGTATACTTGTTCCCCTGGCAAACTTGTTATTTTGTAGTAAGTTACTATCTAATTAGAACTGCCCTGTGCCCAAACGACTCTCTCTTCCAGATGCACATTGTTCTCACACATTGCATTACACAGGCATTTGGGTTTACATTTTATCTGCTATCTCATTTTACTTTAATTGTCTGAACATCTTGTCCTAATTTATGTCCAAAAGACATCGTAGTAAATACCTCTTCAGTTGTAGGTCAAATAAATGATATACATTCATCAAAATCTGGCAGCCCAACTCACAAGATTTTGCAGCCTACCCTTTGGCCACAGTACATCTGTTGAGATAGAGAAAGGCCAAATCCCTGAAGCCAGTTGACCATTCTTTGAATTATCCCTGAACTGGATTCCACATGCCTTAGTAGTTACATTTGAGGCCTTCAGAAGTTTTCCTTTACGCTGTGATCCTTGTTTACCCCTAATTGGTCCTTGCTTATGACCAGTAAACAGTTAAACCTACCGGGGCAATGCTCCACCCTTCCTAGCAAGGCAGAAGGCCTCTTTCTTGGGGGCTAAAGGAGCCATTTTGGTGACAAATTGTGTCCCAACATGAGGTGAGGTTTCCTAACGTTAGCTTAATGAGTTTTGTATATGTGGCTAGAGAAACTTAAGGTCGGGAAATTTTTAGGGTTTTTTGTTTGTTTGTTTGTTTTGTTTTTTGTTTTTTTTGCTGTTAACTTATTACAAAATAACACATGCTCATTATAGCATATTCAAATAATACAGACATTTCAACACACTGCCTCACATTACATTCTCCAGTAAAGATTTTTAATAGTTTGGTTTACATTCTTCAAGACACTGTGCATATTCAGCCGCAACCGGTTTGGCTCAGTGGATAGAGCATTGGCCTGGGGACTGAAAAGTCCCAGGTTCGATTCCTGTCAAGGGCATGTACCTTGGTTGCGAGTACATCCCCAGTAGGGGGATGTGCAAGAGGCAGCTGATTGATGTTTCTCTCTCATCGATGTTTCTAACTCTCTATCCCTCTCTCTTCTTCTCTGTAAAAATCAATAAAATATATTTAAAAAAAGACATTGTGCATATTCAAACAAATTTTAGACACATACATATATGTATACATGAAGGTAGATTAGATAAATACATATGTCTATAAATATAGTTTTGTTTTGTGACAAATTAGGCTCAACCTACTCATATTATTGAAAGCTTTTTAAAAAAATCATACCAGAAAACATTATTAACATCTTTCTATGGCAGAGCTCATTTTTTTAATGGCTGCAGAGCATCCTAGTTTCCCATGTTATGGATGATTCATAGTTAATTAAAGTCTCTTGTTGATTGATTAACCTTTGAGTCATTTGCAAAATATTCACCTATAATGAAAATATCTCCAGGAATATCCTATAAATACCTTGGTATTAGTGTGACTCTCAATATAAGAAGAACATCTAGAAATAGAATTTCTGGGTTCCCTGTATGGACACCTTTGACTTTAATAGATGCTACCAAGTTTCCCTTCAAAAGCAAACACTTCTCCAATTACTAGTGATGTTAAGCAACTTCTCCTTTGTTTGTTAGCTATTTGTATTTCTGTTGTAAATTGTTTATTCCTATACTTTGCTTATTTTTATATTCGGTAGTTTATCTTTTTTATTATTGATTTAGAGGCAATGTTATTTTTTATGGATATTAATGCTCTGACTATTATATATGTGAAAATATTTTATACCAATTCTTCATTGTCCCCAAAATTCATTTGTGCTTCAGAGAAGTTATATATTTTTATATAGTCAATACGTTGCTCTTTTTCTTTTTGGCTTTTAGGTTTTGTCCATGTTAGTAAGGCTTCTTATAACTCAAACCTACAAAATTATTCCCTGTATTTTCATTAAGTACTTTCTCAAGTTCATTATTGTTTCTTACAAGTAGCAATTTAACCTATCTAGAATTTATTTTTGTGGATAGTATGTGATAGGAATTTTCAAAATGAAGATACTACAGAAAACAGATTGACAATTGTAACACTATTTATTTATCTTATAAACTATTTTTTAAAGTCTTAGAAGAAATAAATTTAATTATTTGGCCAAGCATCAACTATAGACTATGTTTATTTGCATAAGAGTCATAACATGACAAAAATGCTTCATATTTGATTGCACCTTAAAATTGGCCTAATATTTATCAGCATCATAATGACATTATGAGGTAGATAGAGCAGATAATATCAATCTGTTTTAAATGACTTGTCTAAGGTCTCTAAGATAACTAATAGTTTCATTGTTGCTAGAAACCAACTCTCTATACTTTCCTCCTAACCTTTCTACTATCCATCTATTTTTTTCCTACTATAATAATAGCAGTAACATGTGCACCAGGTATTATTCTGCACCAGAAAAAAATCCCAAGGCAGAAAATCTTAAATATAATAAAAGTGAAAGCCTTAAGTTAAGTAATAGAGATTTATTAAGACCATTGGGCACGAGCCCTTTCTCCCCATCTCTGCCCTCACAGAAATGGTTGTGGCTGAGTTACACACCTGCTGGAAATGGGCCTGGTGTGGGTGTCCATGCAGGCTTAAGTGGAGAGGTGCAAATTGTGCCAGTGTAATTCCTAATACCAGACAGTGGGAAATTGCTTGCACAATTGAGAGTTGTTAACACAATAGAAAGGACTCCGAAGGAAAACCCGATGTGTCTCTCTGGCTCCTTTTTGTCCCCACTGCCATTTTCTGAGGGGATAAAATGAGATGACATTGGGAAGAAAAGTACCACACCAGAGCCGCGGTGATTGCTATTTTGAATGCTGCGCTGCTGCGCTGGTGTGGCCAGATTGATCCATTTCAAAGCAATGGTCATTATATTGCGTTTTACTCTGAAGATGCAGTGCTTTTCTTTTTCCCAACTTGCCTGTGGTGATGGATGAAATGATGTTCTACCTCAGTACATTATTTTATGTTTAACAATCTTGCATCCTGGAATTAACTGCAGTGCACATTTCAATAGTAATCCCCCAAAGAAAGGCTGGGCTAGAGAAGGAATGCAAATCAGACCAGAGGAAGTGTGAACAGTACACAGGAGTTTTATTTTTGTTCAAAGAACTGTTTTTAGATCTGATTAGATTTTTTTTACAACGTTATCTTCATACCTACTGATTTTTATTCTGAGAGAAAATTCCTATCCTTAAGAGAATTGACTTGAAACCCCCTTTCATTTTTCTCTTGCTTATTTAATTTCTCAAATTCTGCTTTGCGAATGAAAGTTTTTGGGGAAATTGTTATGCTTTTAAGCCTATATTAGTATATGACCTGAGACATGGTCTGAAAGTGTCAGGGATCCTACAAAACAGACAAATGAGCAGACAGCAGCAACCTGTTTGAGGGAAATAGAGAGTTAGCATGTAGCAGGCACGCACGCATCGCAGTAAATAAAGTGTGATCAGTCATTCCTGTGTGAAAATGTAATGGATATGTTCTTCTTGGGTTTACTAGAGACACTGGGCCGGGTTATGATTAAATATTACATAACTTCCAGCACTTCTGTTTGATTTCTATCTTACCTGTCAGAGCACACAGAACAGGGTCCAGCATGGTGCCACAATTCTTTGTTGAATGACTGGATAAATTAATGAAATAAAGGTAAATGCTCAGAACAAAATATTTATGTTTCATAATAAAATTATTTTTAGTAATACATTATGTCACATTTTGTGACTAGAAACTGAATTACAAGATAAAATATCCTATGGCTTGTTGTGAAAGGTTTTTTTTGGTTTTTTTGTTTTTGTTTTTGTTTTTGTTTTTTTAGGCTTTCCATTTTTTTGTCCCTTACTTTACTTTTAAATTGGTAAAGTGCATATTCTTATATTTTGCCTATCTTCTTCAAAGGGAAAAATGAAGTAAAAGTTAGAAAATACACTAAAGGCTTTGCAAACTATATGATGTAAGTAGACTTTGATAATAATTTTATTAAAACAATTAGGTCTGGGTACTGTGGGTTATTTCATATGGCCAGGAAAACTACACATCTCCATTGCTTATGCTGACTTTGAACAGCACAACTGTGTGATTTCAATGTTGCAATATCCTTATGTATATTTAACCATAAGCTAAGAACAATAGAGAAAGAAGGTATATCTAATTTTCATTTAATCCAAATTCTTTATAGTTCCATAAAAGTATTAACCATTTTAAGTGATTTTTTTTGGCAAAAACAGAACAAAAATTAGAATTGGGGTAGTGTTCACATATATCTCAGATATCTTTTAAATATATATCTATATAAGTTCTGCTCTTAAATACTGCTGTGAATTTTTTTCACATTATTAATTGGAAGTTCATCTTGATCAAAATGTACTAGCAGTTATATGTAAATATAGAACATTAGACTTTAAAGTATCAGAGCACATTCTAATGTGCAAACAACTAATCTGTAAATCACAAGATGTCTATTATTTAGGTTTTTTCTTAGACATCTGTAGCAAGCATTTCTCAGCATTGTCTAGATTTTAAAAATTGAATCCAAAAGAGGGGGAAAAGAGGCTCTTAGGTTTTTTTAAAAAAAAAATATGTTCAACTCTAAAGCAAAAATAATCCTTCAATTGGTTGACAGCTGTCTTTAATAGACTCCAGTAAGAATCCAAATTTCAGAATCGTTAGCCCTAGGACACCATCACTGTGTCTTTCATGCAGTCTTAGGCAGGCAGGGATGGGACCCCGACCTTAGGCAGCAGCAGCAGCATCTATGCTGTCTTCTCTTTGAAAATCACTTTGGTCTTTTAACATGTTCAAGTGTTAGAAACTTAAAAGCCAGAAGAGACTTTCTTATACTCAATGCACTTCCTTAGAGCTCAACAGTTCCATGATTGTTAACGAGTCTGGCCATCAGACAATTTGGCGATTGCTTTTTTGTTTTCTTGTTTATTGACTCTTTTGGGAGGAAGAGAGGAATGCAGAGAGAGTCTGGAAAAGAAAAGGTCATTGGCTTTCTAAAGCATCATTTTTATAAAAGAAATAGTTGCTCACTTTAGAGAAATCAGAAAAAATCAGGTTTAAAGAGATTCGTTTTATAAAAAAATCACCCCAAAGTTCATCTCCGCCGAGAGAGTCGTTGTTAACTTTTGGGCGTACTGTCTTCTGCTTTTCCTTTGGACTCATTGTTCACATCCTTAAGGTCATACTGCACAGCTGACGTTAGATCACAAGCATGTTTCAGAATCACTGGAAACATTTTAGAAGCATCATTTTTAATATTTTAATTAGCATTGCATCTCATGTATATTCCATAATTTCCATAGTAATTCTCTACTGTTAGACATTTATACCACTACCAGCTACTCATGAAACATTTAGACCTGAATTTTTATAGTAGTTTAATTTCTTGCTCACAAAGAATAGGCTACAAGTAGCTGACTCTATCGAATTTAATGGATTACTCTATAGAAAAAATACTGAATGTGATTCCTAACCAGGATATTATTATTTTCAAGACATTTGTAACCAAGAAGCCTAAGAAAATAATGCTTCACACATCCCCCTCTTATTTCAGAAAATTGAAGGTGAGAATTACCAAAGGCCTGTCATCTGAAGTCCCTTTTCAAAATGATAGAGAACTGCTGTCCAGTATGATATGAGCCACAAAGGCAAGCCACTGATACATCTTTAAATTTTCTAGTAGCCGCATTAAAAAATAAAAATAAACAGAAGAAATTAATTTTAATAATATACTAATGAGGGAATAATAATAGTAGCTACTGTGTATGGTTGATCTAGATTGATGAGCTAGTCATGAAATAAATACTCAATAAATGTTCTGTTTAGGAGTCATGGAAAAGCATAGCTAGTGATCTTACTGTCATTTAACTAGTTTCAGTAGTTTTGATTTTCCCCATTAATCTTGTCACTATTTTCCCTAAAAGGAAATTATTTAGAAGATGATCTCTCTCATGCTCTGGAGAAAAGGACTAGCACTTCACCCATAGCCTACATTAGTGATTGTTAGTCAGTTGCTGCAAGGATTTTTAAAGCATGCAGTACCTATTTAGTCAGAAGCACTGACCACTTTTCCCTTAGATTAAAAAAAAAAAAAATGACGATAGCCAACAATAGCCATCTGGTTAATGTGAGTAAATAAAAAATATACTGTTTTTTTTGTTGTTGTTGTCGTTTTTTGTCAAATCGGCAAAAAAGTACATTTTTGGTATGCCGCAGAATTTTTTTTTTAATATATTTTATTGATTTTGTACAGAGAGGAAGGGAGAGAGACAGAGAGTTAGAAACATCGATGAGAGAGAGTCATCGATCAGCTGCCTCTTGCACACCCCCCACTGGGGATATGCCCGCAACCAAGGTACATGCCCTTGACCGGAATTAAACCCGGGACCCTTCAGTCCCCAAGCCGACGCTCTATCCATTGAGCCAAACCGGTTTCGGCATGCCGCAGAATTTTAGTAAATTAGTATATGTGCACTGTGAGGTGAAAAAGATTGAAAGTCACTGGCCTAGATGACCAAAGCAACATGGAATCATGTGACTCTTTGTTATTTTTAATCAAGATTAATGATGGGCCTTCCCCATGACTCATGTCGGTTCTCTTGTACCAGAGGGCTGCACTCTGTTGTCGTAGCCTGTTGGATAATATGTTCTAAACACAGTTCATCCAGGTGATGGATGGGAATGTAGAGAGACCCACAGGTACTTAGCATGACTACCTACTCTGCCTGGTGGCTGGCATGTAGCTTGCATGGGTTACTTAGCAAAGATTTAATTGTATCTTGTCCCTCTTCTCAATTTCTAATATCCCAGCCCCAGCCAGGATCTAACAGAGACAACTGAAAAGTTTAGCAGAGATTTCTGAGCCAGAGCACTTATTTGTCATGCTGGTTCAAGTGTATGTGCATCAGTGCTTCCTCAAAATGAAAGGAGACACCTGTTAGGAGAGCTCATGTCGGAGATGTGCATGAAGAAGGCTCCCTTCAGTTAACCCTAGAGGTGAGTTGATTTCAGAAGAACACTGCCTCCAGTCACCATAGCCTTTTCACTTGGAGAATCCGAGGAAGGTGATGGACAATGCTAAGTGAAAGGCAAACATTCTTGCTGATCAACTAACAGGCACTCCCCAGACAGATACTTAAAACGAAACTGGGAGCCTCTTGTTGAATTCAGAAGTCACACTAAAGTGTGACTTCCTGATTGTTGCCCCTTTTCTGCAGTGGCTTTGAATATTGAAAACTGAAATTGAATATTGGAATATTGAAAACTAACCCACAGTATTTTTACATTTTGATTATCATCAGGATTATTTTTAAAGGTGAGTATAGTTAGAAAACGATGACCAGCTGTATCTAATTTTCATGGTACTCAAATATTGATGTGATCTCTTTACTTTCATTGTTTTTAGTGCTCAAAATACCTACAGACTTACCTGCAGTCATGCCTATCCTTTCTTCTTATCGAAGTAAATGATGTGTTCCCCTTATGATCAACACCCCCAACCTATTGCCCCTCTCCTCTCAAGCTTCAACCCCAATAACTCTTGACTGGCTCCTTCATTACTGTTCTTACATCTACTCATGTCTTTCCCAACTTTATTTAAAAAACAAAAGAAGAAGCTTTCCTGAATCCTGATTTCTCTCTGCTTTACAATCCCAACTGACCATTGAAATTACCCTTTTCATGCCTAAGTCAGGAAATAATAAAAATAATAATAATTAATAAAATAAATAACAAAAATATTTTATTAATAATTAATAAAATAAATAACAAAAATAATAATATCCTTGTAGCTAAATGCAGCAAGCAATTTTTATTCCTCTTTTCATGTGACCTCTCTTCAATGTTTGATGCTTTTGTCTACTCCCTTTATCCTTTGGTTTGTGATACCACACAATTTATTTGGTTGACAAGGCCCTCCTCCTCTGTCCCTTCCCGGAATGGCATTTCCTGGGGGGGCACTCTTCTAGCTTCTATTTTCCTCATGCATTCACTCCCATGGCTTTAATGGAATTTAAATACCCATCACTTTACACCTTGTATTTTGACTTCATGTCTTTCTTTAGGACTTCCAAAACTCATAGCTCTAATTTTCTCCTAGACACTTGCACTCAGATGTCCCAAAGGGCACCTCAAACTAATCATGTCCAAAACTAATGCATCGTTGTTTATTTCATTGTCCAAATTAGGTCACTTGTGAATGTGAAAAGGTATACTACTGATAATTAAGCCACAATAACTGGCATATACAGAAATTCCTCCATGCAAGTCAAGTCACATGCCTTGCTCTGGCTGTTTGTAAAATGTGGATCATAGTGGTAACCCCCCACCTCCCCACCCCTGCTGCATTGTGTAGCTAGGGTTGTCGTGGAGATTATTCATGTATGTCATATCTTTAGTCTGGCACCTGATAAACCCAAATGGGAATCTTTACTATTGTTATTATTCATGGTACTAAGAGAGACAATATACACTCACAAACACACACGATCCTCAGCAATGATTCTCAATCTTTTATACATAATACACATAGAAACCACCTGGGGATTTCTCCCTCAGTGTTATTGAGAAATAATTGACATACATACAGTACTGTGTAAAAAAAAAAATTATATATATATATATATATATATATATATATATATATATCCTAATGATTTTACTTTCCTATATCACGAAATGATTACCATAATAAAATTAAGTAATTGACATCATTTCATATAGATACAAAAATGAGGGTTTTCCCCCCTTTCCCCTGATGATAAGTCTTAGGATTTGTCCTTTTAAACAACTTTCAAGTATACCATATGGCAATGTTAACTGTAGTCATTGTCCATTAGATCCCTGGTACTTATTTATTTTAAAACTGGAAGTTTGTATCTTTTGGCCACCTTCATCCAATTCCCTCTCCTCTCACCCTCCACCTCTGATAACCACAAATCTAATTACTTTTTCTATGAGTTTGGTTTTTCTTCTTTTGTTTTAGATTGTCTATATAAGTGGAATTCCATAGGTAAGTAAAATCCTATTATATTTGTCTTTCTCTGTCTTATTTCACTTAGCATAATACCCTTTAGGTCCCTCCCTGTTGTCACAAACACCTGGGGATCTTAAACCCCAGTTAGGTCAGGGTGACCTGAGATGCTGCAGTTGCTGCTGGCTCACAGACCACACTTGGAATGGTAGAAGTCTATAGCAGATGAAGAGCAGGGTTTACAGAAAATATTCTTAAGAATAGGAAATTAACATGGCCCCAATTACAATCACTCCTTGTCTACTGAAAAGTTCCCCCGAGCTAGCAGGGAGTGAAGAACACTCCGTTCCAGCCCCCACTCTGCCATTGACCAGCGGCATGTCATATCACTTAGGGCCCACTACTTAAGTGCATTGTATTTCATTTTCCCCATCTTCCAAATGGGGATAATAATACTTGCTCTGCCTACTTCACAGGATTGTTGTAAGGGTCAAATGAGAAAATGTATGTGAAAGCTCTTTGAAAAATTAAAAGTGCTGCCCAATTGTGAAAGGATCAATATAACAGGAGGAAGGGTGGGCAGAATGATGTTTGACCGGTAATGGAGAGCTCCTCAGAAAAGTAAATTCTAATCCTGAGTTTGAAGGCGGTATCTAGGGAGGCCGATTCGCTGTTATTCCAGTTGAGAAGTAACAGCTAATGGGAAAAAAAATATATCACAAAGACAGAAGAAAGTATGTCGGGGTGTGCGTGTCCGTGCATGCATGAGCCACAGTAAACTAACATGCTTTCTCAGTGAGGGGTACACCTCAAAAATTGATGGGCGTTTTCTAAAGTCATTTTTTTAAAGTCAGAGTAAAAGAGCATAAAAGAGAAGATATAACACTGTGTCTGAAATCTTGATCGAAGCATCTTGAGTTGAAGACAAAAGACGAATTATTTTATGAAGCACCTTTAGGGTCGCTCATTTGGCAGACAAGCCCCCCATTTACCAGGAATGTTGTGCAGATGAAACCTACACACATGGCTGCTAATACTATCTCTGGAGAGCCTGGATGCTACTGCACATTAACTGGTGTCTGCACCAAAGGCTTGGTCCCAGAATTGCATGGGAAATTCCAACCTTACATCTCTGCTGTCTTGGTCATTTGCCGTCCCTTCGAGCAGGGCCAGCCTCATGGATGTGCAATCCTCGAGACCAATAATTCTCACATTTTCTTAGCCCTGATGATGCCAAGAGTTCTTGTAAAGTAGCTTCTCCTAGAACCTTTATTTGCCAAAGAGTGAGTTTAAAAATTGGTATTACTATTTATGATCCACAATGATGAATACAATTTATTATTATAAAAAAGAATATGCTATGCAAATATAAATTACTATTTCATGCTCCAAGCAATGTTCTCAGTTTAAAACCACTAAGAATCCAGTATTCCATCCATCCAATTAAGGTCCATGAGTCCAGGCTGACACCTGCATTCCCTGTCAAGTCTTGTAAATGCCAGGGACTTCATTTCCCAAAAGTCCCAGTCCTGTTCTGGTAGGTAATGAAGAGAGACAATTTCATGTACCTATTTGATCCGTGGGAGAAGACAGGTTGGTCCATATGAGTGTGCCACTAAATCATGGACGTATTTGCACAGCAATAGAATCATCATGAAGATTGGAGTGACCCACTCTACTAATTTCTCTTTTTCTCTAGTTCAGTTATCTTTCCCCTTTCAGGTGCAGAAAGTTTGAATCAATGCCAATTTTGTTTAATTAGATTTTTTAAAAAAATAAATGCAAACAAATATTCAGTAGCCCTTCTAAGCTCTTTTGGTGAGCTCAACAAGAGCCAAATCAATAAAGCTTTAAAAAGCAAGTTACCAATTCCAAATCAGCTGTTTTCCCTACTTCAGAGGTGGTAATGCCAAGGTTTATGCAGAGCAAATTTTTCCAGCTGAATTACCAGCTTCTCAAAAGGGAGATGCTGGCATGACCTCAGCCTCCGTGGCAAAAGAGGGCATCTCTAGCCCTAATGCAATAGGGGTTTTGTGTTTTGTTTTGTTTTGTTTTGTTTTGTTTTGCTTTGTTTTTAAATAGTAGTCAAAAGTACAAACATGCTCTGCTTTACACTTTAACATTGTAAAGTTGTTGATACAAAGTTCCTTTTACTACATTTTTATTGCTGAAAGTATTACAGATTCCCCCATTTCTTCCTGCTTTGCACCCCTCCATGCAGCCCCCACCCCACCCTGGGCCTTCACCACACTAATGTCTGTATCCATGGGCTATGCATACAGGATGCCCCCCCCCCCCTTCCTAAAATGTATACTATACAGCTGATAGCTAAATTGTGAAAATGAAATGTGTTTTAATAAGCACTGCCTTTATGTGCATATATGTTCTTAGGTTAATCTCTTCTCATACCCCCATATTCCTCATTTCTGAGGTCTGTTAGTCTGTTCCATGCATCCATGCCTCTGGACCTGTTTTGTTCATAAATTTATTTTGTTCATTAGATTCCACATATAAGCGAGATCATGTGATACCTGTCTTTCTCTACCCGGCTATTTTACTTAACATAATCATCTCCTGGTTCATCCATGTTGTCTCAAAGGGTATGGAACTCATCATTTTTATAGCCACATAGTATTCCATTGTGTAAATGTACCGCAACTTTTTTATCCACTCATCTGCTGATGGGCACTTGGGCTGCTTCCAATGATGTAAATAATGCTGTGAACATAGAGGTGCATATATTCTCTCTGAGTAGTGTTTTTGGATTCTTAGACTATATTCTTAGGAAGGAGATCACGAGGCCAAAAGGCAGTACCATTTTCAATTTTTTGAGGAACCTCCATACTGTTTTTCCACAGGGGCTGCACCAAACCTGCATTCCCACCAACAGTGCACTAGGGTTCCCTTTTCTCCGCATCATTGATTTACTGATGGTAGCCATTCAGGCAGGTGTGAGGAGATACCTCATCGGGTTTTAATTTGCATCTCTCCAGCAGGGTAGTTTTGACAGCAGTTAGGAGACAATGTAACATGGGCCTGGGGACACCAAGCCCATGGTTTGTGACTTGATTTACTCATGCCTTTGTTGGGGCACTCATATTAAAAATATCTGCACTCTGATATTTTTCTCTTTTCTCAGGTTTACTCTAATAAATAGAGTGCAATTTGAAATCCCACCTGGATGGACATTTTCATGGGTTTCTTTTTTCCCTTTGTTTGCCACGGCCCCCTCTCACCTACCATTGAATAAACAGCAGCACAAGATCTGAGCTTTCTTTTCCGTGGTAATATGTAACCAGAACAAACAGAGGACATAAGAGAGGTGGGGGAAAGTTGGATATATAAGCAAGAAAAAGTGAGTTATTGATTTTATTGACTGGTCTATTAACTCCTGACATTGCAATAAAGCCTTATTTATTTGTATACAGAAGACTCAATTACATACATACATATCATTTTAACAACTGGGTTATTTACAGGAGAGTTGCAGCTTCATAAATAATACAGACTGGGATTCCTCAAGCTGCTGCTTATCCATTGTTACCTAAGGAAGTGGTGATGGCTACACACACACCTCCGTGAAGTCATTAGAACAGCATTATACTCGGTGAGGGAGGAGAAGGAAGGGGCAAGGAACAGGAGCCCCAGCCTTGCTGGAAGCATCCTGGGATGGTGGATCCCAGATGGCTGCTGATTCCTTCTCTTTCCTGCCAGCACCATGGTCGGCAAACTGCAGCTCGCAAGCCACATGCGGCTCTTTGGCCCCTTGAGTGTGGCTCTTCCACAAAACACCATGGCCTGGACGAGTCTATTTTGAAGAAGTGGCGTCAGAAGTAGTTTAAGTTTAAAAGGTTTGGCTCTCAAAAGAAATTTCAATCGTTGTCCTGTTGATATTTGGCTCTGTGGACTAATGAGTTTGACGACCACTGTGCCAGCACATTGGATTAAAGGTCTTTACATTTCCATTTTTAATTGCACAGCCATTAGGGTTATATTACAGCTTTTGTCTTTTTAAGCATGAAGGATATGTCTCAAAGGAAGTTTGATAAGAATTAGATCAACTCTTCCCAAACATCTTCTTTTGATGGTGGGAATGGTGGAAATGAAGAGGGAGAGCCTGGTGCTGCCCCTAGTTCTCTGGAGTTCCCTGGAGCCTCATTCGGGGCACCTTCTGAAATAACTCTTTGTTTAACTATTCGTTTAGTGCATAGTTTCCCTGGTAGGCTGTAAATCTCAAAGGCTCAGGAGGCATATCTGGTCATTATTCAGTAAATATTTGTTGCAAACGAGCAAATTAATTAAATAATGAGGAGAAATGAGACAATGAAGTATTATTTTCATGTGTCCCTAGCACCTTGAAAACACCTCCCACCTAGTGAAAACTTAATATCGTGAGGAATGAATGATCAGAGAATAGTATTAGCATCCCAATTTTTGGATGAGGTGGGTAGAGCTCACAACCAGATCTTAGGACTCAGATCCCATGTTAAATGTTCTTACCAAAAGATAAAGATCCTATATAATAAAGAGGTAATATACAAAATGACCATCCCTCTAACACACAATATGGCCGCCCCTATGAGGTCAAAGATGGCTACCCCCATGTGGACTCAAGATGGCCACCACAAGATGGCCAGTAGGGGAGAGCAGTTGGGAAGCACAAGGCCTGCAGGGAAGGGAAGTTGGGAGGAACCAGGCCTGAAGGGGAGGGCAGTTAGGGGTGACCAGGCCTACAGAGGAGGGCAGTTGGGGGCAACCAGGCCTGCAGGGGAGGGCAGTTAAGGGTGACCAGACCTGCAGGGGAGGATAGTTAGGGGCAACCAGGCTAGCAGAGAGGGCAGTTAGGGGTGGCCAGACCTGCAGGGGAGGACAATTAGGGGCAATCAGGCCAGCAGGGGAGGACAGTTAGGGGCAACGAGACTGGCAAGGGAGGGAAGTTCAGGCCAGCAGGGGAGGGCAGTTGGGGGGCAGGGACTAAGCCAGCAGTGGAGGACAGCTGGGGGGTGGGGACCAGGCCTGCAGTGGAGGACAGTTGGGGGCCAAAGCCATCATTGCCAGACATTGTCCTGAAAATAATACCCTCTGTTCTATATAATGGCTTTAATTCTTTTCCACTGCAGCTCACACATGATGCATGTACTTCAGTCCTGAGCTGCATCTCCCTTGTGTCTGAGCTGTGAATAGTGCCTGTCAGTCTCCTGTCACAGAGTCTTTGCAGACCAGTAAGGGAGGTGGCTGTCAAGTTCTGCACCTTCCTGTCCCTGTGTCCCTCTCACGACACACTTGTGGGTTCTACCCTGCCCTAGAGGCATTGCTGATACAGTTGTGACCATGTTTCTGCCACCTGGAGTGCCACCTGCTGTGTGTACAGGAACTGACAACCTGGCTGACACACCTCACAATTCAGAGCCCAGTGGGTCTCTGTCTCGCTCCAAAAAAAATAGTAATGATGAGAAAACTCACATGTATTGAGTGTTTACTGTGTGTGTGTGTGTGAATTAGAGGCCCAGTGCATAAATTCGTGCATGGGTGAGGTCCGGCCAGCTTGGCCAGGGGGAGGGGACATGGGCAGTTGGCTGGCCTGCCTGCTGGTTGAACTCCTGGTAGAGGGGACAATTTTCATATTAACCTTTTATTATATAGGATATATACTGAGAGGCCAGATTATTATGAGTTCAGATACCATAATAATCAGGCCACTCAGTCTATATTTTATTAATTCCAAGATACACTGATTTTTCCTTCATATTATAATGTGACATCTTAAAAAGAAGATTTGTGGGGAAAATGGGATGTCTTTTATAATCATGGCTTATTTGGAAGATCACTTATTTCTTAGTGGAAATATTCATGAGTTTTATATCAATAGCATCCTGGATTTGATGAAATATGACATATATTTTGAAATGATTGGACACCTGTTCTTTCACTATTTCACCTTTTCGCCATTGTAGTGAGCAGCTTGCTCTGTTTCTTATTTTACATCAGAACCTACAGTTCTAAAGTCAAATGTAACCCAAGAAGTAGATTTTAAAATTATTTGGACTCAAAACAAGTTATAATCTGAGTCCAAGTCATGCTTAGTAGACATATTTTTTATAATGTGAACTCTGACACATATCCCAAAATAGCTTAAAATAACAAAGAGAAGTTGTTACACTTTTGAAGTTGTCATGTAATAGAGTTAATATAATAATTAAAAAATAACCTAAACAAGTCCTGTGAAGTCTTTGTTCTATTTGACTTTAAGTGGAACAAATTTTTCAGAACAAGAGGATGACAAAATAATGTTTTGCTAAAAGGATAAAAGAATCTGACGTAAATATTTTGGTGATAAGACACTCTCTGGATGCACTCAAGTTAATAGCATCTTTAGCAATAGATACTTTTTCAATTACCATAATGCTGAGAAATAAATAGACGAAGTAAGAGCAAAATGGCCAGAGACACAGGAATTGAAATAGTTGTTTGGCTGCTTGGGTTTTTTTTTATAACCAACTCTCAAGTGGGGAAGGGGGGAATCTGACCAATAATCTATGGATGGACCATTAATTTGAATTTTCAGCGTTCTAGATCTACTCAAACTTACTACAGATGCCATGTTTTATTGCTGTATCTCTGAAGACGGTTTTGTAGCGCTTGGTAATTTGTTCTTACTGAGTTGTGTGACATCCTTCTCTTTCTGCACAATTTTGTGTTGTCATGCTGTCAGAGAAGCTCCATTACCATAAGGGGTTGCTAACTGTGTGTGATGCTACAATTTCATGCGATGTAATTCCTTTAGGGGTTCTTCCCGCCTGCCCTTTGCTGAGTTCTAAATGGTCCCACTTGCACCAATCTCTACTTGCACACAAGAGTGACTGCAAATGCTACCCTTTCGCAGTATCAGTGTAGAACTGCAGTTTTATTTTAGCTTTAAGGGACTCAAAAATCTTATTCCCTCTTTTTAAATTGGCGCTCTGGCTACTTTTGCACACACACAAAAGTAGTGTTCGGAGAGCAAATAACTGAAATGGTTAGGCCAGACTCTTATCTGTACGGACCCTCTCAAAGGGGAAAAAAAAAAAAAAAAAGCAAAGATATGGATATGGAAGGAAAAGGTGTCAGGAAAATTTCCATAAATCACAGAGCAAGGATATTGGGCTACATTTTACTTCAGTTTGGTTGTGTTCTAAAAAGGATAAATATGCTTCCCTTTAAGAATGTAAGACCGGTTCTTACTGTGAACTTCCTGCCTGGGAGTCCTTCCCCACTGCAGGGGTGAGAGTGGCTGAGGGTTATTACTGTGATGGAGCATATTCCTCATGAACAGTTGATTTCCCTACATTCTCATGCATGCCACTCTGACTTTTGTGAGAGAGGATCTGACAGTCGATTGAAAATGTCTGATAAAAGTTAGACATTTTAGGTATATTTTTACTTAAGTGCCACTGAAGTAAATGAAGGGAGAAAGAAAAGAAGGAGGGAGGAAAGAAACAAGAAAGGGATGAAGGATGGAGAGAGGGATGCAGAAAGGAAAGAAGGAGGACCACATGTTTTCTGTGTTGGGGGGTCTCTGAAATGTTGTACCATGGGTATTATTAGAAGTAACTGCACGCAGAGGCCATCATTTCCAAAGGAAATAATGTGCATGTATGTTTTTTTCTATTGTAGCTCATGGTTAAATCTTATTCTGAATGTCAAATCAGCGGCCTCCTGGCTGCTGAAGGGCTATGCAGAGTTCAGACCTCTGGAAGGCATCTAGGTCTGTGAGAACAGGGATGATACATCACGGTGATTGGCGTCTCACTTTGGTCTGAGCCTAGAGTTTGGGCTCGCGTTACCATGTACTATCTCTGTTTCATCCCCACACTTGGATTTCCAGGTATCCTTGTGGGATGGCTAAGCTAAGAGTCTCAATAAACTGAAAAGAGTTCAAAAATTCATAAGCCTTTTAAGGGGGCAGCCCTATATATCTAAAGGGCTGCAAAGAGAGCCTCAAAGATATAAGAAAACAAACCCAAATGTTGCTGGAGGCTCACACCGTATCCAGCAGAATGGGTTTGAAAGGTAAGGTAGGTTGCCTCTTACCTGCTTAAAAGCAGGTGGGCAGTTTTGTCTTCCCAGCTCTGAAACAAAGTCGCTATCAATCAAAACGGGCATTTGACCTCTGCTCCCTGCATCCTCACTTCCGGGCTGCTGAAGGGTTAGCTCTGTCGTTCTCCAGGCAGAGAGGGGAAATCAGTAAGCCTGTGACTAACAGGAAAAACACATAATGGACTAGTTCCCCATTCCTTCTCTTCAGCCTCATTTCCCCACCCAACACACACACACACACACACACACACACACACACACACACACACACACTTTACCTAAGCTAGTATATAAATTTTAAAGGAGATTACTCAAGAGCTTTGAACATTTTTCAAGCACATTTAAAGTCGGTACTTAGTAATTCTTGCATGTTACACTAAAGATAGGCAACAGCTAATTTCATTGCCTTGGACTCTCTTGCTGTCAAGTTTGTTGATGATCCAGCAGGCAGTCAGGGGAGAAAAATATTCGTTTGTTTTTGTTGGTGAAAGCGTAACACTGTTAGGAAGCTAGGTATACAACTGGGAAAAGACATGTGACATATTCCATATGATTTCTCTTTTGAGGAATTCGTGCCCCATCGCTCCATTATCGGCATAGGTAACTGAAAATTGATAAGAAATAAAACCATATTGCATCTTGATTTTCCACCAAATGGTATATTTATGTAGTCTATGATAATTATTTATAATAGACGCATTGATGATTTATACATTCAATTTCTTGTTGGGGAAAAATTCCTATGCCTAAATTCCCCCATAGACACAGTCTTTTCAAATTGTACGCTGATTTAGACAAATAACTCTCTTAAAGAATTTGTAAATGTAGGTGCAGTTTCTCAGAATTGGAGGATCCTTTATGAGGAGGTCCGCTGGATGGAAAAATAATCACTCAAAATTATATGGAATCTGACCCATGGACGGTGACAGTGAACTGTGGGCAGGGCTTGTTTTAAGGGTCAGTGACCACTGCAGGCACATAGGGCTCCCAACCCAGCAGGATTAGTGCCCTGAGGTCACTGCATTGCAATGCTTAGTCATTTATCTTTGAACGTGTGCTTTATAAGGAAAGTCTGTTGGTACAGCAAGAGCATGTGGGTGGGTGGGTCTTGTAGCATCTAGTGGTCCAGCTGCTACTTCCTCGCTCTGCAGGCTAGATTCTTGGCTACTTGCTTCCTGCCTCTGGAGTCCCCAGACCCCTGGGAGCCCATGTGTGGATGTCACCTTCTCCCTTCTGCCCTTCTCAGGGGCCTGGCTCAGTGTGCAACTGAGAAGGGGCTTCATACCCACCCCTGGTCCAGGTGTTCCATAAGAAAGGTTGCCATCCCTCGGCTTTACCCATCTGCCATGGACCAGGGCAGCAGCCCTGGCGAAGAGAGATTGATTTCCCAGCCTCAGACCAGGAACCTGCATTTTCATTTTGCACTGAGTCCCACAAATTATGCAATTGGCCCTGGTGTAGGATTGAGCATGAGAAAGAAAACTCCATAGATGAGCATAAAAGCACAGGATATATATATACATATATATATGACCTTGGCATTCATGGGGCCATGCCAGAATCCCATCCATCAGAGAGCAAAGACTTTATCCCCAGATTGAGTGTAGGGTTGAGCATTTCTCCTAGCAATGAACTTGTTAGAGGAAGTGTTCATTTCTTGGGAGAAGTGTGTTGAAGTGAGCAAGCCTTCTTAGATTAAAAAAAGGCATTTTTAAATTAGACAAAATTAGGTGCTTTAAAATATGTGTTGGAATGATTTCAGCTTACATTGATACATATCTCCATTACTTTAAGAATACCAACTCACTGCAGCATACATAAATACCAATATGCATATATACATATGTCTGCATCTTATGTATACATCTGTATGTATACACACATGCCAAGGCCCAGAGCTGGCCTGGAGGAGATACCAAGTTGAGTTAGAAAGAGTCTTTGTCTTGAAAGAACTTAAACTCTTGTGGACATAGCAGTAATCAGGGAAAATCCATACCCCAAAGCACCCTATATGCTGCCAACAGTGTGTCATGGAATATTACCTGAGTGTGTTTGATGAATCTCTCCTTTTTATCTTTTTTTCTTTCTGAGAGGAAGTATTTACAGAAATTGAGATCTATATTGGCTCAGATATCACAGGACTTCAGCTCTGCTTTTATTATATTAAAAATTGTTGGAAGAAGACTGAGTAAGATTTAGTAAATTTTAAGAGAACAAAATGTATTTAAAGACTTCTATACCACAAGTAGACTAAGTCTACCTGTAGAACTGAAGTAGATATTGAATAACTTTGGTAAATATTACAAAAACATTTTCAGATAATCAAGTCCACATAAGGGTTTCTTGTTATGCTTTATCTAGATATCCCAAATCTTACTTTGACTTTTCATGCATCTCTGAAGCCTTATAATAAAGATCAGCAGAACCACTTAGTCACCTCGACAAGAAAGGGATCCATTATGCACATTAATGTCTTCACACAGTCTCTCTCCTCCAGGCCTCAATGGGTGACGTTGCAAGTACTTATGAAAACATGCAAGCCCTTATGTGAATTAATGAACGTTTGATTTTCAAGTGTGTTTATTTATTACTTTAAAGTCTCCATTTCCACTGGATTCTTGAATAGTGTGTGTGGCCAGTATAATAAAGAACTCCTTACTGGCCATAAAAAGGGGCAAGCAGTGGCAATGGCTTTGAAAAGACTTTTACAGACACTTTCACTAAATGCCAAGTCCCTTCGTGGCATTTAGTAATCTTGAAGAAATTGAAAGAAAGGGAAGTTTAATTTAGAGGGGATTTCTGCCCTGCTTAGCTGGGGTCACATGCCCAACATTAAATAATAATGCATTCAACTGTCCATCTTATAATAAGCAACCTTTGCACCACCTGACTCACTGGTGAAAACCACAAACCGTGGGCAGGAAAGATATGAATACCAGAAAAAGCTGAGGGCTTCCTGTAATGTTCATGTGATTATGTTTGTGCTAATGCAGAGAGCACAGAAAGCCAAAGGCTCCCTCTGCAGAGCCTGGTTCATTAAAAATACATTGGTCATTGACAAGAGCATATGGTGCATTGACTGGGAGGCATGGCCACCACATAGGAGAAGGTAGAACTGGTTTATTCATGGTGAGCAATTTATATGTGCAATTCTGCTTCATTCTCAATGGCATGGCCATTGTAGCCTCTTTGACAAGGTAATGAGATAAGGCTTCAGAAAGAGGTATAAACTCTCAGCATAAAAAGTGTTTCGTTGTTGCCCTGGCCAGTTTGGCTCAGTGGATAGAGCATCAGCCTGTGAACTCAAGGGTCCTGAGTTCAATTCTGGTCAAAGGCATATTCCTGAGTTGTGGGCTCGGTCCCCAGTGGGGGGTGTGCAGGAGGCAGCCGATCAATGATTCTCTCATCATTGATGTTTCTGTCTCTCTCTTCCTTTCCCTTCCTCTCTGAAATCAATAAAATATATATATGTATTTTTTTTTAAGTATTTTGTTGTTTCTTAAAATGGATTATTTGGAAGTCAATTCCAAATGGGAGATAGGATTTAGAACTCTATACCGGGGTGCACATCTATTTTAATTTTAGAGTAACTGAGGGATGCCGGGCCTAGTTTGCCTTAATGAAAACCCGTTATACCCAATGAATAAATCAGTAGGTAATTTGCCATGAGGAACGAGGGGAAGTCACTCAGGAACTCTGACCTTGAGTGGGATGGAGAGGTGGAACTTGTGAGGCTCTCTCCTCAGGAAGGCACTGAAGGGAGGAGTCCAGCATCTGGGATACCACCCCTCTGGGCTCTGCAGGTAAAGCCCAGCCCCTCCAAAGCAGAGTGAGCTGCAGGCAGCCTGTGGGGTTCAGATGGGATATCAGCCCTGGAGGGATGGTATTGAATAAGGCCACATGTGTCAAACACAAGGCCCGCGGGCCAAATCCAGCCCGCCAGGCCTTGCAATGTGGCCCGCACCGCGCTGTCATCACTGCACTCCGCTGTCAGTTTATGACATTGTCAGTTTATGACTGTTCAGTAAACCATTCGGCCCGCGATTTAGGCTGGATTTTAGATTTTGGCCCCTTCTCTGATTGAGTTCGACACCCCTAGAATAAGCCAATACTCTGACAAGCAGCTATTTTAACAATTAAAAATAAGATTTATCCTAGTTTACCAGTCAAATGGTACAGAGTATGCATTTTGGGTAGTGTGTGAGGGAATGTGGATTTGCACATACAGGGATGGGAGTATGTGTTGAGTTGACATAGGCAGGCGAGTATTATGGGCAAATTAAATAGTGATATTAAATACAAAAAAAATCTTGATTAATAATAGTCAAGAGAAAGAGCACAAATGTGAAAAGTATGCAGGGTACCAAATTTTACATATTTTCTCATTCAGTCCTCACAACAGCAATCCTATGAGGGAGGGGCTGTTATTTTCCCAGGCTTTTACCAGAGGAGACTGACACCTAAAGAAGAGAGGAGACAAGCCCAAATTCATGTAACTAGGGAAGTAGCAGAGCTAAATTTAGACCCAGGCAGAGCTTAAAATTTAAGAGTCCTTTCTTTTTGCCCTGGTAGGTGTTACTCTAGGTTAGAACACAGGCCTGTGCACCAAAGGATCTTCTGTTCAACTCTCTATTAAGGGCACCTACTTGGGTTGTGAGTTCAATCCTTAGCCCCTGTTGGTGCACATGCAGGAGGCAACCAAAGTGTCTCTCTCACATTGATGTTTCTCTCTCTCTCTCTCTCTCTCTCTCTCTCTCTCTCTCTCTCTCTCTCTCTCATCCTCCCTCCCTCCCTTTCTCCCCTCCCTTCTCTCTCTCTCTCCCCCAACCTTTAACCTTCCCTTCTACTCTCTTGCTCTTTCTTTAAAAAAAAAAAAAAGAGTCCTTGCTTTTAAATTGTACAACAAACTGCTTTTAATATCTAAATTGGAATTGAGGTAAAATTTGGCAACAAGCTAATGATTTAAAGTTATTTCCAAGGTTTATGCTAAATTGTAGTAAAAAGTCAAGTGGATGCCAATACCCCTCTTGAAGGAATCATACCACTCTCACATTAAAAGCCAAGCCTCCATTTCTATTGAGAGAAGACTCAAAGTGAGTGACACGCCTTCAGTGCACCTGGTTGTAAGTGCTGAGCTGGTGAACACAGTCTTGCCCTATTGGAGTTCATAGCTGCTGCCTGAAAAACATAGACTATTAAGTTCTGAGCAGGCCACTGAGAGCTTTCTGAACATTCTTGGTCCCTAGAGAGGTAACACGTTTCCTAGAACTTGATCAGGAGGGACTTGCTCAACCATTTAAGTTCCTGTTTTTATATCTGTGCCCCTGGGAATAGCTAACCTCAAGTTCTCTGCTGACATAGGCTAAGCACTGCTTCAAATCTCTCTGAAACCCTTTGCCAACGTCATTTATCCATTCTGACTGCTAAATTCCCCCACTGGCTCCAAGAAGACCCCTGAATTGGGAGCTGCCTTACAGCCAGACAGATTGGTTTATGGTTCTACAAAGTTAAGCGTGATATACATGTGCTGGGGGAAAATGGAGATGTGCATTAAGAAGAAACATTACCTTTTGATCCGGGCAGGAAAGCATACATAATCTCTTCTAGGGCTTGTGAAAGACTTCATTTTACACATAAAATTGTGTGGAATTGCCCTGTACTGCACTGAACATGGTTTTTTAAAATAACCAGCCTCGAAACAAGCTGTTGTACGCTAGTGAGGGCCTCCAGCCACAGAGAATAAAATGTAAGCAGGTGTAATCTGTGTGAAGTTACGGGAACAAACACACACTCTTGTTGACACAGTTACCTGTATGGGACAGATCCTAAACCCTACAATGGTATGTCGTTAGGAACAGAGTCCAAAATGGGTGTGGTACTCATGAACGAAATATGAAACTGAAGGACCTGACAAGGCATAGAAATTTTTTAATTACATATAGTTTTTAATGGTGTAAAGGGTTTTTCTCTGCTGTGCGATATAAAACTCTCTTTTCACAGTCTTGAGTAAAAACCCATATCTGCTGAGTATGGGGAAGCGACCAAAAATTTAAAACATAAAACTAAACTAAAGTGGGGTTTTAGCTATTTGAGAATTTACTAATCTGAATATTTGACCAAAAGCATCACTTTGGACCTGGTTAGTTCTATAAAAGTACATAAAGCTTTGCTGAGAACTTTAAGACAAAATAAGACTTTGGGTATATAAGAAGAGAAATTGTGGATATTTACGATGCATAATACAGCTTCTAGTTTAAAGTGCCCTGCTAGTCAAGCACAATAAGTAAGTCACATATAAAAAATTTAAAGGAAAGATCTCCTGCACATTATGGGGAAATTGTTGGCATCTTATGATGGGTCATCTAACCCTTGTTATTAAATGACAGCAATCATTAAAATGCCAAACATATTTTGACAGAATTCACTTTATAAAATGTCAGCAAGTCTGTGTTTTTATTAGTTTGCTCCAAATCAATTTAGAAATTTCAATAGAATGCTTGTAAGTATTCCCCAAGCAATGTCCACTCCTGACTTTCTGCACACACACAAATATTACAAATTAATCAGATTTTCAGATTTCTGCATAATGGCTTTGCACATTTATTGCTTAATCCTGTTATGAAATGCCATTATGATTGACACATCGCAGTGGAAATAGAAGTCAATTGAATAATATGTAGCAGTCAATTTTATTTGTATCTTAATGTGCTGAAGTATTTTTCCCCCACATTTCCATTATTTATAAGTCTGCCCCTTTGGAGAATATATAGGAGAATTTGTTCTAAATGAGCCAATAATACCTTCTTTAAAATTTATAAATGTGACGGAGTCATATCTTTTTTTTTTTCTTGGTCATCCATGACATGCCAGTACACAGAGTTGTCTTCCACTTGTATTCATAGGATAAATTTCTGGACAGAGAGTCTTGTTAAAGGTGGCATGGAATTGGGTTTCAACCACCAACAAAATAAAAGCTACCGACTAAAATCCTTCAAAGTTCACTGCTAGCTCTATTTGTTTATTTACTTGTGTATTTATTGTCCTGCCACTGTCTTACCTGCTATATGGGTTGTCCTGAAAAAAAAAAAAAAAAAAAGCACGTAAGCCCACACAGAGAAGTGATAATGTTTAAGAAGGCTCAAAAGTGCTGCTGTTTGGGTGGCACTACCTGTCCCATGCTTTGGTGTCCAACAGGATTTCAGCAAAGGAAGTAAGTTGTGTTCCATGCTCAGAGGTTGTGTAGGGTTCTTATTGCTTCAGGTAGCACCCAGGAAGTTTGCTTCAAGAGACCCATATTCCTTTTTTAGGACATCACGTATGGTGACATTGAAAAAGGCTTTGTTTCTAGGAAACACACATGTGAGATTCGTTGCCTGACGGTGTATGGAGAAGGGCGGAAGTGTATGAAGTCATATGAAGGAACAGTGTGATTGTACTTGGTCATGTCTGAGACCACGCTGTCTCTGGCTTTGGAGAATCAGATTAGCTGTCTCCCACCTATGCATAGGGCATGGAGGCATGGAACAGACTGACATACCTCGGTGTGAGGTTTGGGGGGATGAGAAGAGATAAACCAAAGACTTATGTACATATACGCATAGCCCATGGACACAGGCACTAGGGGGGTGAAGACCTGGGTGGGTCGGTAGGGGGGTAAAAGACAGTAAAGTGGGAGACATTTGTAATGTTATCCACAATAAAAAATATATATATTTAAATTTTTAAAAAGGATGCAGTTTCCCACACAATCCATGCCTTCGTGTACTCTGTGCAAACTGATGTGTAACACAAGCCCATTGGCACCACTGTTGATAATGTCACTCTCCCTGCAGTCATCGCTTGCTACTTCCTGGGCCATGCTACATCGCTTGCTACTACTTGGGCCATGCTGAATGGTCCTTAGGAAAATGTATGTAGACGGGCAATGTGAGTGCTGGTGCTTTGATAATCCACTCTGGCAAGTCATCTGTGCCTTGATGTTATGGGGTGTCTCCAGAAGAGGGGTCTTGTGCAGTTCCCGAACTGGCTTGTGTATTAAAGGAGCACTTCTCTTTTGGATTCCAGGGGCCAGAGGAAACCCAGCACTATCAGACCCAGGCACTCCTGACCACCCCCAGGCCAGTCAGACCCACCCGCCATTCCCAGTGGGGCCACAGGTCAGTATCTCTCAACTGCTTTCCATTAGGCTGTATATATAGAATGATTTAACTATATAAAGAACCAAGTAAATAATAATGAGTTCAATCCAATTAACTCCAACAGAGAAAAGATGGTGATTAATATTTGTATAAGAAGCTGTATGATTACCTTATTTATTAAATACCATCAAGAAGTAGTGAGTTGGCATAACTTTTCTCTTTTTTTTACAGGAAATGTTCGTTTTAATCATCTGGAACCCTGTTTTCTTTTTTCTTCTTAAGACCCACTTACAACTGTGCTGTTAGTTACTGTGCAGTTTTCTAGAAAGTAAAACTTTAATGACCGGAGTGTGAAGAAAATTAAGTTATTTCAACCTTACTACAGCCATTTTTGCAATATAAGACATAACTTAATATAAAAAAGTTAATGCAATTTTAATGCAAGTTCAGCTTATTGGGTTTGACAATACTGTACATCACACACAGACCTGCGTTAATAAAGAAATACATTCATTATTTTTTAAAAAGTCTAATATTTGTGGGGTTTTTGGCAGCCCGTGGTTACATGGAGAACATGGAGATGTAGAACACAATTATAAAAGGCTGGCTTTTTTTTCCTTTTTACCTCTGTTATTTAGTGTAAAGCTTTCAGAGTTCACCCTAATTGATGGAAGAAGAGGCTGATCTTCGAGCCTTTCTCTCTCTTTTTTTCTGTTATGTTTTGTTCCTAGAAATTTATCACTTTCAGTACTTTGAGAGCTCACCAGTTCAAGGCTTGAAAACCCAAGTTTAGAACATGGGTTGTCTTGACTTTCTTGTTCCAGTGCCACCAAGTTCCATGATAGCCTCAAATCCCACTGTCCATATTGGAGCACAAGGGTGAGAGGACAGGAAGCTATGAAAGGGGTCTGCAGAGGGAGGAGGTCAGGGGGAAGTAAAAGAGGGCAGGGCAGTAATCTGAGAGCTACTGGCCAGCTACTGGTGCACAAATTTGTGCACAGGGCTACTAGTAATATATAAGTGTAAGGTATTATTATTTTTTAAAATATATATTTTATTGATTTTGCACAGAGAGGAATTGAGAGGGATAGAGAGTTAGAAATGTCGATGAGAGAGAATCATCGACCAGCTGCCTCTTGCACACCCCCCACTGCCTGCAACCAAGGTACGTGCCCTTGACCAGAATCGAACCTGGGTCCTTTCAGTCTGCAGGCCTACGCTCTATCCACTGAGCCAAACCGGTTTCGGCTGTAGAACTCCTTAGAGGATGTTAGAACCAAATAGAATTTTCCAAAAATATAAATAAATGTGATTTTCTTTTTTCTTTTCTCCTATCAGTCAACTTTCTCCCCACCCCCCACCCCACCCCCCACCCCCCCGGACCAGAGTATGTTTCTTCACTACTTGTTCAGGAACTTTTTGACCCCACATAAGTAGAAGAAAAATTTGCTCTAAAAGCCCATGCCTTGGTTCCAATGGAAAGTGATCTAGGATTGTTTCCTTGCAGCCTCTTCTGACGGCACAGCAGTTAGCCTCAGCTGTCGCTGGTGTGATGCCAGGGGGCACACCCGCCCTGAACCAGCCTATCCTCATCCCTTTCAACATGGCCGGACAGCTCGGAGGGCAACAAGGACTCGTCCTCACACTACCTACTGCGAATCTCACCAACATCCAAGGGCTGGTAGCAGCAGCTGCAGCTGGAGGCATTATGACCCTGCCATTGCAAAATCTACAAGGTAACCCACTGTGTCTGTGTGCCACGTAGGGCTGGTGTTCATTGCAGTGGGCAAGTACTCTGAATATTGAATGTAGTTCAGAGCTGTTTCTTCTATACAGGATAGAAGAGGCTTTTGTAGGGAGCAAAGTATCAAGTTGTCTTGTGAGTCCTTAGCTTGCTCAAGCCCTGGGCTTTATGAGTTCTCATTTCCTACAATTAATTTCAGGTCTGCTGGAAGCATTTATGAGCTATCATTGCATGACATAAAAATTTACATGTAAAATTATTATGATGTTATTTGAAGACTTGAATTATGATCTCAGGAGTTCTTTGGTCATCTTCCAAGAAAAGTTAGACATGACTGCTTTGTGTAGGAGATGGTTGGAACATCTCAACAAGGTATTGTTTGGAATAATTAGTTTAATTATTATTTGCTTACTAAGTATATTTTAGTTATAATTATTTTTAAAATTATATTATTTGAGATCATAGTTTATCATAAGAAAAGTAGACTTTGAATATTGAGTCTTTCTGTTGCATGAGCATATAGCAAAAGTTGGACTCTAACTTTACTCAGAAAGGGTGTTATTCTTGTTAGTATGAAGATTTTTTTACTTTTATTTAAAAGATTTGATAGCAATAATTGATAAACTGACTTACAAATGAGTCCTAAAGAGGAAAAACTTGATTAGGATGCTTAACAAAGAGAAAACATTTATTTTGGATTAGTCAAATATATTTGTTTTCTGCATTGATATAAATGTTAACAACTAAGTTTTTTTCTGCAGAGTGAGAGTTTGGTTGAGTAAGTTTTTAGAACAACAATATGAAGTACTTTTTAGTTGATCAAATGTTAGGGCTCCTTATAACCAATTAAATTGGTCATAGCATCAGTCCACAGATTAAGAAATAGACCAAGTAAGAACTGGTTAACTCTTGACCCAAATTTCTTTACACACTATTATGTTCTAATATCCCATACACTGTTGCCACTTCTTGACTTTTACTTTAATGTTTAAAACAAAGTCTTTCTTATACCATTAAACTGTGCCAAGAAAGCTGCCATTTATAAATCATGCATGCCCAGGACACATTAATGCACAAACTTTGCTTGTTTCAAATTTGAGAGTGCCTGGGAAGCTAGGATCTCAAGATTAAGCAAATAAGGCAGGAATAAACAAGGTGAAAGCAGCAGCAGCAAAGTGTAGGGAGAAGCTTTTTAATGTAGGTGGATGATGAAATCTTAATGAAGAAATAGCCATTATCTAAATGCAACCTTCCATTTGGAACATTGGCGCGTATGGGAATATTGGATATTATAAATAAACATAAGCTTGTGGAGCTTGGTTGTAGGACATGGATTAGTCCTGCTTGGTTAAAATAGACACCAAAGTAGAGTCCAAAAAAACAGGCTTGTTATGTCTTTATTACAGTTTGGTATTCTTAAGGCTTTATTACTTTGTTATTTTAAGGGTTCAGGATTAGCAACTGGTCCAGTATGAACTTCCATCAAGATGTTCCTTTTCTCTTTCTCTCTTTCTCTCTCTCTCTCTCTCTCTCTCTCTCTCTCTCTCTCTCTCTCTCAATATCCAATTTAGTATTAGCTTATAGTTTGGAATTTGGCTCTTTTTGGCATCTTTGGTTTCAGAAAATGATCCCAAGGTCCTCATTAAGTGCTGTAAGTTCAGTAAGAGCTCTAGCTCTTTTATCCCTTGGTGCTGCTCACATCATTTCCCTATGGCCTCATCTTCAGAAGTGTATGGGAGTTTATGGTCAAGCTGGTCTGGGAGCTTTTTCAAAGTTCATTTGGAAACTCCAACTATCTCTGGATTCTGAGCATCTCAGGGTGATGGTGAGTCATGTGACTGTGAAAAGGGCCCTCATTAATGTTCTTATTGTTCCTAACTACCCCAGGCCTCTAAAAGGGAATAGTGAGTGAATGGAATAATTTATTTGGTAATATTCTTCCTTCTGTTCTGTCCCCAAAACCAAGGGGTATTCTCTTGCATAACTGAAGCATTACTGAAACGATTGCTCCAGCAAAAGCTTTCCATTGCTGAAAAAGAAAACCCATCTGCATGGCCTGTGGCTGTTTTCCCTTCTCCTCAGATCTTCCCATTCAAGAATGAGATGCACTCTTGTCTCATCAATGATGGGATCTTCCTGTACGGAAGCAGATGTGAATAGGGAGTTAAAAATCTTGCAGAGTTTTAGGGATAGCCCTGTATCCCTGCCTCTGTGCTCATGGAATGAGACTTGGGGATTAGATAATCCAGTGAACCGATGGGCTGCAAGCTGTATTATTCTCCCTCTGAGCAGGCAGGGGCTGATCTCCATGTCCAGAGTGACTAAAACCTATCTCCTCACCTCGGCCTGCTCCTCCTCTTGCCTGTCTTGTACCATGTTGGTTGACTTTTGACTAACCCCTCATTTTGGGCCACTCATATCCCATTTTGTCTCCTTCGAGTATATGCATCTTTCCAAATCATGTACCTGTAGGAAATTTCCAGTGCAATCCTTATCTCCATGATTATCTAAAATTCCCCACAACTCAAGTTCCTGTTGGACTGAGTCTTTCCATTCCAGGCTGCCTCATCAGTCACTGGCCAGACTAAAGATTGACTGTTCCGTGTTGAAGTGTCTACCTGTAATGTGAAGGGTGTGGGAGAGGAAGCCTGGATGACTTGGCGTGGAACATGGGCAACATGTTTAAGAAACATGCTTGGGCCTTCCTCATCAATGAAAGGGGCTCTGAACAGTACAGACCTGTAAGGACCTCCTATAGGCATAAACTGAGACTGAGACTAACCCTGAAGTCAAAGACATGTCCAAGGTGGGGTCTAGGTTCTGAATATTTTAAGGGAAGCCAGTTGGAATTCTGACTTGAATTCAAGCCCAGAAGTGCCCCAAACTCAGATAAGACATAGGAATGAAGTAGGTGAAGTTCGTGTTGTCTCCCTTCTTACTTCTGAGAACCTTTTCCCTTTCTACATACCTCCCACTATCACTACTTTGTATCCTTTTTCTACTGTGTGCTCATGGGGATTTGGTATTAGATGACTGTCAGCAAACCCATACCTGTCAAATAAGACTAATAATGACAATAAACCTCAGATGAAGAAAATGGCTAAGTGTTCTCTGTCACATACTTTATAAACTTCTTTATAAAGCAGTGTCTTCCATTTTACTTATTACTTTGAAACACAGATAGCTGTACTATAAATGTAATTTGCATTTGACCTAGTATGGAAACTAGATGATTATTTAATGTGATAAAACAAAGTCCTCATTGTAGAATTCATGCAAATGTGTTGGATTTTTTTTTTTTTATTTTTTTTGGTGTGTGTGTGTGTGTGTGTGTGTGTGTATGTGTTGCTTTTTTAAAATTATTATTAGAGGAGAAAATGTAGATAAATATAGCCTCAGTACAAGTGACCACAATTAGCAAAGGGGTTAGTGGGGCAGCAAAGGTAGGTCTACATTTAGGATAGATGATTCAGGGTAGTGACTTGCTCTCATCTCACAGGCCAGGTGGGATAACCCGCTAATCACTAAGGGCAACATAAATGGAGAATATAAATGTGCTACCTAGGAGATTTATATCAAATTACGAACATTCCAGTTAACTCCAGCACAACACTTAAATTAATTACCAAGAAGTATATTAGAGAGTGCTGCTTACCTTAGAACATGGAAAAGCAATTAGATTCAAAGCAAGTTGAAACTCAAGGCCAAGGATAGTTTCTCCTACCCTTAGCACTGGCATGAAACTTGCCCTGGATTTCTGTGAGTCTCCAAATTAAAGGCTGTGCCAAGTAAAGTATGTGGGACTAATTTTGAGATTAGGAATTTCATGTGCAAGTTACATATTTCCTTTTTGTTTGCTTTGCTGTTGTTTTAACTGAGGTGTTATTTACATATGATAAAATTCACGAATCTTAGGTGCTCAGCTCAATGAGTTTTAATAATTGTGTATACCCTGCAACCTCCATCCACCACAGTCAGTACGTAACACATTTCGTTTTCTCCAAAATGTTCCCTTTTGTCTCTTTGCAGTCAATACCTCTCTCTAATAAGGCAGCTCTGATCTTCTTCCTGTTGCTATGCATTAGTTTTGTCTGTTCTAGAACCTCATACAAATGAATCCGTGCAGTATATATTCTTTCATGTCTGGCTTTTCTTGGTGGGCATAATGTCTTTGCGATTCACTCATGTTGTTGTGTAGATCTGTAGTTTCTTTCATTTCCAAGTAGCGTTCCATTGTAAGAATATGCCACACTTTGTGTATCCATAGCCATTCCTATGTCCCAGTAGGTGGACTTCCTGCTGGCCCTCTCCCCTGGGGAGATTGAGTGCCTCTGGGGAAGACCCTTGTCTGTACTGCTGGAGACCCTTCCCTGCTCATTATCTTCCTGGGCCACGTCTGAAGAAAAAGTTGAGGAATATACCTTTCTTTGTAGGCCAACAGTTGCTTGAAGTTTTTAACAGTTAAAGATTTGTAGCTTCCTTGGGAATCTAGTTCTCTCAGAATCCAAGAATGCTTCTGATCCTTTTGCTTTTAGTCAGTTCCATGTGCCAAAGGTTTTTCCAAGACATACATCTTCAGTCTAATTTATGTTGCTTTCTCACGTCTACACCTCTCTCCCTTGCAATTCAGTCAAACTTGATGTGAGGGTTCCTGGCTTCCCTGGTGCTTTTTGAATATACTCCTACCCAGGAACCTTTGCTCAGGCTGTGCCCTCTGCCTGAATCACTCTTTCCCCAGAAAGCATCAAACCTATCATCTTCCTTGTACCTCAGCCCCAGTACTTCGGTTCCCTCAAATATTAAAAATAACGGGTGAGTACAAAACTACTAATAAAATGAAAGCTAGGAAACTCCTCATGGAAATGAGAAACTCAGGTTGTCCCATTTAAGAACGTGTTAATGGCTCTGTTTCTCAGAAGCAAATGCTAACACTAAAATAAAGATTTCACATGCACACCATTTGATCCCAATTGTGTAAAAGAAGCCCCTCCCCAACACATCGCAGAAATATGAAAAGAGAAATAGTATATACAACGAAGTGTTACTTGTGGACTCTAGACAGTGAGATGTTATGGGTGATTGCTTTCCTTCTTCAAGATTCTACACTAACAAGTATTACTTCAAAATCAGAATACTACGTATTCATTCAGGTGAAAGATCATATCCAAAACACCATTACTAGCATTGACAACGTTGTCTAGGGGTCTGTTGTCTTGACCTTCTAGCCACCTTTGTAAGAAAGCATCTCTCAACTCAAAGTGGATTAATTCTCAAATTAAAAACAATACAACCACAAAGCATCTCTAGACATTCATTATGCATGAGCAACATTTAATATTAATACAATTGCCTTTAAATGCTTGACTTTATTGACCACAGGAGAAATTGTTGGCGGGGAGTGGAGGCGGGTGGGGAGGGGGGTGGGAAAGTGGACTGATCCTTCTGGTATTGTTCTTGAAGAGGAAAACAAGTAGGCGACCTTGTGCGATGCTGTTCCTTGTGATTTACTTTGGTGCTGGTCTCGTGATGCCCATGCTCAGAACAACGCATTTCCAGGGGCAGAGGTCTCATATCAGCCACAGGAAGGGTAAAGGACAATGCAGTGCCTACCTCAGACATGAGGAGAACGGGCTCTGGCTTTTAGCATGCGATGATTTTTCAACCTCTGGCTTGTGGCTTGTGCACAGAGTCCAATATTAAAAATACTTAGTACATAAATTCATATTTGCACTGTTACTCAGAGGAGCCCCACAGGCCATGCTGTCCAGGAATGCCAAATCCACCATAAAGAAGTTACAGAAAGCTGGTGCCATGTGTCTTACTCTGGCAGTTTTTAAACCTCCGTATCTCTGAAGCTTCAGACTATTTAAAGTACAGAAGAGCCTGTTCCCCAGTACATTATCCTGGAAGCAGGCATTGCTGAGGCACTGGGGCCTAAATTAAACCAGAAGCACATGAATGAGGAGTATGACTACTCTATTGGGTAGGAAAAGATACTGTCAATGGAATAAAGCATTGTCGTGGGATAATGGTTTCCAGCTGCCACATAAATGTCAACGCAAAGCCAACGCATTTATTTTCAAAGCAAAAGACAGGGGAGTAAGGTGAACCCCGGTTTGCACATAATACTGTAAATCCATCAGGGCTCTTGATGACATCTAGCAACGTGAGTACACTCGGAGGTGCCATCAGGATTGGATTCCAAGACGAGTTCCTTTCAAGATGGCCAAAAGGGGAGGCTGCACGTGTTTCTTAGTCTCACTCCATTGTCACGGACGAGAGGACATTGGGACTATTTTTTCAGATTTTTCTCCGGAACCAATTGCAGGGTACTTCTGCATGGGCAGGAAGCGGGAGGTTCTGAAAACAGGGAAATTAGAGATGGTCCCTCACTTCCCCTCTGCCCCATGTTTAGAGAATAGAGGAATAATGCTCCCCAAGAAAGTCCTGCCTTCTCTCTCTTTTTAAAAGTGTTCTATACATGTTTATTTTTAAATTTAATTTTTCCATCCCTTTTTATCCCCTCTATGTCCTTGCCCACTGCCTGCCATCCCGCCCACCTCTGCAATCACCACACTTGTCCATGTTATGAGGTCTCTCCCTTTCTTTTGCTCAGTCTCTCCACTCCTCCCCAATCTTCCAGAGAAATCTGACTGCTATCTATAAGTCTGTCTCTATTTTGCTTGGTAGTTCAGTTTGATCATTAAATTCCACGTGTGAGTGAACCGTATGGTGCTTGTCTTTCTCTGACTGGCTTATTTCACTTAGCATAATGTTCTCAGGTCCATCTGTGTCGCAAAGGATAAGGTTTTCTTCCTTTTTCAGCCACATAGTATTCCAGATTTTGTTTTGTTTTTTTTTAATCCACTCATCTACTGATGGACACTTGGGCTGTTTCCAGTTCTTGGCTATTATAAATAATGTGGCACTGAACATGAGGGTCCATATATCTTTTTTGAATTACTGTTTCAGGTTTCTTCAGTTAATTCCCAGAAGAGGAATAATGGAGTCATAAGGCAGTTCCTTTTGTAATCTTTTGAGGTAACTCCATACTGCTCCCCACAGTCCTGCCTTCGCTTATGCATGCACTTACTACTGCAGGGCAGATTCCCAGTGAGAAATAGCAGCTACTGTTCCTCAGCCCTCTCTGGGGAAAAGCTAAGCCTCCTCTCTCCCCAGGAACTGTGCACAAATACTTACTAAGCGTCTGCTATTTGCCAGGAGCTGTGGTAGGCACTCCTTCCTACTTAGGAGGGAGGATTTTGCAGCAGCCGGGACAGAAAGGATGCTGGTGTCACGGATGAAAGGCAGAGGACTCGTTTAGGAGGCTTAACTTTGTGATGGATTATATTTAGAATGATAAGAGGAAAGAGAGGGAGATTGCCAATTCAGTTTGACATGATTAGTTCAAGTTTCCTGTAGAAAATTTCAATGGATCTGAAGCTGAAAAAATCAATACAATCATGTTCTTTAGAGCTATTATTTTTCATAAGTACAAAAGCAAACAAAAAAAGTAAAAAGAAAGAAAGTGATTGTTTCCGGGAATTGGAAAATTAATAATATGAAGTATACAGTAAGGGGGGAAAATAAATTTTCAATGGAAATACATGGATCTAGAATTCAGGATAGGGTTTGGTGCTGGAGATCCTGAAACCATCAATATATATATGATCTTAGCCAGGGGAGGGGAGAGACTTCTGGGGAGAACAGAGTAGGGAAGGAACACAACAGTTCAAACCACTGGCAGAGGAAGATGCAGGCTCAGTGGAGACTGAGAAAGAGCTCCCAACATGTATGTCTACCCTGCACCAGGTTAGGCTGGCGCCCTGTGATTCCCTGGGGTTAGTTCTCTTTCATTGGACATAATCTGCACATCCGCGATGGAACTTTTGGTTGTTACTTACTCGTATGTAGCCAGAGTGCAATTAGAAGAAGCCAAAAAATAAGAACTGTCAGTTTGGTTTTTATCTTCTAAAGACATGCCAAGTTTCCATGTATAAAGAAGCTATTTTAAGAGCTGTACATAAAAGCGTCAACAGTGTTTGCTCTTTTCCTGAAAAGCAACTCAATCGTTTAAATCTATTATTTAAAAATGTAGTTGTAGCCTTAAAATTTCAAAATGAAAATGTTTGAGGTTGTTTTTTTTTTTTTTTTTTTTTTTTTTTTTTTTTTTTTTTTGTGTGTGTGTGTGTGTGTGTGTGTATGTTTTCTTCCTTCTTTTTAAAACACTTTGGTTCATGCCGACTGTAGACTGTAGCTACACAGGGCATTGTTATGCTAAAGAAGAGGATGCCTGTGCTTGAGAAAATTGCCGTTTAGATAATATAGTTTTAATTTTTGGAAATGGTTTATCTTGGGGAATTATGTCTTACTGTAAGCAAAGGTAACCTCTGGAAACCTTTTGTTTCCACATGAACCTATTCCTTTGGTGTCGTGTCATCTTTGTCTCCCAAATTATGTTCATCAGCTGTGCTCACCAAGTTTAGATAAACAAAAATAGACAACCAGCAAAAAAGAACTTTGTATGTTTGCCTTTTGTCACTGGATTAAGATTGGCACACAGGTGCAGGTGCATTAATACACTGAGGCATCTCCGTTCGTTCCCCTGTGTGCCATTATTTTAGGAATTCCTAGCAGAACGCATATATATTCAATATTTGACATAAGATAATTTGAGTTTGCTGTGTTTGGAAAATAACTCACATGGGAGAAAGTTGCATTAAATAAATAATAGAGATAAAATTTATACTTCCATATATTTCAAAGCTAATGTCCCTAACTTTACAATGGAATTGTAACATGAAAACACAGTGCTATAATTTGATTGATTTGTTTTGACAGCAGCCAAATAATTGAGAATGAAAGGTGTCAGCACAGATGAAATATTGTATAAGCCATGTTCACAAGGCAAGCCTGGCAGCAGCAGCCACTGGAGCTTTCTTTCCTTTGATTCCGTGTTGGTACTCACCTCCAGTTTATTATAAAGCCATAAAAGGTGTACCACTTCCCCAATTAGGGAGACTTTTATGGAGAGGCTAGAAATAGAAGTTTGTCAAACAGTTGAGCAGTAGACATAGACAAAAAGATCAAAGATGGCTATAATGCGCTTGGGCTTAATTACATCAGCCTTTCCCTTTCTTTTGCAAGTTGCTGCTTTCCTTCATTTTACCTTATTTTGAAGGGATGCTGAATCAGTTCCCATTTTCCAGCCCCTTGACAAGAGAGGGGCAAAAGAGAGGGGTGTACAAATCACCAGCTCTGGGCCCAGCTTAGGTGTTTTCCCAACTAAAAACCCAAATGTCTGCCAAGACTAAGATTTGAGGTCTCCAGTTGATATAGACGCTACTAGTAAGTGGTCAGGAGAAGATGACTGAAGGAGAAAGTCCCTGTCCCTAGGTGACCTCTGGGCCTGGTGGTTAATAGCGTGTGCCATGGGTCACACTGACCTGGTTTAACCCCAGTCCTGCAGCTTGCTAACTGTGTAACCTGGGCAAGGCACTCTTGATTTCTGAGCTTTGTTTTCCTCACATACATTGTTTAAATATTATTAACAAGTATTTTAATTCTGCAAAAATGTTTATTGGCATCTCTTTTTTTTATTTTACTTTTCCTCAGATATTTTACAGAGCTGTTTTGAGGACAGTGTGAGCTGTATGGAACATGCTAGTGTAGAGGCTGACACTTAGTAAGTGCATAGTGAATGAGAGCTACTTTTCTTATGTAGAGCTGCAAAGGCCAGTGTGGTAGCCAGGAGCCACATTTGGCTATTGGGCACCAGAAATGTGGCCAGTCCTGCCCTGGCTTGTGTTGCTCGGTGGTCAGAGTATCAGCCTGCACACCCAAGCATCACAGGTTCAATTCCCAGTCAAGGGCATGTACCTCAGCTACAGGTTCCATCCCCAGTCCCAGTTGGGGCATGGTAGGAGGCAACCAATTAATATGCCTCTCTCATATTGATATTTCTCCTATCTCTGGAGATCTCTTTTTTCCTCCTCCCTCCCTTCCTTCCATTTTCTCTAAAAATTAATGGGAAAAAATATCCTCAAGTGAGAATTAGCCAAAAAAGAAAGAAAGAAAGAAAGAAAGAAAGGAAGGAAGGAAGGAAGGAAGGAAGGAAGGAAGGAAGGAAGGAAGGAAGGAAGGAAGGAAGGAAGAAAAAAAGAAAGAAAGAAAGAAAGAAAGAAAGAAAGAAAGAAAGAAAGAAAGAAAGAAAGGTGGCCAGTCTGAACTGAGATATGCTATAAATGTAAAATCCACACTTATGCGAAAAATCTACTTAATATCTTTATCTTGATAACATGTTGAAATGATATTTTGGATATATTAGGTCAAATACAATATAGTATTAAAATTAATTTCATCTGTTTATTTTCTTAATATGCATACTAGAAAATTTTAAATTATATATGTGGCTTACATTATATTTCTACTAGAGGCCTGGTGCACAAAATCCATGCACGGGAAGGGTCCCTAGGCCTGGCCGGCAATCAGAGCTGATCTGTGGGAAGACCAGAGGGGTGATCAGGCGGTGGGCCCCTGCTAGCACCCATTTTGTCTGGCCTAGGGCCTGTGGGCTGGAGGCAGTTCCTGCATTGAGCATCTGCCCCTGGTGGTCAGTGCTCATCATAGCCACCAGTTGTTCCTCCATTCAGTCGATTTGCAAATTAGGCTTTTATTATATAGGATTGGATAGCATTGATCTGGCAGGGAGGATCTCCATCTCACATACATGTAGCAATGGTTAAAAGCTGTGTTTATTAAAATAAAAGTAATTAGCACATATTTGAATTTTGGACCTTCAAATAGAATATCACAAAGCATGCTCTTCGGTCTCAAAAATCAGAGAGAACACATTTTTGTGAGTCCTCTGTTATGGTTTAGAAACTGCTTGGAATTTTTATCCATATAGAAAGAAAAAGGATGACAATTTTAAGACCAATTCCCATTGATCAGAATCTAAAATTGTCTTTCCTTTTGAAAAATTGCTATATTTTATAGTTTCAAATATCAAGGAAAATATATAATAAAATGATCTCAAATTTTAAAATGTTAACATTCTGCCACATTTGCTTAAGATCTTTTATCTTAAAAATTAAATATCATAAATAATGCAAAACTGCTCCTTTACCCCTCCTTCTCTCCACAGTCATTCCATGGCCTTCCCTTCCTTCTAGAAAGTTCCAAATATCTCTCCAGCACATGTGTTTATAAATTTACTATATACATACATGAAATATATAGTATTATTTTGGATAATAAACATCAGCTGACCAAGCTTTTACCCATGTCTGCTTTCATGGTGGCAGGGTGGCAGTTAATGATCTTCTTGGTCTTGATTTCTGATGCCTGAGAATTTCCCTTTCTGTATGTATATTTCAATTTTTGATATATTTTATCCATAATTTCTATGTTGGGCCAATTTAATATTTTGCTATGAAAATCTGTTTATCTTCCTTTTGTCAATTTCTCTAAGCCAATAGGAAAAGAGCAAAATAAAAATTCCTAATATTTTCAATTATTTGAATTGAATATGGTAGTGTTTTAAGTCAAATGTTTCTTGGAACTTTTATAAATTTGCAAATATCCTTCATGGAAGTACTAGAAATGTTTAGTAGGAAAGCAACAGGCCCACTACAAATATCCTATATAATAAAGAGGTAATATGCAAATTGACCACTACACTCTCACACAAGATGGCCACCTCATGTGATCACAGGATGGCTGCCCACAAGATGGCCAGCAGGGGAGGGCAGTTGTGGGTGATCAGGCTAGCAGGGGAGGGCAGTTGGGAGCAATCGTGCTGGCAGGGGAACAGTTAGACATCCGTCAGGCTGGCAGGGGAGTGCTTAGGGAGTGATCAGGCTGGCAGGCAGAAGTATTTAGGAGCAATCAGGCAGACAGGCAGGCAAGTGGTTGGAGCCAGCATTCCCGATTGTGAGAGGGATGTCCCAGATTGGAGAGAGTGCAGGCTGGGATGAGGGACATTCCCCCCTCCCCAGTGCACAAATTTTGTGCACTGGGCCTCTAGTATCTAATATTGTGCTCTAGCATTTCCTCTGGGATATCTTTGAGTGGTTTTCTTGAGACCTATTTATGTTTCTTATTAAAAAAACCAAATTTTGTGTGGTTGCCCAAGGTTATTCATCTAACCTTTGGTCTTGAAAATAAGTAATTGACAGGAATCATAAAAAGATTAAGAAAGTTTTCAATTTTAGGAAAAAATGTAGAATTTAAAATTTTTTAATTTTTAGATTATTAAATTTCTACTTTTAGGGTATTTTAAAAATTAAATTTTATTAAATAAAATTATATTTATTAATGTTTAAATTTAGAATATGGGAATTTTGCATTTTAAAAAATTCTTAATATTTGTATTTTGGGATATTTAAACCATAACAGAGGAGTACAATGAATAACATAAAGAACACTTGTGTACCTACCATACCGTTTATCAAATTCTAACATTTTGCCCTTCTTGCTTTATTTTGTTTCTTTAAAAAGTATTATAAATACAGTTGAATCACTTTTTGTAACATTCCCATATCCCATTCTTCTCTCTTATTTTTTTTCTCTTTTTAAAAAATTATGATAAAGTATCATAACATAAAATTTACCACTTTAACTATTTTTCAATGTACAATTTAGTGGCATTAAACACATTTCATATTACCACTCTCATCTGTAGAATGTTTTCATCTTTAACAACTAAAACTCTGTACCCATTAAAAAAATCACTCCCTATGACCCCCGACCCCCAACCCCTGACAACTATCAGTCTACTTTTTGTCTCTATGAATTTGACTACTCTAGGAACTTCCTACATGAGGAATTGTACAATATTTGTCCTTTTGTGCCTGGCTTATTTCACTTAATATAATGTCTTCAAGATTCATTCATATTGTACCATATGTCAGAATTTCCTTCCTTTTTAAGACTGAATAACATTTCATTTATGTATATGCCACATTTTGTTTATCCATTCATCTGTTGATAGATACTCGGATTGCTTTTGCCTTTTGGCTACTGTGAATAATGCTGCCATCCATGAGTATGGATTTAGAAATAACCTTTGTCCTTACCTTCAATTCTTTGGGGTACATACCCAGAAGTGGAATTACTGAGTCATGTGGTAATTTTATACTTAATTGCTTGAAGAATTGCCATATGATTTCTTTCATAGTGATTACACCTTTTACATGCCCACCAACAATGCTCAGGGTTCTAGTTTTCCATTTCCTCGCCAGCACTTATTCTCTGCTTTTCATTGCTTACCTTTTTATCATCGCTATCTTAACAGGAGTGAAGTGGTATCTCATTGTGGTTGAAAGAACATTTCTGAGAGACTAATTACCCACTCCTGATATTATTTAATCATATTTGTGGTTGATTCCAAAATTTAAAATAATATTGAAGAGAATGTACACTTTAGAAGTTGACTTATTTCTGCTGTATACCCTTCAGATGGTAAATATTACTATTATATTTGTATAATTGCAGTTGGATTTAAATTTTCAGGTATATATAAATGTGTTATTTATACAGATGCTAGCAGTATTTGCCATGAAAAACCCCTGCCATGCAAATGCCCTTTTCCTATTGACTTCCATTACAATTAAAGATTTCTCTGGGGAAATAAATTACCTATAATTTTATATAAAATGGAAAAGTTCCTTGAAGAAATTTTTCAAATAGTGGCCTGCTCAGTGGTAGGCTAACTGTTGAAATTAAACAGAAGTACTGTTTGAAAAGACTCTTTTCCTTTGTGGCATTTTAAAACTATATTTTTATTGATTTGTTAGAGAGAGGGCGGAAAGGAGAGGGAGATAGAGAGAGTAACATGGGATGGTTGCCTCCCTCCTATACTCTAACCTGGGACAGAACCCACAGCCTGGATATGTGGCCTGATTTGGAATCAAACCAGCAACTTCTTGGTGCACAGGACAATGCTCAACCAATTGAGCCCACTCTAGCCAGAGTTTCTTTGCAGCATTTTTTCCAGTCTTGAAATGTTCCCTTCCTTTGAGTTCTTTCCCAAATCATGGGAATTTCATCCATGCTTGGTATTGCTTTACTTCCTGCTTTGAATGCTATAAATGTATCTACAATGTTCATGCTTCGGTCTGGTGGGGACCACTCTCTAGTAAATTGAAATATGATATTTACTTTTCTAGTAAATGCTGTGCTCTAGTTCTTGTTTTATTCTAGCCTGAATTTTTATCATTTAAGCTTCAAGTTATATTTTGGAAAGAAACTGATTCTCTTCTATACCATTTCTTTCCAATCTTATATGCCTAATACATTTATTAGACCTTCCTTGTGCATTTTCATATGCAATACATGGTACTGTTGAAGTCGCATGTGAACTGCACTTAGCAGACCTACGCTTCAACAGCAAGCTTTTTTTTATTTTTTTGCATTTTCATAGTTGATACCATCTACCGTATACCCTGACAGAGGACAGAACGCAGGATGCAGTAGGCAAGTCGCCTCAAAGAGAAGAGCTGGTGTACAGAAGCCCCTCGAAAATCATAAAGTCATTTGTGCTTATAAAACCATCTTACATGCTTTTTTAGGAGATTGATGGGTGGGTCATAAAATAGGATTAATGTTTTTAGCCAAATTCTAATCAGAAAGTTGTGTTTCATAGGTAGTAGCATTCTCTTTTAACTGCAAAGCCTTACCATGAGACTATTTGCAGTTCAAAACACTAATGCTATTGCATTTTTTTCACTAACAAAAAAAGTAATGAAAGTAGCTACTGAAATTGTTAACCTGTCCAGCATTTCTGCCCAAGTTTATACTCAGTTATACCTTCAGCTAAACTACCCCTTTTATGGGAATAAAAAGGAGTGGTTAGGGCAGAGTACTACTATTGAGACCCCATAGACTGTCCCCAACACACACATCTTGGAATCATAGAACCCTATCTTATCCTGACCAGCGACTTGAAAATAGATTGTATTTTCAAGGTTGATAATATTATGAAATGTAAACCAACAAAACAATCATCGCTACTATTTTGTAATGATTTGGGGGGTTCATAACTATCCAACTCTCTCACAAGTTATTGTTTTAACCGAAATACTTTACATTCTCATAACAAAAGCTTCAGATGACCTTTTCCCAGAAAATCGCAGTGTACTAAGGTTGAACTCCTTTTTCTTCACTAAAGAGAAACCCAGATTTCAAAGTGTGTTTCCACAGAGCAAAATTTTCATCCACCACATTCACAGAATTATCAGGTATAAAAGAGACTTTCTCTAAAATGTGATCTACAATTTGATCTTTAAAACTACACTGTATGGCTATCTGCCTGTGTGTGTAAGAAATGTGTGGGCTCATTGCTGTACTTTACGCAGGTGTAAAATGTTGCCCTATTTGTTTTATCTCGACAAATGTTTGAACACATGTGAGTGACTCCATGCCTTGAAAATGCATCTGCTTTTCAGGGGGAGAATGGGATGCTTCAGGTCTCAGGCTAGATTTTTAATGTAAAATTAAATTCCTTTAAGAGAAAAAATTTTAAAGCACAACATTTTTCTAATGTACATTAAGGATGTTGGAGAAGTTCACTGAAGCATATGCTCTGAGCTTTCAGAAGCAATCTGTAGTCAGGCATTTTAAATGAAAATTGATTTGTGATTTACATGGTCAGTGGAAAGAAAATTAACTTATGGAAGGTGGTAATGATATATTAGACAAGTAAAAAAAGTAGATGGTGATCTAGTGGAACTAAAAGTCCCATCTGGAAGAATTCTGTGACATTTTTACATTTATCTGTGTTCTGCATGAGTTGTAATGTTAGTGGTAATTTTATGGGACTGAACTGAAATGAAAAGGGTGTTATCACAGATTGCCTCCTATATAGGATTGTGTTCAGTGGAGAGTCCTGTATCCTTTTCTCCATTTTCCTATAATATGACTCATTGCACTTTTTTCAGCCTCTGTTGTTGAATGCATTCAGCCTTTTACTTGAGGTTATTAAAGAAGAACATCAAACGCTCACAAATACAATCTAACCACACATTTAAAAGCTCACTGCAGCTCCCCTTTAGTTCTGCATTGTTTAGGTAATGTCGGACAATGAACCTTTGAAATGTACGCGAAAGAGGCAAGTGGAGTGAGTGAAAAGCTTTTTCACCCTTTGTTGTTGTATATTTTTCCTCAAAAGTATGATTAACACCTCACCAAAACCTAGAACATGTTAGCAAATGGTACATTTATATCTTCCTAGAAATGGATCATTCAGAAGTTGTCCATTTTCTCCCTTATTTTTTAAAAAACAATCACAATTGTTTCTGTGGTCAAAGAAAAGTGAAATTTCTCCCTTTTCTGTTTGATAAGAAATGCTCACCGTATTTTAGTGTTAATTAGCTGGTGTGGATTTTTAAAGAAAGAATGCATGGTGGATTTAATTCCATGTTATTCTTTTTCCCTTTACATGTACAGGTGGCCAGGATGTTTTGAAAGTTATTTATTAATTATTTCTGAATTGCTGCATCTTAAACTTTATAACTAAAGTGCTTTGACCCTGTGCTAAAGCAAAAGCCATGAAATTATTCACCTTAGAATTTCTAAATCTATTTTCTGTCTCTTTCCTTTCCTTTTCTTTCATCTCTTCCCCCATGAACCACAGCTGAAAATAAGTAGAACTACTTAAAAATTATAAACATTAAGGTCTGTGGCTAAATTCATACTTACTTTTGTTATATTTAAACAAACAAATCCACAAAATGTTTTTTAAAAAAATCTCCCTTTTAGGAGTGCCAGTTTGGATTGCTTTCTTTTATATTAAACTAGTAGCCCATCGTGCAATAACGGCGCAGTAGGCCACCCGTCGCTTCCGCAGGAGCTACGCTGCTTCCACGGAAGTTGTGTGGCTTCCGTGGGAGGCAGAAGCAAGCCACCAGCACCCATGGGAGCTGGGAGGGAGCCGCACTGCTTGTGCAGGAGGCGGACCCGCTCTGCTCTCTTCTCTCAGGGCCTACACTGGGCCCGGAAGGCTGCAGCCGGCTCCCCTGTCCCTGTCCGTATCTGCTCCAGGCCTCACCTGTGCATGCAACCTCCTCCTGTCTGGTCGTGACCCGTTATGGAGTCCCAGCCTAATTTGTATATTCCTCTTTATATAAGAAATGTGTGTGTGTGTGTGTGTGTGTGTGTGTGTGTGTGTGTAATGTATATATATATATTTATATATATCATTTTATATATTTTATATATATTATTAATTTATTAATATATTATTTTCTTTATATATATTACCTAATAATATATTTATTATTTTCAAGTACTTTTTTATTTGTGAACTTTCTTACTTTTGCTTGGTTTACTATTTACTAAGAAAATAGCTAGTTTTTTTTTTTGTAGATTAAAATAGTATCACATTTATTTCATCCAGAATGATAACATTTTATCCCTGTTACTACAGTGCTGACTATCAAGCAAGGCTGCCCACTGGAATCACTGGCAGCTTTATAGAGAATGTCAATGCCTAGCCCCCATCAGAGTTCCGATGTCACGGGCCCAGGGTACATCCTGACGCTGGAGCCTTTTAAAAAAATACAGCTGTGTAAGGACAGGCCAGAGGGAAACGCTTGATGAAGTTAACGGGGGGAGAGACTAGGGGAGGCCCGGAGAGCAGGTGGGTCCACTAAGGACACGGCTCCGCCTTCTTTTCCTACACGCCGCCGTTCTTATGTGTCAGGAATCGTTACGTGACCCATAAAATTTGGATTTGACCCAAACGCACCTGCAAGCAGATTTTAAGAGAATTCCACTTTATTTCATTGCATTTTTCAATTGTATGCACAGAATGTACTTTGGAGCTGATTTTTTTTAAACATGTGATTATTTACATTGAGATTTATTTTTGTTCTGGTTTAAAATAAAATGTTGAAAAGCTTGTTCCTGAGGGCCAGCTAGAAGTGTCTGCTTTTGTAGACAGAGAATGGCCTATGGTTTCCATCCTCTTAGCTTGGTTTCCAGTTGTCTTGTTCAAATGGAGAGTACATAGCCCCCTACCAAAATGTCCTCTGACATCAGGACCCAAGCCTGGAACTGTGGGTGCTGACGTAGCATTAAAGCGACCCATTTGACATCCATCCCCTCCTGTCATTTCTGCAGCTCATTCTGTTCATAACATTTCTAGGGGAAAGGTCACGGGTCTGTCACCAGCAGTGTTTTTGTCACTCAGGAAATAAAATGGGGCGGTTAATGATAGCTGAGGCAGCCTGCGTGATCACGGGATGCTGCCGAGGTCAATATCCCGTATTGGCTTTCCGTCCTGTCCATCCGAAACAATATACTGGAGTAAATGTAATCAGTAAGTGGTTGCAAATGAATCTTTTAGGGACATCAGCATTACAGGAACAGGAGATTCCAGAAGAGATGCTAAGTGGCTCTTTGGGTTTGTAATTGCAGTCCTGGGAATCATTAGCCTAATTAATAGCTGCTAAACCTGGGACCCTTGCTTCTGGGCACGTAGGTTAGTTTGCAATTGCTGTCTGAGGAATCTCTTTTGGGCTCTGCAGACAGTGTTAGTGGGGTAAACAGACCCTGGGGACCTTCCTGGCCCCCATCTCTTCCTAACCACAGGAACATCCCTGGTGATCAGATATCTCTCTCCACAGACCACAGAGCAGTAAGTGGAGGTGGAGGAGGAATAGGATGAGGAGATCCATTTCAGCACTAAGTTCCTGTGTAATAAAGCGAGCCTTGAATATATGCTGCTTCCAGTGGCTTCATAGCTCTGGTGGGAAGAAAGACAGCAGCCCTCTTGATATGTAGTGTGAATGTATAAAGAGCCCTAGAGAGAGAGGAAATAACAGGGCCGCATTTGTTTGTGTATTCTCAGGCCCCACTTCAGCACACTGTCTGTAAGAGCTAGAAAAACTCTTGTCTGAAGGGTCATCCATAGGCAAAACTCGGAGCAAGGCCGGGTTTGTTTCTGAGCCCTCAATTTTCCTCTGCCCTCTTCAGGGATGCTCATTCTCTCTCCCCTCCTCACCCTACCTCAAAACTGTCCAAGTTCCAGGCTATATGGCCCCTCATACAAAGAGACATCATACAAAGAGACACTATTCTTGATATGCTCTTTAGATACTAAATAGATGCCTACCAGCAGTTCAGCTTTCCAAGAAAAAACAAAACAAAACAAAACAAACAAACAAAACAGTTAAATTGATTACAAAGATTTCGGGGAGGCAGGGGGAGGGAGAAATGGAAAGAAGATGGAAAACTTTTCTGGACTAGAAGAATTAAGTGCAGCTTTCCCATTCTTATTCCAAAGCATATTAAAGTGCTGACTATTAATGATTGGTAGAGGCCATGAACTAGGAAGACTTCCAAGCTGGAGAACAAAGGGGCACACCTCTGAAATGACTAAGCCACATGATTATTAGATGGAGAACTAGTCCATGTGAAGGGGACAGAACTGGATATCTCTGTCCCCTCCAGCATCCCTTCACACTGCCTTTCTCTGTCCTAATTCAGCAACAGGGTTCTGCTAACATTCGCCATCATCTCCCCAGAAGAAAGTGAGCAAGTGAGTGTCACCCCACACAATACAGCTACATTACTGAACCTCCTGATGACTCATTTGCTCCTGCACAGCTGAGTCTTTAAAAAAAAAACATAAAACCCGATAACTTTAATTATATCAATCCATCTGCTCAGTTGTTCCCACTTGTGTTTTCCAGGCTCCCGGTTGTGAAATAAGAGGATGTGGATATTTCCTCTGAGACTTTTCATTAAATGGTATTCAACACAGAGAAAGGCAGTGTTGAATCTTTAATGTCCTGCTGCCCATATATATGTCCTCCTTGTTTTCATGTGAATTTTATGGACACCACATATTTAGCACATGCTAAGCATACAGTATCTTAAGAGTCCCCCTCCCCCCCTGAGGAAAGTAACTGTAATTTTTCGGGTAAAATGCACATTTCCCTTTTAATGATAAATGGGCCCATTCAGATATTGAATAGGATGGTACTCTAAGGATTTCTCTTTTTTTAAATCCTCACCCGAGGAGATATTTTTATTGGATATATTATATTGATGTGAGAGAGAAACATTAATAACTTGTCTCCATACACACCCCAACTGGGGATCAAACCCACAACCTAGGTATATTCCCTGATCAAGAATTGAACCCATAACTTTTTGGTGTACAGGATGATGCTCCAACCAACTTAGCCAGACCTGACTTCTTCTTTTTTTTCTTTCTTTCTTTTTTAAATTTTATTGATTATGGTATCACATAATTGTCCTCATCCCCCCATTCCCATCCCAAACCCCTCCCTACATATGCCCCTATCTCCCTGTTGTCCATGGCTACTGGCTAGGCCCATATGCATGCACACAAGTCCTTTGGTTGATCTCTTCCCCTTACCTCCACCCTCCCCTACTTTTCCTCTGAGGTTTGAGAGTCTGATCTCTGCTTCTCTTTCTCTGGGTCTGTTTTTGTTCATCAGTTTGTGTTGTTCATTATTTCCTCTAGATGTGTGAGATCATATGATCCAAGAAATACCCTTGTAAGAACCTAAACTGAGACAAGCCATAATGGTTATGCTGAGAGGCAAATGAATCAATCTGTAGTGAGTTCCTTTCTGGGCCAACTGTTCTTTTGAGTCCCAATTTCAATGTCAAATAGTTCCTTATGTGTACATGTCAGGGCTGACTTCTTATGATTAGAGTTATATTATTGAGAGGAAAATTAAATTATTGGATGGAAATATTTTGCAGGCCTCTGATCAGGCTTGGTGCCTTCAGTACTGGCCTGTTGAGCCCCCTTCTCCCTGTATTCAAACTGAATGCCCCTCTTCTAGAAGACAGTGTAAATCATGCCCCCTGGTGTTGTGCAGTGCTGTGGCCTGTGCACACTTAAGCCTTTGCCTCTATGACAGTTGATATGCAGAAAATTATTTTGATCCATTATTGGATTTAGTGTTATTTTCAGATGAACACAAATGTGGCCATGCAGCTGAGTGTCCCTTTCTGGAAAGGAGGTTGACAGTTAAGGAATGACATTATACCTGATGCTTTGGAAATTCACTTTTCTTTGTGCAGTGTGCTAGTATATATGAGGCAGCCTCTCTCTAGATTCAAAAGCATCTTTTGTTCCAATGATACCTCTTACCCTTTTTCTATATGAGCAAAACTATTTAGTTCAGACTTACCAAGAAATTTTCTCTCTACTAATGTCAACTTTCTGGCCAACACATTGCATTTTTCATGCACCATTAATGCCATTGTTTCCATCTACTTCTGTTATATATTACATTTTTCCAGAAGTAAAATTATCCAGCCAATGAAGAAGCTTTTTGCCAGACTGCTAACGGAATACAAGCTACCTTGGACATCATTCCCTGGGCTTAGCTCTATCCATGTGATCAGAAGCCGATTCTTTTAGGCTAATCTAACAAAACACCTGTCTTCCTACTTTTAGTTCATGTATTTCTAATGCCTTGTAGGTCCCTACTTTGCTGTCTTTTTGAGGCTATATACGCTATACCACCAAGGTGATGATTCTGATTCAGCCTCTTGATTCTATGATGGCTACTTTTAGCTTCCTAATTACTACACCATATTTTCCTTTCCTCACCATAAAATACCTACTGCTTACATCCTCACCTCTCTTAGCAACCTGCCTTTATTTGACTCAGATCTATAGCCACCCATTTTATTAAAAAAAAAAAAAAAAAAAAAAAAAAAAGGAAGAAGCGACAAAAACAGTAAATAGGCTTATCTGGGCAGATCCTAGTAAAATTATCATCCTAGTATCAAGTACATGCTCAGCACCCTCCATCTATTATCTTATTTTTACATGCAACAATTTAGTGATGGAGTTATTATCACCTGCATTACTCTTGTTCAAGGTCACACATAGTAATGTTGGTGCTGAGATTAAAAACCAAGGTCTCCATGCCTTAACCACTGCACAGCATTGCACTTCTCCTTCTAATTCCCTGGGCTTTCTCGCCCAGAAGTCAAAGTCTCCGCTTGTGCTCTCTTGGAGGTCTTGGGTGTTGACAAGACCTCTGTCTAGATCACATTATGTTTCATCCCTTTATTCCCCATGCATTGTCTCTACTGAGCTTTTTAACATATAGGAAGCCCTTCCTTAGATTAGCTGTCACCTATTGTAATTTATACCAATTGACACTATCCTGCAGGTAATTCACCCTTGCAAACTGTCACTTTCCACTGTCACCAGAAGCAGCTAGCAAAGGGAAATCTTATGCATGGTGCCTATCAATAGAGAGCCTTGGTGTCACCTGATGCTTACCTGGGGGAAGATGAGCCTGTACTCTTGGGTCACTTGGATGTCTTGTCTCTGAGCAAGAGCATCATTTGATGGCTGAAGGAAACAGAAGGAAAGGTTAACCTCTAAGATACGATCATTATGGAAATAGGACACTAAACAGGCACATCTGCATTTTCTGGATTTTCTCTCCTTTCATTGTTAAGTAGCAAGATGCAATTGTAATATTCTTCTAAGAAACTATTGATATAACATGTATGAGAAAAGCAAACTGCACTGACCACTTCCTCTTGAGTGCCCAAAGAATTAGAGAACTGCAACATTTTCTTTAAGTGGAAGAGTCTTTAGAAACTATTTGTCCCCACGTTCTCTTAACAACTAAAGAAATCAAGGCACAGAAATATCAAGAAACTTGCTTAAGGCTGAACATGATGAGGACACCTCAGAGAATATAACTCAGGTGTCTCTCACATGAATATCATGGCAGTTATATACATTTTTGTACTCCTTACTTTTCTCTGCTTCAGTGTTGTCTGTGATAAAAATAATATATAAATTATTTTAATGGAATGATGATAATAATGGAAACCTAGTCCTGCCTTCAGAAGGTGTTTGCATCCCCCCCCCCCCATCCTTATGGTTAGAAACAGTTAAAAGTATCAGCCCGGACCAATATGTAGTTGAATTTGAATTTACTATAGGATGCTTCTGCTTTTCATTTTGTACCATTTCACACCTTGTTCGCATCTTGAGCAAGCTTGTAAGTTTCCAGCGCATCCATTTCTTGTGATGATATATTGTCCTGGTGGAAAATTTCATTTACTGGCTGTGCCCTTTGCTGAACTTGTTGCTAGTCAGGGAACATGATAAGCGTATAAGTAGCATGCTACTTCATTTATCATACATCGTTTTAGACACTCAAATATCTCATATACAATTCTGCATTCCGCACAGAGGGGAACTTCCCTACTCACAGGGGCGGGGGGAAGATCTCCAAATGAATTGTCAGTTTGTGATATATAAATGTATCCTCTTAATAAAAATTCATCACAGTTTATACTAAATCGGGAAATAACCTTTATTTTTTTTTATAACCCTGCTAACCACATGCTATGGAACACTAGCAGAAAGGACCTGGCACTTGTGATTTGGTGTATAAGAGAATTGGAAGATATAAAAATGCTGTCTATTTTCAATAATTGAATTACATTGTGAAATAAATCAGGGCATAGGAATCTCAACAGTGTTTCAAGGATTCTCTGGTGCCACACTTCTCTCCAGAAGAGGCCCTTCAGTATTTTCCTCCTGTTACCTTAAGTGAAGACTGCCATGCGTCAGAACCAGCATTCTGAGAATTTGGAATTAAGCTGGAGGAGGGGTGCATCTGTGAATGGAAAGCAAGAAAAACAAAGCTCCCAGTGAGCGCCTCGCTTAGAAAGTCTTTTTTAAAGGGTGATTTTCCGAGGCTGCTACAAGAGGTCAGGCTCACCTAATTTCAGTAACTTTTCATGTATTGATTTCTGCTCTTCCCCTGCCTGTCATTGCAGTGCTTTTACTAGCATCATGCTTTATGTGCAGTATAAAAAAATCTACATTTCTGTCAGAATGGGGCCCTTGAAATTTTGAAAGTAAAACTTGATTTACATTAAACACCACTTCGACTAATTAGGACCTTTCTCGAAGGAATTGTGAACGTGAAATACAGCTAACAATTACTTGGTTGCTGTCTCCCTGTTCCTTACAGGCTAGGAAGTGCTTTAGCCGAATAGAACCCAAGTGGACAAATGAAGGCTACAGGCACTAATATAAAGATTTAAAATATAGATAGCGGCCCTGGCATTCTTATTCATATGGGACTACGTAATGTTTTTCAGAAACAACAGTATGTTTTAGCAGCAAGACTGGGGCACACAGTCTTGCATATAATTCACGGGGTGCAATAATCTCAGCTTCACCCGTGGATCCCCAAAGATGGTGGAAAGGGCACTGGATTCGAATCATTAGCTCCAAACTGGGCAGGTGATTCAGCCTCTCTGAACTCAGTGTGAGCATCTGTAGAGATAGAACTTGCCTGAGTGGGTTGTTGTGGGGATTAAATGAGACAGTAAGTGTGCAAGGACAAATTCTGTCCCACGGTAGCTGCATAGTCATTGTCAGTATCCTTTCTTAGAATATCAGGAAGTGAGGCATCCACTAGAAAGTATGGCTGGGCCACATCTGATCTGCTTTTTCAAGTAAAGCTTTATTAAAACACAGGCACACCCACTTGTTTACATGGACTGTGTTCTATTATGAAATGCAGCCCTAGAGTGTATTAAGGATGTTATATGATGTATGATATATATTTTCCATACTAACTTTCTAAACTGTAGAAAATTCTGAATCCTAGTGCTCAACTGCTCAACAAGAGGAAAATGGGTCAATACATCATGGTGTATTTGCATAGTGAAATGACATACAACCATGGAAAGAATGAACTGCTGCTACATACAGAAACATTCTAGAACATCGGCCCCAAGAGTTTATATAGTGGATTATGGATTAATAACTGCTCACGGAGTTCCTGAGAATTAAATAGATTAACACCCAAAGAGGACTTAGAACAATGCTTGGTCCATGCAAACACTCTACTGAGAATAATATTATTAATTGTGGTCTCTGCTCCTATTCCAAGAAAGCTTGTGACTGTTGTTTTCCAGAGGGCCAGTTGACACCAACTATAAAAAACCATCATGAGCCCAGTCTCTAAGGACTATCATCTATAAGCTTTCCCTTGAGCAAACTTTACGGGAAAGAGGTGGAAAACTCACAGAGGGTCAAAGCCCTGAATCACCAGGCAACCTGCACAACTGGGACACTCTTAAAAAGAGATTGTTTTCTATCACACCACCAAGTGGCTACTTCTTCCACTAAGACAGAAATTGCTAAGTGTCCTTGAACAGGTATGAGGATTTCCCTGAAGGAGCAGGAGAGGGGTTTTATCTAGTGCTGATTCTGCCCCGAGTTTAGAAACTACACCATTCGCAGTGTTCCTGCTGGGCCATGCATACAGGTGTAAAGCATTTCACTGAATGGAGATGTAACTGCGGACTGGTGTGGGTAAGAAGGGGCCACTGAGAAAATGGTGTATTGTCTGAACTGGGGTGGTTTGGTATGGCTCAAGGGCTGGTAAAGACTTTACATATTTAGATGCTCTTATATTAGGTACATAAATGTTTACAATGCTTTTATCTTCTTGTTGAATTGCTCCCTTTATCACTATGTAGTGTTCTTCTTTGTCTCTTACTATAGCATTTGTCTTACTGTGTGTGTGTGTGTGTGTGTGTGTGTGTGTGTGTGTGTGTGTGCACGCGCGCGCGCGCGCGCTAAACCTCACCTGAGGATATTTTTCCCATTGATTTTTAGAGAGTGTGGGAGGAAGGGGGAGAGACAACTAGTAAGTGGCTGCTGGGGAATTTGAACGCTGATAATCTGCCATGGTGCTCATCACATGATACTGACCTCCTTGAAGCACCTTCATGAACATTTGTTGAGTTAACCGAATTAATAACTATAATAAATCACCAGCCAAAACCAACTTGGCTCAGTGGATAAAGCGTTGGCCTGCGGACTCAAGGGTCCCAGGTTTGATTCAAGGGCATGTACCTTGGTTGGGGGCACATCCCTAGTAGGGGATGTAGAGAAGCCAGCTGATCAATGTTTCTCTCTCATCGATGTTTCTAACTCTTTCTCTCCCTTCCTCTCTATAAAAATATATATATATATATATATATATATATATATATATATATATATATATATTAAAAAAGAAAGAAATCACCAGGCATACCTTTTCAGAATTAAAACTGGTTTGATAGAAACATCAGATATAACTCTTTTCAATAATATATGGCATATATGCCATCTTGTTTGGACAATGCTCTTTCTTATTTATCCAACTGAGTCAAGAGTGGAGGTCTCCAAACTTAACCTACTATAGGGTTCTTTATCTATTTTCTGTGATTCTGTCTCAAATCTGTCCTGCTGCTGGTAGAAAGGGGAGACATCTTACCCCCTACTTAGCCACTGCATATTTGAGGAGTTTCCTCACTTGGCCAGATGTGCACGCTCTCCATGCCAGGCTCCAATGGAAGTCTAGCATCACTATGTGGGAGCACTTAATGCCCCTGAGAAGCACGATAACACCCACCTTTGAAACCACTCTACAGAGTCAAAAGAATGAGCAAACCAAATAAAAAGCACAAGAGAAAGTCCTTTTATCCTTTCTCATTTCTTGGATCAGCTATAAGAGAGTTACTTCCCTGAGTCTCTAAAAAAGAGATAAGGTACTCATTGTAGGATCAATAATTTAGTCTAAGGACCAGGTCAATCGTTGCCACTCAATCAAAACAGACACATTTTTAGAGAGTTTATATCGTAAGAGTATGAAAAGCCCAACTTTGTTAAGATAGTACTTAATCTCCAGAAATGAAGTCCCTGGAATCCATGTGATTTGTCTCTTAGTCAGTTAGGAAATTGAGAATTTGATTTTTTTTTTTAACTGGGAACTTTCCTTCAGACGGGTATTTGATATTTGCTCTGACTAAGATGCATCTGTGGACAATGAGGGAGTAGGAGGCTATTCAGGCCTATTTTTGGTGCCAGAACGTTTTCACACCATTGACATTCAAAACTCACATTAGTTTTCAACTTCTTAAATCAAAATGCTTGCTAGGAGAGGAGACTTGAAGAAACTTTTAATCAAAACGGTAACAGTATTTGACAAATTCACATTAACTCACTTAATCTTTTCTCAATAATGCCCAATGTGAAATCAAAGATATGTTCTCCCAAGGGAAAATTTTATATTACTTCCAGATAAAGTAAGATTGCAAAGTAGAAAAACTAAAGACTACTACAACTGCATATTAAAAAAAAAAAAAAAATTTTGTGATGGTATCTATATATATAAAAGCCTAAGTGACCGTTTAAGGGTACAGACTTGCAATGAGTAATAAGTAAGCCATAGAGATTTAAAGCACAATACAATGAATATAAACAACATTTTTGTACTATAATCATCAAATTTGCTAGGAGATTAGAATTGTATTCTAACCACTAAAAAATGTGGTAGAGGTGCTAAAATATTTCTACAATGGTAATCATACTACAATATATAAGTGTACATAGTAAACATGTTACACACCTTAAATCTACACTGTGTTTTATGTTAAATACAATCAATTAAAAAATAAATTGAAAGTAATTTTTTTAGGTAAAAAGGAGGATAATTAAAGTCAATGAAAGAAAATGGTAGAGAAAATCAACAAAAGACTAATAAAGTTTAGTCAGTAAATAGTGTTAGCTATAAAATCTATTAGTGTATAATGAAATCTGAAGCATAAATATCATTATTAATCCTTTTAGTAAAATTGTTAGTGCCTGAATAAAATTATTTGCACTTTAAAAAAGAATATTTACACTTAGGATTGTTGTGAGGATTGAATACATTAATGTGTGTGAAATGCCTGGAACAGAATAGTCACTAACATATTGATAGTTCCTTTATAATATCATACAATCCCAAGGAATCCTATGTAAACCAATAATTCACACATTTCAAACAAGGCATATAATGTTAATACAGGAAAGATCATAGTTCAATATTATCTATAATATGAAGTTTCCAAATCCAAGCCTGGTATTTAAAATCTTGATTCCTATTCATACTTATCATGAACAGAATCACTCCAACTCAGAGGACCTAAAACTGCCCCTTATTTTTTCTTTCATGTTACTTTATAGCTGTCCCTTGCCCAGGAATGAAAAATATTTGATTTATAAAAATTCTATGTTTTAGTGATTCAGAAGTCAATAGCAGCCACAAACACTCCAAATATTCTTTAATATTTCCAAAGGAACATTGGGAATCTCTGAACTTCCCAGCAGTGCATGAAAAAAAAGGTCTTCTGAAAATGTAAAAATTCTATTACCTTGCATGTATCTCATAGGAATAATGTGGGGGTTTAGATAATGAATTACCCAAGTTAAGAATTTTGTTGAGAGAATTGCTAACGAAGAAACCTAATGTCCACTTTGGTTCTATAAATCATGTAGATAAATATTTTTAAAGCTTAAACTTGCTAGAAGAAAATATCTGGTGGCCCTGTTTTAAGATCTTGAGTTGAAGATAATAATCAAATTAATCTATTCACCACACAAGCAAATAGCTTCATAAAACATGGCCCAAGTACAATTTTCATGAGGACTACCCAATTCTGCTGTGCTGCTGAATTCCAAAAATTGCAAATAATATGTGATTGTCCATCCCTCCACTTTTGTACCACATCATCAGAATCTCTCCATTCTGCCTATTATTTAGACCCATTGGGAGAATATTAGCAAAGTTATTAGCCCAAGAATTTGTCTTACTAGTAATATTTACCACTGTGAAAGAAAATCTTTCTTTACAACTTGACTTGCGATCAATTTTTTTACCTTCTACTTAAACCTATCAACAAGAGACTGCTGTCCCTGACAAGTTTTTCTTTATTTGACAGTCTCTTAATTTTACATGTTGGATTAGGATTGAATACAAAGGTGAGTCTCTTTCTATCTAGGAAGAGCTTAGTTGTTGCAGGAAATCAATCATCCCCAATAAAAACCTTGGTTGTCCCCCTATAGCTCAAGAGACTGTACACAGTTCCAGCTAGATTAGTAGAGGTTACTGATGGGGAGAAAAGCAATCCTTAAGAAGGAGAAAAAGACCAAACGACTTGACCAAGCCTATCATGGCTCTGATGGTCTTTATTGATGCCTTCACCACAATTTCAAACCTTTTTTTTTTTTTTTTTTTTTTTTTTTGTACAAACAAAGCAAAGGGAACAAAGATGACATCTGAAGATATGCAGTAGATAAATTGAGGGAAAACTTAAATTTTTTTTTGTGATTCAGCTTCCCTTTCTCCTCATTGACCATATCAGGAAGTTCATATTCCTGAGTCTTGGGGTAACTGGTAAGAGAGAAAGAAACAAAATTTTAACATGATTAAAACTTAACTCAAGGCTTTTTTTTCCACCTTTTAAGATTGTCTCATTGGATTAATAATCATCAACCTGGGAGACATGATTCATGAAATCATGTTTTTTCTTCCATTGGCAAATATGCACTGAGTCACTACTATGTCCCGGGCATTGAGGTTGGCATTGAGACTATAAATAATAAGGGACCCAAAAAGATCTGGTTTCTCAAGAGACATTCCACTGAAGGGCAGTCCTTTAGCCAAAGAATTGTACATACTGCATAGTACTTACTGGTAGTGTGAGGAGAGAAAACAGTGTCAGATAGAGAAAGCAGGGGGTTGTTATTTAGATTGAAATAGTACAGGTTTACCACTTCCACATCCTCCACACCCATTGCAAGTAATATTTGAGGAATATCAATGGTTAATCCATGGTGCCTGGTACTGAGTTTCTATTCCAGCCCTAATTATTTCATCTACTTAACTTGTTTCATCATGTAAAATCGAGATGACAAAGTGAACTATCTATTTCATGAAATTAATGGCCTGATTCCCTGAGAATGTGCTAATTCCTATACTACCTGGTTTAATAAATATCAACTATCACTACCACCTCCACCACCATCATCATTACCATCAATAGTTTTGTTACCAGTAGTAAACTGAGCCCAAAGAATCTCATGAAACAGGACAATATTTTTTCACTCAGTTTTTCCTTAGCCATTTGTTCAATGGATGTTGCTAGCCAAAAAGAGGTTGAGCCGAAACCGGTTTGGCTCAGTGGTAGAGCGTCGGTCTGCGGACTGAAAGGTCCCGGGTTCGATTCTGGTCAAGGGCATGTACGTTGGCTGCAGGAGCATCCCCACTGGGGGATGTGTAGGAGGTGGCTGGTCGATGTTTCTCTCTCATCGATGTTTCTGGCTCTCTATCTCTCTCCCTTCCTCTCTGTAAAAAATCAAAAAATATATTTTTTTTTAAAAAAAAGAGGTTGAAAGTTGTCTTTCTGATCGGTTTTGTGGTACATTCCAACTCACCTCAAGTCTAGGGTGGCTCTTTAGCCAGTAATCACTCTGCTTGAGGAACAAGTTAAAGAACCAACATTTTTTCAATGCATTCAAATAGCATTGTACAAACAAAGCAAAAGGAACAAAGATGACATCTGAAGATAAGCATGTCCAAGTTCTGTGTTAGGTACTACCTCATAAAGTATTAGCACTTATTTACCACCTCAGTTGGTTAAGGATTATTATTTCCACTATATAGATGAGGAAATGGAGGCTCAGAGAAGCTCAAGAAGTTTGCTTAATATCACACAGCTAATAAATAGCAGGAAAGGATTCAGATTGAAGATTTCCAATGTCCTTTCCTACCTCAAATCCAATGTCCTTTCTACTCTAATGTAGTCACCAAGGCATTAGTGCATTCATTGATACAACTGGTACTCATTAACACCTATTTAATGACCAATCTCACTCCCGTAAGAGACCATGGAGATGTTTTAGCAACCCCTTTCCTAGGCTATCGTTTGCTTCAATCAAAATCAAGAGGTTACATACTCTCAATTTAATGGTCACTTGTGACACAGTATTCCAGAGCATCAAGAAGTAGTGGCATCCCTGCCAGAGCCTGAAAGTCATCTTCTGTCTTCTGGACACCTCTGCCATTACTGGGTAGTGTTTAGATCTTTCTTGAAAGTCTGAGATGGATCTTTTCCCCGAGAGATTATAAGGTACATTCAATTCCTCAGAATGTATGCCATGTGAAAGCCTCAAAATATATCCAATATTAAAGATAGGATTCAGTGTGCAAATTCAGATAGATAGACCTTAAAATGAGTGTTCTCTTTTCCAGGACTAAAAGCAGGGTAGTCTTACCACTCTGGGAGAAGGGGACATAATGACTTAAGCAAAAGAAAAAAAAAAAGATCTTGTATCCTTTGAGACAGCATGGAGGGACCTGAAAAGTATTATGCTACATGAAATAAGCCAGTCAGAGAAAGACAAGTATCACATGATCTCACTCATATGTGGAATCTAATGAACGAAATAAACTGATGGACAAAATAGATGCAGAGACATAGAAGGTACAGACTGTTGAATCTCAGAGGGAAAGCAGGAGTGGGTGGGTAGGAAGAGATTAACCAAAGAACTTGTATGCATATATGCATAACCCATGGACAATAGTGTGGCGAAGGCCAGGGGTGGGGAACAGGTGAGGGCTAGAAAGGGTTAATGAGTAAAAAAGGGAACGTATGTAACATTTTCAACAATAAAGATTTAAAGAGAGAGAGAGAGAGAGAGAGAGAGAGAGAGAGAGAGAGAGAGAGAGAGGTGTCATTGAACTTTGAAGTGCCAGAAAGATGTTTAACAGGATATGGGATTTAACTAATATTTCTAGCCAATGGACTCACTTTCATAATACTAAGCATCAGCAAATGGAAGATTGTTCAAATAGTATCTTCCCAATTTAAAAAACAAAACTTAGGAAAAAACCTTACCAGGGAGCTAATAGAAAGGTATTTCAAAATGGAGAGGTGTATTAAGGAATGCACGAAGGATGAGAGATGACCTCAGCCGATCACAGAACTCTAGTGTGAGAATACTCCTAGGGTTGCCAGATAGCTGCTTCTCTACTGCAACATGGCGGTCCAGCCATCACAGACATCCTTCCTGTGTTGAGTTTTTGAGCCCCAAGGGCCTGTGCAATGCATGCATGGATAACATTTTGGGGTGGGTAATTTTTGTGAAATGCATCCACAATGCATGCCATTTCCACATTTTAAATTCTTAACCATCAGAATAAACCAGTGCGCTTCCAGCAGTGTTCAGTAATTCTGCTGTTTATTTTTGGAACACATGCATAAAGCAACTTTCATGCCGTTAACTCAGAGGCTGAACTCACTTGCCTTGGCTGCCGCGGTGTCGTTGTGTGTCACGCGGGGAAAGAGGCAGGCTAGCTTTGCTTGTCACCACACAGGAGCTCTCTTATCCCCACTGAACTGCCTGCCCATCTTGCTCCAGGAATCTCAGAGTCAGAAACAATAGCATTTCCCCTCCCTCCCCTGGGACACATAAGCCCCGTCTTTCATGGCTCCCCAGCAAGGAACGCTCTCCTGCCACAGTTTAACTTCCAGACCCCTGCTCCCGAGACTCATTTTGGTCCCTGACTTTTCTACCAGGTTCCCCGCCAGCCTCTGTATTCCACCCACCCACTCCTCTGACCTTTGGGCCCCAGTGTAGCCATAGAATCTTTATTGAAGCCGGGCTTGAAGAACAAGAGAGAAATCCATGTTGTTGCTGACTACTTAATGTGCTGTCACAACACGTCTTCAAGTTCCTCTCTGACTGAATTAATTTCAAGGATTTTTTTTTTTTTGCTAGATCATTAAATTCCAACTTGTAAACCTCCCTGAACCTTCACTGAGCAGATGCTACCAGCATGTTAAACCAGGGTTCGGACCAGGTCTCCCTCTGGGTCTTTGGCAGCACCCCTAGCACTCTGTGGGCTCCCTTCTCAGAGAGCCTCGGCGGCTGTCATGTGTCTCTTTCCAAACACACGGCACCCACACCTTCCCTGCTCTTCCGAAAACCATGTCTGGGGAAACTGAGAAGCTCCTTTTGAAGGATTACATTATGGCTTTGATTTTTATTTATAAAACATAAAGGACTTAATATATATCAGTTAGGACATTTTGCTTCCAAAGTGCATTGTAGCAAAATAATTGGAAGGCAGTTGCGGTGTGAAATATATGACAGCTTTACAGGACATAAAAAGCAGCTTTTTTTCTTTGCAATAGTGTAATTGCCTTAAACCCCACAATCATAATTGTTATCAAAAAATAATCCCAAGGAAAGGCTAATATAAGGTGAGCAGACCATTATAAGAGCTCTAATACACTCGATTCCTCGAGCAGCAAACGCGGCTCTCAATCTCCGTGTGCTTTTAGTGTCAGTCAGAGAGCACTCAGTCATTTCTGTGCATCAAGCCTGCAGTATTGATTTTTCCACCGGCTGAAACAGCCATATAAGCATAAATTTTGCATGAGCCTTTCACTTTGTAGACTCTCCTTTGGTCAGATGACACATGATGTGAACATGAAGACTGTATAATAACAATGCACGGTCAACCTGCAGGCATTATGGCGTGGGTTCCCCCAGCGCTGAAGGACAAAAGCTGCGTGGGGAGGGCGCTGCCTGGCTGGTGCAGGGTGAGAGCAAACAAATACCATCTCCATCTTGGCAGCCCGGGTACAATTTTATTTCCTTCTTCCCTCCTGTATTTTCACATCTCCTTTCTAAAATCCCCCACAACACACACATTCACAACACACATACACACACACACACACACACACACACACACGCACGCACGCACGCACGCATACACACTCATACATTCACACACATCTTAGCCTCTCCACCCACTCCAGGTGAAACTCGGCTTTATAAAGAGCCCCTGTGGTAAAGACCAGACCCATTTACTGCACCTCCCTCTGGTGTTTCTCCACATTGTTTTGTTGTGTTCCGTCCTTTGTGTCGGCTCTGGAGACTACACAGTGTGTAACATTCGATAAGATCTGATAAGTTGCAGGAAAAAAGCCTTATCTAAAGATGTGGCTCGTTGATACACGAGTACAAGAGAAAGCAACCCTTCTTAATAGCCCCATTCCGTTTAACCTGCCTTGGCCCTGTTTGAGATTTCCTTATTCATTAATAGTTCTTTATCTCGCGTCTTTATGATTTAAAATGTTCTGTGTGGAGTGCAATCATTCTGTTAGGAGATTTCACCAGTGGGAACAAGAGGCGAGTGTAATCCTACCCCCAGTGTCTGATACCACTGTATCCCAGAAGGCGTAATTGCTAGGTCACAACTAACCTGCCCAGTCACAGGAGCTTGGGCAATCAGATGTAATTAATTTATATGATGATATTGAAATTCTCAAGATTAAGTTGAATTGGCCTGGGGTTGGGGATAACTATTTTAAAAATCTCTATAAGCCAGGGAGAGTCAACCAAAAGGAGGTCACTATTTTCTTTTAAATAAAGATCCTGGTGCAAAGCAGGGTCTTGCTGTAATGAATAATTGCAAATGTGTTTCTTTTTCCCTTTGTGCAACTATTTGGAATAGCAATAATAACACTCCCCTCTAAGCTTGCTCACCTGGAGGAAGAGGGGTGCTGAGAATCTGAGTTCAGTTTCTCTCGAAGGATATAAACTCCACACGTGGGCAGCATTAGCTTTGGCAAATGCAAAGACTATCTGGTTTATTTTCGAGGAGAAGTGGACCTGAGTTCATCTGGAGTCTTTCCATTGCTCAGAGAGGACACCTGGACTCTCTCATCCTCAATTCTTTTACTATTTCCTGGTTCCAAAGGGGCTGCCTACCTCTGTAATCAGCTTCATCAATGCTGCTCATTATTTGAAAATAGTTTTGAAAATTATTATTTTTATTTCCAGTTGATGGTATCATGGGAGATATTCCTACTTAAAACCAAAGTTATTACAGTGAGTGGTGCTCTTGATATGAGTCTCGACCAAGGAGAATGAGCGAAGTGACTCTTGGAAGCCAAAGCTTGGAGTTGAGCCTGTTCTCCAGGCTAGAGAGTGAAGGGAAAGGACCAGTTTGTTTGCTCTTGATAGGAAACTAAAAATCTGCAGAGAAAATATAGTAAACTCTCTTGCTAATGCTTTATTTGATAAACCCCTGTCCTTAAAATCAGCTTAAATACCAACTGGTCAAAATAAAAATGAGATGAGAGAGCTCTTAACCCAACTAACTCCCACTTCTGAGGTTCCTCCCTGCATTTAGGAAAGTTAGGAAATGCAGTTTCAAGTCTTAGATTCTGGAAGATGTTCATAAAGACATGGGGGCCGGTGACACGCACCAGGATTGTACCTGAGAAACCAGAATCGGCTCTCCAGACCACCAGCATGGCCTGCCTCCCTCCCTCCCTCTCTCTCTCTCTCCTTCCTTCCTTCCTTCCTTCCTTCCTTCCTTCCTTCCTTCCTTCCTTCCTTCCTTCCTTCCTTCCTTCCTTCTTTTTTCCTCTCTTTTTTGGCTCCTTTCACTGCCCCTTGCCCCCAACCCACAAAATTGGATTATACCCTACGGAGAAAATAAGGAGACTAAGGGTCAGTAACAGGTACGGCACTGTCACCTCAATGGGTTCAATACCTGTTGCCTTGAACCCATCCCTATGTCCAAAACTTGTTCTGCCCCATAATTGGCAGGAACATTGAAATGTAATGGCCAGCTCTACATCCTTTCGATGCATGGCTGTCCTTGTCATCTCCTCAAGTCTCTGTGAGAGATCAGCACATAATGGGAAAAGAGACTAAATTCCCAGAGTCTATCCACTGAGCCATGAGAGGATTTCTCATTACCTTCTCATCAAGGGACAAATACCCCAATGTGCTTCCTTTTACACTTCTTTCCTCAGTCTGAATGTGGGCACAGTTCCCAGTGACCCAGAGAAAGTGCTGAAGAGGATGGATAACCCTATAAACCAGTTACAAAGTTTAGGTATAAAGTTTAGGTCCACAGACAAGCAGACACAGACACACACACACACATTGTGAGCAGTCCTGGGACTTTCCTAGACCCTATGGGTATTTAAGAATGAGCATTATGCATACTGGCCAGTTGGCTCTGTTGATCAGAGCACTGTCCCAATATGCCAAGGCTTCAGGTTCAATCCCCAGTCAGGGCACATACAATAATTAATCAATGAATGCACAAATAAGTGCAATAACAAATTGATGTTTCTATCTCTCTTCCTCTATCTCAAATCAATTTAAAAATTTTTTAGAAAGAAAGCATTATAGAATGCTGCCAAAACAGCTTCCTAGAGCCTCTTCTGATGGCAAGTCTGGGTAGATGGTGGTAGTGTCTGTGGCGTGTGTATGTGTGTGTGTGTGTGTGTGTGTGTGTGTGAGAGAGAGAGAGAGAGAGAGAGAGCAAGAAAAAATACTTGCTTATTAAGTACCAGGCAGGGAGCTAGGTGTTTACAAATGCTGTAGGATTTAGTCTTCATAACAGTCTTTCTGAGTATGTAGCATTTTTTGAATTTTACACATGAAAAACCAAGGCGAAAGAAGGAAGTGACTTGGCAAGGTCTCTCAGCCAATAAATAACATAATCAGGATTTACATTTTGGTCTAATTTGAAAGCTCTCTTTCACTGTTTCATAGAGAATCCCCTTTTGTACCAGCAGCTGCATCACAATCTGATAAAAAAAAAACATTGGTGTTTGCTTGGGAGAGAGCATGAGGAGGAAGGTGCATGTCTGTGCAGGTCAGCTTAGGGTAAGGGTGGTAAAGTTGACCCTGATTCTACACATAAGTATTGCAGATTCTGGGGGGAGAAAATCCAACAGACTGACAGCTTGACATAGAGACATCTTTACTTGAAATGAAAGCATTAACCAAAACCATGTTTGGGAGTCCACATTTTTTCTCCAATGGAGATTATCCTTCCATCAAATTGTGTAGAGCTTCCTGTGTGCAGAGGTTGGACACTTGAATTTGGAGAAACATACACATCTGCTTTTGTTCATGCATGTTCAGAGTCTGCACTTGCTCTTCTCTCCCTTTGCATCCCCCCCAGAATGCTTTTTCCTTTCATGACCATATGGCTGGCTTGCTCACTATTCCAGGGGCTGCTTGTGGCATCTTATCAGTAGACCTCTTTTACCTATAGAATATAAACCCACTGGCACACTTTATGCCATTCTCCCTGCCTTATTTTTTTAGCCATAGTTCTTAACAACACATGACAGACCATATATTTCCTGGCATATTTGTCCATTTTCTGTCTCCCCCATGGAATGTAAGTTCTAGCAGGGTAGTGACTATGGGTGCTGCTCTCTACTGGCCTCCCAGCTCCTGCCACATTGCCCACTGTGGGCATTCCATCAACATTCCTGTACTGAAGGGAGCCTAACTGACTCAGTTTCCCTCTTCCACTGAAAAGAACCCATCTAGAAACAGAAACATCCCATCAGTCCCCAGTATGCTGCTCAGCAGAGAGACCCCATGAGGAATGTTTGAGCTCAACAGAGAAACTCCAGGAAGGACCCTTGTATCCACATGGAGGGGTGGTTTGGAGGCTCAGAATTTCCAAGAAGATGCCAGACCCTAAACATGTCTGTTGCCTTCTTTGCCTCAGAGAGAGAGAGAACCTGTGTGCTGGCAAAGGCTGGGCGCTGGGGAGGTGCAGAGCTTGCTGATTGAGGTGCTGGGCAGCGCCTGGCTAACAGAGCCTCTCTTCTGCAGAGGTCTACAGTGGCTTGTGATAGACAAGCCTTATAAAAATAATAGCAATAATAGCCTTTATTTAATTTTGGTATTTCTCCATTTTCTGTACTTTGCCTTTGGGCAATGTGCAGCTTTAATAAATAAACACACACCTTCTAATGAGGGAATGAAATTACAGAATTGCTATCAAGCCCAAAACAACAGCAGATCACTATTGCCCATGGTCACCTAAATGAGAAGCATGTAATGTAAGTCACAATATTGAGAAGCCAGGGACCCCAGTGTCGTGCAAAGTGGTGAAGCGGATAGAGGGGAAGGTGGGGGAGCATGGAAATGCCTAAAGCAACCACTGAAAAATGTGGCACTCTGGAGAAACCTTTATTTCCTTTCTCTTCTTAAGTTTATGTTGAAGTTATTTAACTGTTTGGTACCTATTATGCTTCCCCATTGAGATAACTAAACCATTATTTTTCTTTTCTCTTAGAATTTATTTATTATCAAAATTCTGCCTCTTAATATCTGGATTCATCTCCATTGATTTGCTAAAATATATCCTGCCTAGAATCTGTTTTGTAAAGATGGGACAGTAAGCCACAGTTGTTGCCATGAACCCATTCAAAACTCAAGACACGTTTTAGGGTCGTTATAAAACCAGTGCCAAGAATGTGTTCATGAATCTATGCTTTCTTCTCCCATAGCACATGCTACTTTGTGCCATCATTTTTTCATTGTGCAATCTCCCAACCCTTTCCCAGAAGCTAGACATCTTGAGGGAAGGCACTGACTTATATGTCTCTGGATTTGAAACCCAAGCCCAGACCCTTGCACAAATATTTGCAGAAAGTAAGAAAGACTGAATAATTTGGAAACCAATGACACGATTTGATTCTTTCCTATTTCTTTGCTAAAATATTTCAACAGCTAATTGCTCATCCAGCCACAATCTGTTTTGCACATTTCCTTCAAAAGATGGGGAAGCTCTTGCATTATCACCAAAAAGTTGTCAAAAGAAAGAATTGAGGTTTGCAAATGAATGGGCTTGAATAGGTCCATCCCCTTTCCATGCTGGTCTTGCTCTTTCCATATGAGTAAGAGGCTCACTCTAAAAAAAAGAAAAGCAGGACAACAGAGTCTCAGGGATCCAACTTTGAGAAACCACCAAGACCTGTGTTGTGCTTCCAGTGGCCAACATGTTGCTTTCTACAGCATCTTGACTTACCTCCTTGCACCTGGAGCGCTCTGGTTAGTCATAATTGCCCTACAACACTTTGGCCTCTGCAGCCACTTACATGCCCTCCTTCTGGTTTCTGGTCCTTTTTGTAACTTCAGTGTCAGTGCCCATTGCCAAAGATCTCTCAGCTCCTAATTTCAAATTTCAGAGTGAAATATGATTGGCCCTGCTCATTCCTTTAAGCCAGAACATATCCATCCTCTAAGAGAAAATTGTGAATTGGAAAACCATAGAGACGTTATGGAGAAATTAGGCCCAGTTCAGAGCCCTAGCAGATACATGAGCTCTAAATATAAAGGTTTTTCAATCTTATAATTCTACTCACTCTGTTCAGATCATTTTGCAGTCCAGGAACAACTGCACAGGTTAATCTACAGAGAATTTAAATAATCTGGCTGATTTATAAAATATCTCAAATTTTTGATGATGTGAATATATCCTTTGATTAATAATTGAATATACAAATAAATAATAATAATTGAAAACATTCCTAAGAAAAAGAAACAAAAGTTTGGTTTTAAAGATATCATTACAATGTTTGAAATTAATATGGCTTCTTTAAATCAAAGTACAAGTGGCCTTCTCAGTTAGTGATAAACATTTACTGTTGTCAAAATTATTTTCACAGGTATAAAAGTACACCTTCACAGAGTGAATGAGTGTACGCTCCACTGAATTATTAGACATGCCTAATGGAAAGAAAACACTTTATTCTCCATGTTATAATTCAGGACAAAGAAGCACGCCTTTTTTCATCTTTATGTGTCTGGTGTTGAGCTCAGAATCTGACACATAGTTGGTGGTCAATAAATGTTTAGGGAATTAATAATAAATGAGTGTGGTCTTAATATTTGGGGAAATGGAGCAGAATGTAAACTACTTTGGGAAATAAAAAGGTTTTAGCTCAAGTTATTTAAAAATTAAACCAGCTAAATGCTGGTTTTGATTGACTGATCTTCAGAGAAATCGTTGTTAGCCTGGCACCTGTCTAACTTTAGAAGTGACAGTTATGGTCCTGGGTAAGGAAAAATATTTCAGATCAGTTCTCTGTCCAAAGCTAAGGGCACTCTCGGAGATTCAGATATTTAGTCTGAGGAAGCTGGTGTATGGATATCTGCCTTTTCCTTTTCTTCCCCTTTGAAAACAGCCCTCTGCCTCCCTCCCAGTTTTTGGACTGTGAGCTCCTTCTATTTTCCAGCTTTTAGCACATTGTTTGCTGAGTGAATGGGTTACTTAGACAAAATGAAAACCCAACCAGGAGTGCAGACCAGTGTCTCAATGGGTTGGTAGAATTGAGGGGGCTACAAGTAAAAGAATGATCTCTGCCCCTCCCAACTCAGTCCCGAGTTCTCCATTGATGCTTCTTTGTTCTACACTGGGACCTTTAGGTGTATTCTGGACCCTGTCAATGTTCTCTTTCAGAGCTTTCATCACTCTCAGCTTATTATTTGTATAATTCTTCTTTTTCATAAAACATGTGACCTTGGACACAGTATACCCTCAACAAGTACTTAGTACAAGAAGGATAGAATCTGATGAAGCAAATGAGCAATGTGCTCAAAAGGAAGTAAAGGAAGTCCTGGATGTTGAAATCCCCCAGAGAATATGGCATGGGGTTGAGGGGAAAAAGAGAAAGGTCACTAATTCTTTAGGGGGTAGGAAATGAGTTAGGAAGCTCATTCATGTTAAACTCTCTTTATGGTAGGCAAAATAATGTTGCCCCTACCCCCAAATATGTCCATGTAATCATCCCTAGAACTTGTGAATATGTTATGTTAAATGGCAAAGAGGAATTAAGTTTGTAGATTGAATTAAGGTTATTAATTTGCTGACTTTAATATAAGGAGAATATCCTGATTATTGGGTGGAAACCAATCAAAGAAGTTCTTAAAAGCAGAAGAGAGAAGTGGAAAATGAGTCAGGATCAAAGAATGATATATGATGACAGAAGCAAGTCAAAGTGATACAACATAAAAAATACTCAACAAGCCATTGCTGGCTTTGAAGATGGAGGAAGGGGGCCATGAGTTAAGGGGAACCTTAAAAACTGGAAAAGTTAGAAAACAGATTCTCCTTCAAGCCTGCAGAAGGAATGCAGCTCTGTGACACCCTGATTTTAACCCAGGAAAACCCATTTCGGACTTTTGACCTCCAGAAATCTAAAGTTACAAATTCGTGTTGTTTATACTGCTAAATGTGTGGCAATTTGTTACAGCAGCAAATGGAAAACTAGAACACACCATGGGAGTCTATCATGAATTGGCATATATGCATCTAACTATTTACCAGCTCTCTTCTGAGGAACTCCCATCAGACCCTCTCAAAATGAAGGTGGTCCCATCTGTTTGCTTCCACAAGCCAAAGCTAAGCTCACCAACTACATATGTTTATATTTTGGGAAGGTTGGCCTAGATAATAAAGGAGGATGGGTACTTGAGGGAAGAAGCAGTGGAGACTTTTTATTTTCTCCTATTGTGACTGGTATACTTCCTACTACTTTGTAGAAAATACATCTGCCTGAAAGTCAAGAGTAACTTAAGTTCTAGAAAATCTAGATATTAGCCATGGTAAAAACTAGTTAGAATTTTAAATAATGAAGTATGCTTAAATATAATTTTCAACTTTTGAAGGGGAAACATCTTCCTAATGCAGTGAAATTTTAAACTCCTATTTGTATTGGGTTTTTTTTTTTTTTTTTCTGCTATCCATCTGAAAATTAGTAGGCCATTATCCAGTAACAAAAACCATAACCCACCTTCTTTAAACTGCATACATAGTGTCTCCATGCAATTAGACATCACAATCCAGCTGTGGATGGGTGTGAAAGGCACAACGTTAGGCCCCATAAAATACCTATCATGGTTGAAAAGATGCCTACTGAGAAATAAAGATCAAGATTTTAAAAAGGGAGAGAAATGGACTTAAAATGGAGCCTTAAACCGCAACCACAAGCCTAAAACAAAAAGATAAAATGTATGCATCTGAATAAAAATCACATATAGAATAACAAAGTCCACTCAGAAAGTACAAATTACTAAAACTTCATGTGTCTAGGAGGCAGAGAGGGCATAGGGGAAATTTAGATGTGCACTGAACCCCCATGCTTATTCTACGTTTATTCTTTTATATCAGTAAGTTTTCATGTGTATAAAAGCTTTCAGACATGCAAAGGCAACCACAAATTCTTAAAAGAAAATATCAGTCAACAATAAAGATACATTTTTTTTTAAATCCGTGCTTAATACTATTTACAGCCACGATTTTGAAACGAAATGATTAGGTCCACCAGCTAAACTATCCCTCTCCATTTCATATCTGTTGCCAGATTTGCAATGGGGAAGAAATTTAGAATGCATTGAAACTAAACATAAGAAAAAAAAAACATCAAATATTCTTAGCTCGCATATGTTTGGGTGGTGGGATTGACTTTCAGATGATACCATGCAGATGACTTGGTTATGATTGTAACTCACAATAGGAGCAATAGTCCCCTGTTTTTCTGTTTTCATTTCTTTTTCTCCCAGAAAGAAAAAAATACCCAGAGGCAGCAGAACTTCTCTGGACTCTGAGAGCTTTGAAGGGGAGAGATCTGCCTTTTACTTTTTGAAAACATTTACTGTGTGTAGATGAGAAAGTTGGGAAAGCATGTTAATATCTTTATGCAGGGGCTTTGGGTTTGATTCAGAGATCTCTCATGCTTCTGTTTATTCTGTCCTTAGTGGCAGCTGGCATGAGCCCCAAGTACAGTGGTGCCTCGCATAACGAATGCCTCGCACAGCGAACTTTGGACAGGTTTTTCATGAAACCATCTGCCAAAAAGCAGAAAATGGATGAAGATGTGCAAGATTCGGTAGATTCTACTTAGTCTGTCTTAAAATTAAAAAAATGTGTTTTTTTTAAAAAAAAATTATGTTTTTAGATGTATCTAAATAAAAATATGTCATCTTAGCATATTTTTTTTATGTCATCTTAGCATATTTTATGCTACAGAACGAATTATTTTTTTTAGCATGTATTGTTATGGGAAAACGATTTTCACATAACGAACTTTTCGCATAACAAGCTTGCTCCTGGAACGAATTAAGTTCGTTGTGTGAGGCACCACTGTATTACATTTTGAGAATTTTATGCCTAAATAAATGAACCTATCTTTTTTCCTGGCCATTTCATTCTGTAGAGACTCTTCTAGGACAACCTGTAGTGTGGTAACACAATTGTCACCTGCTAATTTCTTACGGAGCTCAAATTATGCTTAATTTTTTTTTTTTTTTTTTTGACATCTCAGATATAAAAATCACCGATAACCACAAATTGTTTTCTGGATTCTTTCTGTATATCTACCCTACATGATAAGGGGGGTGGGCAGGATTTGGAATGTTGATCCAGGTGGACCTAAAGCACCTTGCTCACTTCATAGCACAAAGAATGGCAAGGAAGGAAAAAAACTAATTGTAGGCCATTTATAACTGTTAAGAATGAGTAAGCATATCACCTTCTCCCGGTATAACATACTGTTCTGGGTGAATTGCACCTAATTTTTTGCTTGTTATACCATTTGAAGGACAAACTCATTTCTTCACAGAAATTGCTTCAGGGCCTGAGGACTCATGTAACTTGTTTAATTATGATTGTTATTTGGTAGCATTAGCTGGTAACCACTCTATCAAAACTTAGATGATTATCTAGAAGCAGAGACATTTAAAGATCATAGATTAATTAAAAACAAACAACAACCAGCTCTGCCTTCATAACAACATAGTCTTTGCATAACTTCTAAACAGCTGATTTTTATATATTTTTTTATTTTCCAGTCTCAGTGTTGTCCTGTAATAGAAGAAGAAAAAACAAAAATGAAAACAAAAACAAACAAAAAAACTAAAACAGTGGCCAGCTTTTTGAGCCAATGAACTATTTACCCAAATGTAATCCTCAATGAGTTCTTTAGCTGGACGTAGTGTTGAGAAGCTTCTCAGTTCTTGCCCTTGAGGAGAGAGAAAACAAAATGGCCTGTGGGGCCCTAGAGGGGGGTGGCAGGGTCATTCAGATTATATGGGTAAGTCAAGGCAAGAGGCCAGCCCAGGGAGCCAGCCAGGAGTTTCCTAGTGGGTGCAGAAAGCTCAGGGATGCTCCCCGCCCAGAATCTTAGCACCAGATTTCTCCCTGGGGACTTCCCTAGGGCAGTGGTCGGCAAACTCATTAGTCAACAGAGCCAACTATCAACAGTACAACGTTGGACATTTCTTTTGAGAGCCAAATTTTTAAACTTCTAATGCCACTTCTTCAAAATAGACTCACCCAGGCCGTGGTGTTTTGTGGAAGAGCCACAAACAAAGGGGCCAAAGCGACGCATGTGGCTCACAAGCCGCAGTTTGCCAACCACTGCCCTAGGGCAAAGCTGCTTCTCTGAAGTGAGTGGTGATCAGGTTGCTCAGGGACACACAAGTAGACTGGCCTGTGCATTCTCAGTTTCTTCAGACCTTGAGAACAGAAATGTGGGATCCAGAGAAGCCCAATAAGCACCAGCTTAGCTTCCACACTTAACTCTTATTTTCCGGAATGAAGCCTTTTTCCTCCAGTCACTGCCTCCAATCCCTTCCACATCGTTGCCGTTGCCATCTGCTCATAGCATGCTCTTGCCATGGGTGTACTTGCGTATGTATTATACTAGAAATGTCTGAGTCAAAGCCCTTCATCTGGCTGCTCCAGCTTATAGCTCTCTATTTGTCTCCTTTTATTCTTCAACAGCCTCCTCTACTCCTTAGGAAAACCTGCTGTGTGTTCATTTCAGCCTATTCACCCAGCCCCAATCCCCAGCTTTGTTACAAACAAAGCAGAACCCAGAGGCCCAGGGCTTCCTCGTCTTGTGACCCTAACTGCAGCCTCAAGCCCTATGAGATGCTGGTGGGACTGGGAGCCCATGTGCACCCATTTGTGTACATATATGCTAGTGTGAGCACACGCACACACATAGATACATGCCCCCCCCCAAAAAAAATCTGTTTCCTGCTTCCTTCAGCCAACAATAAAAGTTGCCATGGTAACAATCCTAGGCAAAAGTTCTGGGGCTTCCAATTCCATAAGCAGCCAGGACTCAGCCAAGTCGTCTGTCCTGCAGGGAACGTGATATAACAGGAGCTCTTTCTGCTTCACCAGCTCTGCTCCCTTCAGTCAAACATCTGCAAAATGTGTAATTCCTCCCTAATACCTTCTCAGCTAACACCTTATGTCACTTTATTAAAGTTTATGCTTCCAATGGCTACCTTTAAGTACTTATCCAAGCCGTAATATGTATTTATCTAATTGCTTGGAACCCATTTCTCATTTGGGGCTATTCTGAATTGGCTTTTCTAAACCTCACTTTTATAAGGCATTATTCTCATCAATTTTCTTGAAGAGTCTCACTGAATCTTCCCCTCAGCCCTCAGGTAGATGCTGTCATTGACCTTCTTTTTACAGATGAGAAAACTGAGGTACAGAACATGTAACTTGTTCAATGGCCACTCAGCTAGTAAGTGGCAGAGGCAGGCCTTGAATTTGGATCCAACCACATTTCATTCTGCTGTCATTTCTCATTGAAGAAATGGCAAAAGAGAGCTACTTTCCCTAGGTCCTTTTCATCTCTCTAGTTCTGTGATCCGTTTTATTCTATGCTGTTCAGGTAAATGAGTTTTTATTTTTGTCATATTTATGCAGATCAGCTTAACCAGAAAATTCACTACTCTTATACCTTTAAGGAGTCTCAGCCAGTGCAAAGCAAATGAGCCAGTTAATCTAAAACACGTTCACTGTTTTCTCTCATTTCTGATTTAAGGCTTCATGGGAAGTGGTGGTGAGGGAGAGTTTGGAATATGTGTTCTGAGTTGGCTACATCAGGAAGCAATGCGGAAGGGTGAAGTAACGCTGGAAAGGGGGCCTGGGCGACACAAGAGTTGCTCAACCATGTCAGATTGGGGACACCTCTGGAGGTTCAAAATATGTCATCTTAAATAAGTGTAAAGCCAAATATGAGCCTCATCTATTGCATTCCTAAGTGGAAAACAGGAGCTCTGAAAATTCCTGTTTGTGGTTTAAAAAGGTTCTGAAAGATATCAAAGCAATTTTTTAAATTTAATAATACTGAGAAGAACAAAAAAGAAAATTTTCTGTAATCTTACAACAAATTAGGAGTGATTATAGTTTTCTTTAATACTTTTCTGCATTTTTTTTTGAATTTTCAAATTGTGCATATATGTCTTTATAATAACAGGAGCACACAAAGAGGTCTCTGAAAATGTGGTTGAATTTCTGGGGACAGCATGTGGTTTCACACCAAGAGGGAACAAATTGCCACAATCATCTTTAATGTGATCTCATATCAGATGAGCTGAACACCCTACCTTAGGAAACCCATAGAAACCTGGCTGTTTTCAGTCAAATAAAAGTGAAAGGAAATGGCGATTTTCTGAGCAATAGCACTCTTGTTGTCAGAAGAGAAGAGAAAGAGAGTTGGGTACTATTCACAGAAAATGCACTGGGTAATTTTCTTAAGTATATGTTACAGGTTCCAATGCATTTTATATCCTAAAAAAAAAAAAAAAAAAAAAAAAAAAAAGAAGTCCAACTCCATGATTCATGTAGGTTGGAAAAAAAAATACAACGATGCTATAAATAAAATGCATATTATAAGACATGAAAGTAAAGAAGTTTATGTTCTGATATGAGAATTCTACACATTTCTGGACTGATAACTTTAAAGTTTTCCTGGGATGGTGTTGATCATTATGTTATTATGCTTTTCTTGCATATTAAAAAAAAAAAAAAAAAACTAGTTATTTATAAATTTAAAAAGGAGCACAAAGTTGTTCCAGATGATGATGTGACATCTCTGGAAAGAAGAACTTCTGCTAATCTCGAGGCACACTGGGAAAAGAAAACCAGTATGAAATTCAGGCCAAACAAGCACCTGTTGGGACATGAACTTGTGCACTCTCCAGCCACTGTGTCTATGAGCACAAGTACATTGGGGCAGTTCTGGGGCCAATAGTCCTGGCCCATTATGCTGTCCTTTTCCAAAATCTGACTTTTGGCATTTGGTTTCTTCTTCTAAAGCCCAGCAAATATATATATATATATATATATATATATATATATATATATATATATATATATATATATAGACAGCAATCAGACAAAAAGAAGAAATTTCCTGGCTAGCATGGCTCAGTGGTTGAGTGTTGACCTATGAACCAGGAGGTTGCCGGTTTGATTCCTGGTCAAGGCACATGCCTGAGTTGTGGGCTCCATCCCCAGTGTGGGGTGTGCAGGAGGCAGCTGATCAGTTTCAAGTCCTGAAACCATAAGAATCCTAGAAGAAAACATATGCAGTAAAATCTCAAATATCTCTCAGAGAAATTTTTTGCCAAAATAAACAAATGGGATTACATCAAACTAAAAAGCTTTTGCACAGCAAAATAAGCCAGCAATCGACAAAATAAAAGGGGAACCCACTATATGGGAGAACGTATTTGCCAATGATTAATCTGATAAGGGGTTAATATCCAAAATATATGAAGAATTTATACAACTCAATACTAGGAAGACAAACAACCCAATTAAAAAATGGGCAAAAGACTTAAATAGATACTTCTCCAAAGAGGACATAGAGATGACTAACAGACACAGAAAAAAAAAAATACTTAAGGTCACTAATCATCAAAGAGATGAAAATTAAATGAGGTATAACTTCATACCTGTCAGAATGGCTATCATCAATAAATCAGCAAACAAGTGCTGGCAAGGATGTGATAAAAGGTAATTCTAGTGCACTGTTGATGGAGATGCAGACTGGTGCAACCACTGTGAAAAATAGTATGGAGTTTCCTCAACTAATTAAAAATTGAACCGCTGTTTGACCCAGTGATCCCACTTCTGCGTGTATATCCTAAGAATCCTGAAACACCGATCAGAAATAATATTATACACCCCTATGTTCATAGCAGAATTATTTACAACAGCTAAAATCTGGAAACAGCCCAAGTGCCCATCAGTAGATAAGTCAAAACAAAACAAAACTATGGTATATTTACACAATGGAATACTACACGGCACTTAAAAAAAGGAACTCTTACCATTTGCAACAGCATGGATGGACCTGGAAAGCCTTATGCTAAATGAAATAAGCCAGTCAGAAAGAAGCAAATACCATATGACCTCACTTATATGTGGAATTTAATGAACAAAATAGACTGACAAACAAAATAGAATCCAAGGCATAAATATATGGAAAGGACTCACAGATCTCAGAGGGGAGTAGAGTGGCAGGACTGGATCAAGGAAGGTGAAGGAATTAGCTAGAGAACATATATGCATAGTCCTTGGACACAGACAATGGAGTGTCGAGGGCAAAGAGACTTGGGGGGGGGGGGGGGACCCTGGGTGGAGGTGGACAAAAGTGGGGGAAATGGGGGACATCTGCAATAGTGTCAATAAAACACAAATTTAAAAAAGCATTCAATCAATAGTTTAGGTGTTCAGTGGGTACATGTGTATGTATAAATGTGTATATGTAGGTATGTTTATAAACACACACACATATATGCTCCCTATGTACCACAAAGAATTATTCCAAAAATTAAATTTAAAAGGTATCCGAATTGAATATCAAAACTGCAAATGTCCCTTGAACAGAACGCATTTGCTTTTATTGTGGTCAACGGAGGGTTATGAGAGAGGTCGTTAGGCCCGGAGGTGAACTTCGATGGGAAGGTAGAGTTTGGCCTGGCAGAGGAAAGCGGGCCGGTGAGATAAATGGAAAGGTCAGACTGTGTACCTCAGGCAGTTCTTGATTTGCTGTTTTCTCAAAAAATAAAGATACACCGCCTTGAGACCATTACAAAGGCAGGGCTACTCTGATCTGAGTATTTGGGATAGGAAATCCGGCTGCAAGGTGAGCCCCAGGCCTGGGACTCAGGGTGTTTGGTCTGAGTGTGACCCCCTCCCCAGAGTCAGCAGGCCTCGGAGGTGTCTGGAGTCTTCCTGGGGCATTGCTACCCTTCCACCCTGCCTTCCTGCAGAGAGAAAACCAGAACTCCACAAATCCCAGGCTCAAGGCTTTTCTCCACCAACTGTAATCCACGTTAGCATTACTTATATTGAGTTCCTTTGATAGTAAAGTACATACATTTGCATGTGTTTACATGCACGTTTCAAGAGGCGCGTGCAGTTTAAAGTATTACCCGTATTGTTACAACTGAAATACTCCCCATTTGAGAACCTATTATCAAGATTAAACTAATAATTTCATTTAATCGGCGGTGGTTTTTATTTGGCCGGGTACTCCCAGAGCTGGGCTTTCTGTGGTGAGGCGGGATCCCAGGTGGGCAGGCGAAGTTTCCGTCTCACTTTGGCTCCATTAAAGTAAGCCTCCATAAACAGACATCAATTACAACCAGTTTTAAGGGTTTTAAAATGTAATCCAACAGTGCCGCTGCTTAACTAAATGAATCCCAGGAAGTGATCTCCAGTGAATTAATAGAGCGGTGTGCAGACGACGCACGGCAGGTCTGAGCTAATGACTGCAGAAGATCAAATTAATTACAAGTGTCTCCAAGGAGTTTCCAGGAAGAATTCCCCCCCTTCTCAGTTCAAGTCTGTTTTAACCCTTCGTGTTCAAAGTCTGCACAGATTTTCTATTTGTTAACCTATCAAGCAATCATGGGGAGAGGAAGGCGAATCTGCTTTTGTCTTCCAAGGGTAGGTTTTTGGATGTCACCCTCCTGGGAAGGTAGAATTCCTGTGAAGACACTGTGATTTCCAGGCCCTTTTCATGGAGTGGAATCCAGCTGGGTGTGTGCTTGACCCATCAACTGAGTTCCCTTGACAAAGATCCACGGGAGACTTTGATAAAGTTTTTATGGTTAAGAAGAAAATGTCCAAGAACGACATTAATTGGGAGTGGGGGAATATTCGTATGAGCAAGGGCAAGGTCACCAGACATTATTTTGCACCAGATCAGAAGGATGTTGTAATGGCTCATTAGCAAAGAACTGATTTCCCCAGGAAATCACGGAGGGGCCACGACGAGGCCCTGGTCCTCCACACCGCTCATCGGGCCTTCAGGAGTTGTCCTCAACCAGCCCAGGGCTTTGATCTTTGCAATCATTTATCTGTTTTGTAATTTTAAATAGAAGCTTCCGTCTTCTGAACACAAACTGCCTGGTATCTTATCATTATCATGACCAAGGATGATTTTGATGGGTGCTGGGATGTAGTACTTGCTTAAAATAGCATAAATGGGGAGTAAAATGGCAGCAGTATGGAAACTAAAGAGGCAAGTTGAAAAGAAGAGGTGAATTGCAGTGTGTGGGGAGGAGGGGGAATAAGAAAGAAAACACACACATGAAAATTATATTGTACTTGGAAGCAACCAAGATGTCCGTCAGTAGGTGAATGGATAAATGAATGGTGCACATCAAAACGTGGAATGTTATTCGATGCTAAAAAGAAATGAGCTATCAAGACATGAAGGAACCTTAAATGTATATTACTAAGTGAAAAAGTCCAATCTGAAATAGCTAAACACTGAATGAGTCCAACTAATGACATTCTTGGGAAGACAAAACAATGAAAATGGTAAAAGATCAATGGTTGTAGGGAATTAGGGTTAGGGTTAGGCAGAGCTCAGAGGATTTTTAGGGCAGTGAGCATACTCCCTATCATATTATGATGGCAAATGCATGTTATTATACATTTGTTCAAACCCATAGAATGTACACACCAAGAGTGAACCCTAATGTAAACTTTGGAGTTTGAGTGATACATCTGTCAATGTTGGTTCATTGTATTGCATAGCTGAGTTGAGGTGAGTCACAGTAAGGAATGTGCCAGTCTGGTGCAGGATTTTGGTAATGGGGGAGGTTATGCATGGCCAAGAACAGAGATCTATGGGAAATCTTTGTACATTCTACTGAGAACCTAAAACTGCTCTGGAAAATAAAGTCTACTTAAAAGATTATATTGTAGAAAAAAACAAAACAAAGGGAATTGGGTTCCTGGGTTCTCTTTTTTTCAATTATGTGTGTGTCATTTTCTGTAGGTTTCATATCCTTTGGAAATCCCTGATTTTTAGTTCATAAATTAATTGACTTGTGTGTTCAGTAAATGTTCGCCAAGTGCCTCTTCTGAGCAAGGCATGAGCCAGGCCAGGGGTTGGGGGCTGCAAGATGCCCACATCTGTTGCTGTCACCACACACCCTGTGAAGATCTAATTTGTGACCAGTCTGACATAAGGAGAATCCAGGTAACTTTCTGTAATTTGCATAATGTAGACAAGATAGTCTTCTGGAAAGTAATATGCCTAATTGATAACTACTTGCTGTGAAATTTCCATAAAATTTTTGAAGATTAATTGAGCACATACTGTTAACCATAAATTAGCCGGTGTGCTGACACTTCAATTCCTTTTGTCAGATTTTCTCACTATTAAATCTATTTATAATACGAGGTTTACCTGCCCACAGCCTTTGTCTGTCAGGTGGTAAAGTGAGGTAACTAGCACACCGCTTGCTTGTGAGTAGAGTTTGAACCAAAGGGGTTACTGAAGTTGGTCCTTGAGGTGCATCCTACAACAATGCTGAACTTCTCTTCAAAATATACTAATTCCAGAGAAGCATTAACTCTTAGTGACTTTCCCAATGTCAGCCTCTGAGATAACCTGCCCTATTTTATGTACTGTCTGCATAAAGAGACGTGGCAACAGAGTGTGAAAGTCATTGAGTCACGTGACACATGGGCTGCGATTTTGTTACCGCTGTAAAGTCCATCAAAGATAATGGAAAATAGATAAAACAAAATCGCATGCCTATTCTGCACCCACCCAAGCTGGAATTTCAGTGCCGGGACACTAATTGGTGCCAGTTTAGATCTGCCTGATATTCTCTTTATGAGTGTTTATACTTGTGGGACGATCATAGAAAGTGTGTCAGGATGATGGCTCACACGGGGAAAGGGAGGGAAGTATAGAATGCACTGAGGCAAAAGGTGCCTGATGACTTTTAGTGGATGTTTTTATCTGAGAGAGAAAACTGTCGTGAAGTTGCTCAAGCAGAAGTGTCTACAGAAGTGTCTTTCTGAACACTCGATGGCGGTGTTTAGAAAGAGCTCCTTTGTGGCTCCGTATTGCATAGAATAATGGGCGAGGGACAGAGAAGCTAACGTCCTACAACACATGGGCCAGCCTCACGCAAGGAAGAGCTGCCCCAGTCCGGCAGGCCTCTCAGATATCTGGCCAGACATCATGTTCTTAAAAAAAAAAAAAAAAAAAAAAAAAAAAGTTTATAATGATCTGAGCTGATAAATCCGTGTTACATACAAATCCAAATCACGTTATGTACAGAGTTAATACGTAGGAAATTTCCCAGGAGTGCAACTCCATAATGTTGACATCAAGGGAGGACTGAACTTTGTTTTGTTTGGGTTTGCTACCAAATTTACCAAGTTTTTACTGCTTTGAGAAAGCCTCCAATTCAGATGTTGCTGGTGTATTTAAATCGCTAATCTCATGCCCCTACATCATTCTATTAAGAGCATAACCCCATTGGATTCTACCTATAGGTACAAAAATCAGACTACTTCACCATGTCTTTTCATATAGTCCAGTGGAAATAAGTGTGGTTTTTTCCCCCCTATAAATTATTTATCTTTTATTTTTCCTTCATAACAATCCTATTTTACAGCTGAGTAAACTGACACACAGAGAGGGTAAAGGCTTGCCAAGTTCCAACAGGGAGCATGAGGTAGAGACAGGACTTGAACCCAGGCAGTTTGACGTCAGAGATCATACTTTGAATGCATATGTAATGTATGTAGTCATTGGTGCTATTATTATTTTTATTGCTGTTTTCCTTCTTTTCCTTTCTCTGGTGGGTTGGAGGGAAAGTGAAGGGCATGAACCTTTTCAAGTAATGAAGTGTCACTGGGGTTTTTCCAGTTTACCCTGCCTATACCTGATTCTTATCTCATAATAAATTAGGTGCGAAAGCAACACTCATCCTTGTTGATCACTGTGAGGTTTGGAGGGTCATATTGCCACTCAAACTTCATTTTCCAATCAATTACTTCACAGTCTCTAAAATATGGACTAACAGAAAGTTGGCTAGATCAGAGTGTCAAAACACTAGTATTCAGGTTGCATCTAGACACCTAACTTGAGGTCAGCAGGTCTCTGAGGCTCACTTTCTTCACCTGTGAAGCAAGGCTGTTGTGTTTCAATGATCTTCGAGATCTTTTCCTTCTCTGAGGACTCTAAAACTCTATTTCAGTGTCCTGAGCCATGCAGTGCCCCATCACTCAGCCCACAGAGCACAGAGAAACCCCTCCACCAGGAAGGGGACTAGTCTTGCCCCGAGGCAGCTGGGTAATGTATCCCTGCATTCATCTAAATCAAGGGTCAGCCCAGCCCTGCTCTTATTTTATTTATTTTAATATATTTTATTGGATTTTTTTTTACAGAGAGGAACGTAGAAGGATAGAGATCTAGAAACATCGATGAGAGAGAAACATCAATCAGCTGTCTCCTGCACACCTCCTACTGGGGATGTGCTCACAACCAAGGTACATGCACTTGACTGGAATCAAACCTGGGACCTTTCAGTCCAGAGGCTGATGCTTTATCCACTGAGCCAAAACAGTTAGGGCCCAGCCCTGCTTTTAAGTAGTTGGGGTGGGGGGATCAAGAACAGAATAATCTCTCATACCACATGAAAATGATATGAAATGCAAATTTCATTGTCCAGTATAAAAGTTTTATAGGAACTCAACCTTGCTCATGTATTTGTATTTTGTGCATGGCTGTTTTTGCATTCCATGGTTGAGTTGAATAGTCACAACAGAGACCATAAGGCTACAAAGTCCCAAACCTTTGCTTGCTGCTGGCTCTGTACAAAAAAGTTTGTGGGCCTGGATCTCAATGAACAGCAAGAGAAAACATTTCCAAGTTATTTTCCTTTAAAAAATAAATAAAAAGGAAATCTAGGTACTATCCTGTGTTCAATCAGTGAAACAAATGTCTCCTGTTATCAAGGAGCAGTCCCCAAGTCAAGAAACTGCAGAAAGCCCACGTGCCGGCTGTGTGCCGGCAGAAGTGGCCGGGCAGCTGTGAGCCACAGGGAGCGCAGATTATCACAGCAGTGTGAGCTTTTCAGAATCCCCCTCTTGTGGTGGAGGAGACCAGCTGGATGTGCCACAACTTCCCATCACTAACACGCCTAAATGCTCATTTTCAAACATGATCTCTGCCAGGAGGAGTAATTGGCCGTAATGTAGGGGTGAGAAGTCCAGAGGTAGTCCAACCAGCCATTCAATTTATTGTACTTTATTTTAACTCAAAATCCTGGAAATGGAAATGCTGTGGAAGAAAAAAAACGAAAAAAAAAAAACTGAGAGATTTGATCATTTCTAACCAAGAAGGGGGCTCCATAAGGTTTGTGAAAGGGATGAGGAACTGGTGTTTGTAAATGGGTGTGGTTGTTGTTAGGTCAGATTACAAAATGGCTAGTGTTCCTGGCTCTTTCGTTTTTTTTAAAAAAAAAATAGGTGGTAAACGTGAAGAAAGATATAAGTATTATGATAACTACATAAACAGTACAGGGAGGAAGAACCTATATTGTGTTATTTTTTTTTTTTTAATGCAGCACTTAGTAGTTGGTTGGAAAGAGATGAGTCATAAATGCCAAATAGAAACTTACTAAGACCTAGTCAATTCATCATTCCCTCCTCCCCCAGGTACCACAGCAGGGGCAGGGTCCAAGCTACCTCTTACTGCACTTCCATCACAGCAGTGGCTAGTCTTCCCAGACACTTTCATCCGTGCTCCTCTCTCTGGGCTGGGGACCCGCTCCTGTGCCCTGACAGCACCTGCCAGTTTGCATTGAATGTCTCTGTTGATGTGTCTTCCTTTCCTGCCAACCCTGAAACCCCTGGAGACCAGGGTCATGTTTTATTCTAAGTGGATCCATGGACCGGCTGCCCTGAAAGCCAGAGCCATAACAGATACCCAATAAATAAAGTGTGAAGTAAAACCAAGTACCAAATTACCTCAATTTGGGGAGGATAGTAAAGCGAAGAGGTACTTTATTGAGTTTGGATCTCACTGGAAATAAATGTGCTAAGTATTACAGCACCAAACACTCTTTAAACCTAAATGTCAAGATCGACTTCCTCAAACATTGGTTAAATGCACATCATTAAAAAATATGAAGCATTATGTTATGCTTTACTTTTGGATTCATAATTTTTTTTAGTTTTAGAAGGTCCAGTTTTTAAGAAGAAAGGCCAATTCTGAAAAAAAGATAACTTGCTTAGTGACAAAAACTCTCCGTCCCCAAATTTTCTCTTCTATAAGTGGTATAGAAAGGGAGCTAGTGAACATTTTGATCACATTACACAAAAGCTGTTGACATTAGTTACACAACAAGCAGTGAGCAAGTGAGAGCCGCTGTCTTCCAGAATTCCTTGATAATCAGGATAAAAGATGACTTTTAGTAAACTATAAACATTTTAGAGTCTGAAAATATGGAGATGGTGATGAAGAGCTTGGGAATGTGATCCTTTGCCAGATACTGACCAAGACGTTTAGATACTAATGCAGGCAGGTCAGAGATAAGAAGATTAAAAAAAAAAAAAAAAAAGAGTCTCAAGTCTTCCCTAGAGAAGAATTTCAAATAACATATACAGATAAGCTCTGCCCTCCAGGAGGTGGAGCTCGATTCTGCTTCTTTCCTCACTCCTTTCTCCAGGATGGTCCAGGCTCTGTGATTTGCTTCCATAACAGAGTGTGAAAGGAAAAAGGCTGGAGAACTAAGACAGACTTCCTTCTCCCTCGTTGCCAATCAGTTCCAAGGCCATGAACCCCCACACTTGATCCGAGCTCTAAAATAGCACCCAAATTCACTTCCCATTCCCCAACTCTCATAGCCGGAGTCCAGACCCATATTATTTCTAACTGGAACTAGTAACTGCCCCAGCCTCCCAACTTCTCCCTACTGGCTGTGTCTCCCAACTTCCTGGCAAGGCATAGCCGATGGGATCCTTGGCGCTTTTCTGTCCTCTCATCCCTCCTTGCCTCACATCCTATATTCTAGTCATTCAGAACTTCTCTGTGCTCACTTTGTCAACATGCATGCTAGAACCTCTCTTCAGGCAGCATCCTCTTCCTTCAAATCACCCTGGGATGCGCTCCTTCTCCCCTGAGCAGACTCTGCTCATGCTACAAGCCCGACTCAGACGCCACTATCAACTTTCCTAAACAGTTTTCTCCCAGGGCTTCTCACCACACTCACGTGACTTTTGGTCCAGTCCTTACTTTTCTGAGCCTCAGTTTCCAAATCTGTAAAATTAGAGAGAGAAAAATGACTCCTGTCCCATCGAGTGGTTTTATAAATACAATGAAATAGTGTGTTGGTTTCCTGGAGTTGCCTTAATAAAATATTACAGACTGGGTAGGTTAAAACAACCTAAAGCCATTGACTCACAGTTCTTAGGAGGCTTAGAAGTCCAAAAATCCAGGTGTTGGCAGGATCTTGCTCCTTCTGAAAACTGTAAAGATTCCTTCCTTGTCTCTTCCTGGCTTTTGGTTGTCTTTGGCATTTCTGGCTTAGAGTTGTCTCACCCCAATCCACTGTCTTGACATGGTTCATATCTGTATCCCTATTTCCCCTTCTTATTATGACACACGTTGTAATGGATTAGGGCCTCCTAAAGACTTCGGTTTAATTTGAATACTTCTGTAAAGACATTATTTCAAGTAAGGTCATAGTCTAAGGTTAGGACTCCAGCATAGCTTTTGGAGGGAACTTAATTCAACCCGTGAGAAATAATAAAAACACAATTGGGTCAGTGCTAAGCCCATGCTCTCCCACAGTATGTTCAGATGGCTCGCTCCCTCTATTCTCAGGGACAACTCTTGGGTCTAGAGCGGTCAACTAAACGTGTGTGTTCATTAAAGGAAAGACAATTGGTGCTCTTCCCCCTCCCACACGAGTTCACAGCTGACCTTCAGGAACCCCAGAGTGTGGAACCATGCCACTTACATAGAATACAAGCCCAAAGATAAAGATTCAAATAGACCATGTCTCTGGAACTTACTCTCCTCTCAACTGCTCCTGAAAATTGCTGGAGAGGCAATTACAGCTGCATGTTGGTAATGGAAATAATTATGACTACTCTCTGAAATTATGTACTTGATATACTTCTCATAGGTAATTTAAGGGGGCAGTGAGATGGGATAGGTGGCTTCTTTCGCTGAAAGCTCACACTAGATAATTGAACAACATAATGGAGGAAGAAAACTACCTAAGTGAGCCTCCGATAATGCAACCAAGAGAAAAATAAGTTAACGTGCTGATTGCTTTGGGATTTCACTGGAATCTCACATTGAAACACTGGGTAAGATCCGTGGGTAAAGATATCCTCTGCCTACAAAGCAGTCATTAAATACCGTATTAGGTCCCTAAAACAGGGATTCTTCTGAGTTGGCAGATACCAGTGAATTTGCAGACATTCATGATCTTGCTAGAATCCAGAGCGTCCTACTGCAACATCTCTTAGGGTGACACAGAAGGACACTTGGGAAGATAAACACATCTTCTAAAAGCTTTGGCATTTACTAAAGGGAAATACCAGGAATATACACGGAGAATGCACTGCGTATAAAAGCAAATGCATTTATACAACATGGCTATTTATTTTTAGTTTTTTAAATTGTAGTAACATATCATTTTAACTATCTTTTTAAGGTGCAATTCAGTAGTACAAAGTACATTTACACTGGTGAGCAACCATCACCACTATACATCTCCAGAACTTTTTGATCTTTTCTAAACTGAAACTCTATTCCCCTTAAACAATAACTTATTCTTTTTTTTCTTATTCTTTTTTTTTATTTTTAAATATATTTTATTGATATTTTACAGAGAGGAAGAGAGAGGGATAGAGAGTTAGAAACATCGATGAGAGAGAATCATCGATCAGCTGCTTCCCGCACACCCCCCACTGAGGATGTGCCCCCTGACCAAGGTACATGACCCCGACCGGAATCGAACCTGCGACCTTTCAGTCCACAGGCAAACGCTCTATCCACTGAGCCAAACCGGTTTCGGCAATAACTTATTCTTCCTTCTCTCCAGCCCCTGGCAACCACCATTCTACTTTCTGTTTCTATGAATTTCTGATTTTATGAATTTGACTATTCTTGGTACCTTATATTAATACAATGTTTGTCCTTTTGCGTCTGGCTGATTTCACTTAGCATAATGTCTCCGTAGTTCATCCCATCACTGCAGCATTCAAAGAATTTCTTTTCTTTTTAAGACTGCATGATATTCTAATACATGTTTATATCACATTCTGTTTACCCATTTATCCATCACTGAATATTTGTTTTTTTTCCTCCACATTTTGGCTGTTGTGCAAATCATGACATTTTTTAAATCCTCACCTGAGGATATTTTATCCATTGTGTTGTGTTTTTTTTAAGAGAGAGTGGAAGGAGGCAGGGGAGAGAGAGAGGGGGGATAGAGGAGGGGAGAGAAAAAGAGAGAGAGAAGGAGAGACATCGAGGTAGGAAAGACACATGAACTGGTTGCCTCCTGCACAGTGTCCCAACCGGGGCTAGGGATCCAACCTACAACCCAGATACCTCCCTTGACCAGGGATGGAGTCCATTACCCTTTGCATAGGCCAACACTCTAACCACTGAGCTAGATAGCCAAGGCCAAATCATGATTTTTTAAGCTTACTTTAACTCACTCCCAAGACCTACAGATTTTTGTCTACTGAACATGACAAAGAAACATAGTTCTGAATTGCTGCACCAAAAGACAACCCTTTTTCCTTTCTAACTTCTGAAAAAATTTAGCACCTAAGCTCTATCAAAATGTGAGGCATGCATTATTATTGCCATTATTTTAGATGAGGATACAAAAATTTAAGACTTTTTAAGTGACTCACCCAAGCACACATCGAATAATTGACAGAACCAAATCCTGTCTGTCTCTCTCTCAGATTTTAAGGCTTTTTCTTATACCATCCGAGACCTGCCCACGTTATCAAGATCCTGTAGTCTTGGTAACATGGATAGTGAGATATAGTTTCCCTGCGTGCATGTGATTAAGGCAGATCCTTTATATGTGTGTTGGAGATCTGGTGGATTCCATTGATTGGTGCAACTCTGTAGACACAAATGGATATTTGTAGTCCAAAGTCTTCACAATGGGGAGCAAATTTATAAGGCATGGATACAATAAACCCTGTGAGCTCTGAGCTCTCTGCGGGGTTTGTAGCTGCGGCAGTAGCTGTTCACAAGATAAAGGGATCTGGTAGAATTTGAAAAGGCTGCCACGCTTACCTGTATTTTCTCCAATAAATGTGCTGTAGGAAATTTCTCCTGACAGGTTATTATGACTACTTTAAGGTACATATGACCAGCTGTCTGGAAAACAGTTCAAATTATAAATTGTTCATACGTATACTGACATACGTGGCAACAGCGCTTTATAGCACTAAACATTTAATTTGATCTTTGTTCTTTAAAATAGCGGCCTTCTGAGTGGGAGTAAGATACTATAGCCACGGGAGAAATATACATCTCTTTCTCTATCTGCTAGCTTTCAAATGCTTTCTGTTTGGGAAGAGCTGAACGTTAAAATCCTAACAGGTTTGGGTTTCTTCATGACACTTAAGGAATAAGAAATGGCATTTTCCTCCCAAGCTCAGTTCAGTCAAGGTTGGTAATAATATGATAGTTGCCACTTCAGGGGCTGTGTCCTCCTCCTATGACCATATAAGATCCCTGGGTGTAGATAGCCCTCAACACCTGGACGGCCTGAGTCCTCGGTCAGGGTGTTCTTGGCAGCCATTGCTTCTCAGCTAGACCTGTGGGGTCCAGACAAAGTGAAAACTGAAGGGTCTCTGCCGAGTCCACACAGCCCTGGAGCCCACAGTAGCCACATGGGTTGAACTCCCATCTTACAGACCAGGAAACACAGCTATAGGTGACTCTGCTTGCGGTTTTCAACATGTGGGTCAAGAACTGCTGCTGTAAGACCATCAGAAAACACAGATATTTACATTATGATTCATTAACAGTAGCAAAATTACAGTTATGAAGTAGCAACGAAAATAATTTTATGGTTGGGGGTCATCACCACATGAGGAACTGTACTAAAGGGTCTCGGCATTAGAAAGGTTGAGAACACTGACCTAGGGGCTGCGGGCTTGTAGTCATGAAAAAGAAGCAAAGCAAAATTTGCTGGCCCACATATTCTTTAGTTACACTATACAGTTGCCAACCAATAAGAATGATTTGGGCTAATGAAAATTACGAATACTGTAGAAAAGATTAGATAGTTGGTCCAAATAATGTCACTACTATAAAGAAAGTCCAACTTAGATTTAACTTTGGCCAGAGTGTCTGTACTAACAATATTTAGAGGCAAAGAGGACAGAAATCAGAACATAGAGATACAAAAATAAGGAACTCATCATCATTGCTTAAGGTTCTCTACTTCAAGCTACTATCTAGCTGTTCATGTAAATTTGTGGATATGCATGAGTTACCTCTATTATCTAATAACATAATATTTGGCAGACCTATGCTTAAGCATTCACAAATTAATTCCCATCTAACTGATCATAATTCTCTTTCATTTTACGAACATTTAAACATGAGCTAATTAAACGAGTCTTTTGGAAGTGAAATTATTTGACAGTGTTGACCTACATTTGACCTGCTGTGGATGACATGTTAAATTTCCAAAAAATACAATTCATTATTTTAGGTTTCACATTACATTGTTGTGACCAGCTGTAATGATAGGGGGCTTTATATATAACACGTAATTTTATAAGATGGCTTCCAGATATTACATCTCATTTTGTTTTCCTCTTTACGAGATGCAAAAATATTGCAACCATCCAATTATATTGGATCACAAGCTTTGCACTTGCTAGGATTTAATTACATTTTTGTTCAGTCAAACATTTAAACCTCGAGTGTGTTTTCAAACCATCCTCACGCTACTGGTAGTGGCAATTTTCCAATGTGGCTGTGGGAGAAAATGGCCTTTGAAATGGTGCTTTCTCTGTCATGCTTAAGAAAGGAAGGCAGCACATAAAGAAGGACCAGAGAAGATGAGGGCCAGGCTTGAAGCACGGTTTCATTAATACTGGATGGCAGAAAAGAAGCCAAGTCCCAGATAATGAGGAAGGAGTTGCAATTTTTTTAAAGCTATCTGGTGACAGGGAAAACAAAAATGACATTCAGCTGACGAATGAGCGGGGTTTGACCTAGCCTTTTGACCCTTGACAATCAATCTTACCTGCTACTTCATAAAGAATTATAGCTCTGCCACTCACATTTGACTCTGAATTTTTACTATTCGCTTTACTTTTTTTTTTTAATACATGGTCCAAGAAGATAAATGTTTATGTTGTATAGAGCAGAGAGGAGGAAATATGGGAAACTCAAGAGTGGGGGGGGGGGAGGGGGGGGGAAGAGACTGAGAAAGGGAAGAGAGAGCAACAAGACCAACAGCCATAAAATGGTTTATACATGCAATTCAGAATTGTCAGGGATATTTTTTATGTGGCTGACCAAAATAGCAAGTGGAAATAACTGATAACCCCATATACCTGGTCTAGATGTGCAACGAGGAGCGCGGGGGTGAGATCTAAGCCAGCCTCCCAGCTCAGCCTACCCCAGCTCCCTGCCTTCCCCTCCACCACAGGCATCAGATGAATTTTGATGATGGTCTGCAGACTCTGATTGTGGTGTGTGCTGTGAAGGGTTTCAGCACCATCATTACAGGAAGGAAAGGGCATTGGGTCCAGGCCACCAAGCCGTTTTCATTAGGTGTTAATGCAAGCACTAACCAGTCTGTGCTCTGTCCACCCCGAGTCCACGGAGGGGGCGTAAATCATCAGGAGTGTCTGGAGAGCAGACACCTCAGGAATGAGAGATATGGTCCTCTTTGCCGTCCGGGTGCTTTGTTTTTATATATAGTTTGACGCGGTTTGTCTCAAGGTACTCAAACCCAGGCTCATCAGCAGAGGCAACTTTATGGAGCTCGCCTTTATGGCGTATAAGCTGGCCGTGGGGATGTCTTCTCGCCTTTATAGAGTCGAGATTCTTTTTCATGGCCGTCCTGGAGGTTTCAGCACAAGCCCAGTCTCGCGGAAGTGGCATGCAATCTCCGACTATTTAATCCATCCTAGATCCCTGGAAATGCACCGCTGTTTCCCACATTGAGCCTGACATCGGAGAGCCAGGGTGGGTGGTGTGGAGATGGATGGCATTTGAGTGGCTCTTGGAAACAAAATGAAACATCACAGCAGGCTGTGCACCAATGGGCCCTCTCGGTAGCACATTTCCAACCTGACTCATGCACCTTGGCTTCCCCTGTCTCACCAGAGAGAGAAAGCATCCAGACAAACGAAGAAAACCCGGGTTATTGCATGAAAATGCACCAATCCGTCCCTGACACCTTTCTCAGGAAACAGAGATGACACTTCGCCTCTAGCCGCTCCCTTCCCAGACCTAGCCAAGTGCCTGCCTCCCGGGCCAGCCGTGACCGGGCCAGGCACATTTCACATTTTCGCAGTCTGCTCAGCTGGCCGGCTAGTCTCCAGGCACCGCCCTCTCTCTCTTTGGCATGGAGTTCGTTCCTTCCAGAATCACAAGGCTGACAAGCTGTTTATGAGGTGTTTCTGCCGCTGTGTGTTTGGAAAGAATCTCCCCCTCAAAATAGGGCGAGCTCGTTAATGGAGGAAGTGAGGTCAGTGCTCCTGACAGTCCTAACAAGATGACAGAATTTATGACGCGCTCAGGTAGAAGGATGGAGTTATCTGCAGTCTATTCATATAATAAGGCCACTGGGGGCCCGTGTTGCTCCCCTTGAATTTGTTTTCCTTCCTTCATTCCTTTGTTGACCGGCTCTTCTTGGCTTCCCTTTCCGATGCACATGAGCCAGGCTTACGGTGAGCGCCCTGGCAGCTGGGGCAGAAGGCACGCTCCCTCGTGAGGATCGCTGGGCCTGCTCTCAGGGCTGGGTGAACACGGTGACCGGGGAGAGCTCCGGGGCCGAGTCCTTGCATCAGGTTTTGTGCAAAATCTAAATATGGTCTCAAATTGGCAGCATCCTAGGACCAAGTTAAAATGTTCAGCTTAAATTAAGCAACTGGTTGCCGTTTCTTTTGAAAGTCCATTGTCCTTTTATTTCCAATGCATGGGGACATCTCCTTTGTCATAACTCTCTGATGTGGGGGTGAATGCGGCTGTTCTTGGTATAAAAGCCTGAATCATCGGGGAAGACTGGGAGGGGAGGTACAGCCTGGGCTAAACAAGCATGGAGCAAAAGGTTTGAAAACGGTAAGGGAAGGAGGAAAAAAGATACGCTGGTACCTTTCTGGTACTAAATAAGTAGACAGCTTGCTGATAGATTTTATTATGAAATTTAAAACAGACTAAGTCGATTAGTAACAGGGAAGAAAAGAATGACTGTCGTTTCATTTTGGGAGTTAGGTCTCATGAGATGGTCTCCCTGTGGGAGAATCAAAGGCCGAGTCAGAACCCCACCCCCTGGTGGAGGCAGCTACTGCAAGCCAATATTACTTGTCCATTACAAGTAGGTTTTCCCAGCCACATTACCGTGTTTTCCTGAAAATAAGACATCCTCCAAAAATAAGACCTAGCTCATGGAAAGATAAGACATCCCCTGAAAATAAGACCTGACGCAACTTTGGGAGAAAACATTAATATAAGACACTGTCTTATTTTCGGTGAAACAGGGTATTAACAAGATGCATCATGTATAATTTTTCCTACTAACAGTACTTCACTGTTCATTGCAAAAAAGCAAAAAGAAAAAGAGTGATCTCAGACAAGAAAAAACAAAAACACACTCCCTTTTTCTCTGTCCATTTAGACCCAAGACCTATGAAGTAGCAAGCAGTCTGAGTTTGTCTGACTCCAGAACAAAGTTTATGTCAATTTAGATTTAAAGGGGGGGAAAAATGTTTATCTTACTCTTGAATTTCATGGACTAAAAATGATGGCTGTTTGACTAGTTGCTTCACCACTGAGGTCCGCCAAATGCATCCTGGATCATTCCAGAGCTCAAGAAAGAGGCAGGCTGATCTTGGTAGAACCAAATCACCAAGAACCTGCAGGATTCATAGTCTGCCTGACACAGGTGACTGGTATTTACAAAGCCTGGTCTGCAGGTGTCATTTGACCTCCTCCTGCCTCAAGGCTGGCTTGCATTTGAACCCAGGAGAGACCTTTTGTGAGACACCTGCTGGATGTTGCCCATGATATGAGAACATTCTAGAGTCGATCTTGGACTTGTGTCAGTGAATGCTGTGCAGTGGGATCAGGACTGGGTCCAGGGAGACAGAGCCTTCGGTCTGGCGGGGGAGTCAGGGCCTCCCACAGCACGCACTCTGAGGAAAGGACTGTTATATTCTCATCGGTGGGTCATGCTATGAATTACTCTCAGGCCAAAAGACTCTGTTTATGAGTTTGAGTTCCTGTAGTGCTAAGCATGATTATTTTAAGAGTTTTCATTTTCCCCCAAAAAAAAACCTTTAGTCTGATTGCCTTTTGCACAGTATATAGTTGACAGATTCTTGAATGATAAACCTGGATTATATGTGTTATTGAGTTTTCTAAGCAACACAGGAAAATCAGCTTCACTGCTTTCTTGGGAAACTGAATCGTGAAGTGACAATAAGAAGTTGGGGGTGGCCCTGACTGGTTTGGCTCAGTGGATAGAGCATTGGCCTGTGGACTGAAGGGTCCCAGGTTCGATTCCAGCCAAGGGAAAGTACCTTGGTTGCAGGCACCTCCTCTGTAGGGAGTATGCAGGAAGCAGCTTATTTCACCCATGTTTCTAACTCTCTATCCCTATCCCTCCCTCTCCGTAAAAAAATCAATAAAAAAAATTTTTTTAAAGTTGGGTGTGGGAAAGAAAAGTGGGTACCCAAACCGAATACTGAGATCGAGCAGTCCTGTGCATTGTTGTCTTGATAAGTATTAGGAAGGCCGAATTACTTAACATGATCTCCACAGTCTTTATGCCAGATTATCTAAAATCCATCCCTTAGACATTTCTTCCTATACATTATTAAATACATTCTTTTAAAACACAAGCAACTTAAGATAATACAGTTGCATTTCATAACAACATCTGTGTGCCAGACACTAAACTAGATCTGAGGACAGAAAGAGGGTCCCTGTCCTGCCTCTCCAGAGGGGCATAGTCACTATTATCAGCCTTTCACACCTTAGTGGGAATTAACGAGGAGCGAATGATGCTGGTATTGGTCCCTCACACTTTAATTTGAATTAATTTATCACATAAGTGTCTGCTGTCACAGCCTAATGAGAACAAAGTCACGTTATAGATTTAAGGAAATTGAAACCTAGAGATATTAAACATACCGTTTTCTATTGGGTTATTTCAGAGTGGAGTCCAGTTTCCCCTCATAAATTGTATGCTTTGTGGAACCACAAGAAAAATAGAAGAGTGATGCTCATCAATTGTAATAATGCTAAAATCAATCATTTCCCCTCTATTTTTCCTACTAAACAATTTTAAATCTTAATGTTTGCCTCCCCTACTAAGCACCCTGCGAAGCAAGATAATCATAAATGCACTTAAAAGGTCCCATCCTCTCTCCTTCCCTTCCCCCAACCCAATCTGTTCTCCACACTGCAACCCAAGTGATCTTTTCAAAACTCAAATCTTAGCATGTTGTACCACTATGGCTTCTAAAATAAAATCCCAGACCTCTGAGCCCAGCCCCAGGCCTCCTTCTCCAGGTCCACCGCCAGTCATGCCCACTCCCGCTGCTCAGAGTCTGCAAACAGCGACTGGAAGGTCCCCCGTCTCCACCTCATCAGCACAGGCTCATCCTCAGGGCAACCCTTGCCCTCCGCATATAGTTTTATCTCAGACCAATCTCTTATCAGACTAGTCCCAGAACCAAAAATACAGGGGCCAGAAAGCCATTGCTTTAACATATAGAATTATAGCCTGATTTCGTTTGGGAGACCCTTGTGACAAACATTTCCCAGTCTTGATTCCAGTCTTAAATAAAAGTGTGTGTCCTGCCAGATATTGCTACAAGACAGCTGCCAGGCTGGAGCTGCCTCTTTTTGGGATGTCACGGGAGTCTGGGCTGGGATCCTCCCAGCACAGTACAATAAACCACCCCTCACCTGCTTTGGAAGTCTGGCCCGTCAGTTCCTTGCAGTTTTCTATTTCATTGCTTACTTCACATTTTCCTTTTCATCTTTTGAATAAACAGACCATCATGTCTGTCCACCCTTTTGGCCACTGCTGTGTATTTCATCTATCTCACAAAGCTCTGTTTGGGTCCACTTAGAGAGGGAGCCCAAATAATTAATAAACCCCATCTCCTGAATGGTGTCCACAGCATTAGGGTTTCTGAAAGACACTGAGACACTGAAAATAAACAGAACCAAAAACAGATAGAAGTGTGTCAATTTCGCAGCAGGCCATGAAAACGACCCTCCCTGCCCAGCAGAAAACTCCTGATAAATAGGTAATGAGGGGCTGGAATTGTTTCACATGTGGCATAAGCCTCATTCATAATTGAATGTTGACATCTTAAAAATTGTGAGAATTGCATACACTGGATGGATGGAGCATTTGCTTAACACCTAAACATTGCTCAGAGGTTCCCCATCTTACTGGCATCTGCAGGGACTGCACGTGGGTTCTCATTCCACTCAAAAGGGCCTTTGCTGATGTCAGGGTCCCTCGGGGAGAATTCTCAGCCAGGAAGAGAGTGGTGAGCCCCAGCTGGATTAACTCAGCACTCGGGGCATGTGCCCTAAGCAGCTTCCTTCAGGCCATGCTTTCTGCTGCCAGCCAGTCACTGGTCCTTCATTCCCCCAGCCAGCAGGCACACTCCTTCTCAGCATCCTGCCTGCCTTTCCGGCAGTCCCAGAGCGGCCTCCCTCATTTCTGGTTGGAGAGCCAAAGCTCTTGGTTCCCTCCCCAAGGCAAGCCAATCAGGGAGGCCCTGTGACTTGGTACATTTCCCAAATGAATCACCTTCACTCACTAATGAGGATCTCAAACCAAGTGTAGAAAAGAAGATCCTTCACAAAAAGGCTGTAAGACAAAAAAGTGAATGAATTTGATTTTATTAAAGTTTAAAACATGACTCAACTAAACATTGTAATAAATATCCTGAAATTGCCTCGGTGGTTGAGCATTGACCTATGTATGAACCACGCGGTCACGGTTTGATTCCCGGTGAGGGCACATGCCTGGGTTGAGGGCTTGATCCCCAGTAGGGACTGTGCAGGAGGCAGCCGATAGATGATGCTCCTCTCATATCATTGATGTTTCTCCCTCTCTCTCCCTCTTCCTTCCTCTCTGAAATCAATAAAAATTTAAAAAATAAAAATAGCCTGAAATAAAGTGGCAGCCAGAATTCAGTTAGCAGTGGGATGGAGGTGTCCCAAATAATAGAGGGCATGCAAGATGCCTGCAGACCAGGGAGGCACGGAAAGCCGGTAGAGGAGTGAGAGTGCCCGGTGCCACACCCGGAATGAAAAGTGATGGGGGAGGGGCCCGAGGACAGCCATCATATTCAGCCCTCACTGAACATCTGCATTGACCTGGTCAGGCTGCTGAAACAAAGGTCCCCAGACTGAGGGGCTTCAACAACAGAAGTGTGTTTTCTCTCAGTTCTCGAGATCAAGGTTGGTTTCTTCTGAGAACTCCAAGGGCAAGGTCTGTCCCAGATCTCTCTACTTGGCTTGTCGATGGCCATCTTCTTCCTGGGTCTTCCTACAGCCCGCTGTCTGTGTCCGTGTCCTTCTAATCTCTTCTTCTAAGGACATTGGTCAAACCGGATTGGGGCCTGGTCTAATGACCTAATTTTAACTTAATGTCCTCTTTAAAGACCCTGTCTCCCAAACATAGTCAGATTCCAAAGTACTGGGAGTTAGGGCTTCCACATGTGAATGTGGGGGAAGACACAATTCTGCCCATAACAACCGTCTTAGTGGAAAGTTAACCATTCAGTCATTTTCCTTGGAATGCTGTTTTCAATTTTGTAGAGAAAATTGAACTCCATATGTCTCTTCATGAAAAGTTGTCATTTTGGCTCTTTTTACTCTTAGGGTTTTTCTTCTTCTCCTTTTTTTTAAATTAATTAATTAATTTATTTATTTATTTATTTATTTATTTATTTATTGCATTACAGTTCTCTGTGGTGGGGGAAAAAAGGCTACCTAGAAATTCAAAAGTGTTTTTCAGTGTTGTTTAATAATTTTTCAACTCTTTTTCTCGGTCATCCTGTGGCGTTAGGATTGGCCCATGCCTACAAGCTTCGGTTTTGTTTATTTTAGGGTCCTCCTGCATTTTCAAGGAACGATGGACGCCTTCTCAATGCCCCTTGTAAGTCACGGCATCCAGAACTGAACGCAATGTTCCCCAAAAGGATCTGCTGGCTCTGCGTGCAGGTGCATTTACAGCCTTTGTTCCAGGCTCTGTGCTTTTATCGATCACATTAGCTTTGGGCAACCACATCATTCTGCCGAATGTTGCTGCTCATTGTCATCCAGAACCTGTAAGGCCTTTTCATGTGTGCTGCTGTCCCCCGTGGGTCCCCACTCAAGCACCTCTGCAGAGGCACATGTGCGCGTGCATGTGTGTATTTTAAACTAGCACTTGAAGTGTAACTCTACCTTTATTATATTTTATTTTGACACATTTCTTATCAAGACTGTTAAGCTGTTATACCAGCCTGTCATGAACTTTTTCATTCTGTTAGTCATCCCCTTTGCAGTCGTTCCCTCTAGGCCTTTATTCTAGTCACTAATGAAAATGTTAAATAGGCCGAAACTGGTTTGGCTCAGTGGATAGAGCGTCGGCCTGTGGACTGAAGGGTCCCAGGTTTGATTCCAGTCAAGGGCATGTACCGTGGTTGCGGGCACATCCCTAGTAGGGGGTGTGCAAGAGGCAGCTGACTGATGATTCTCTCTCATGGATGTTTCTAACTTTCTATCCCTCTCTCTTCCTCTCTGTAAAAAGTCAATAAAATATATATTTTTTAAAAATAAAATGTTAAATAGGGAAGGGCCAGGGACAGATCTTTAAGGTAGTGCATCAGGGAGCTCCATCCGGGTTAGCGCTGCCCCATTTGCTTGCTCAGTCATTTATGAACTTTAACCACCAGTAACCTCCATTTTTCTAACTTACTCACAGGGACATAGGAGAAACTTTGTTGATTATTCTTCCTGAACCCAGATAATGATAGTAATTTGTTTATAATTTTTCCCAAATCTACAAGGCTAATACATTTTTTAAAGAAAAAAAGCAAAGAGTTCTTCCTTTTAATTTGTTCATGGTTCATGTATGCCAGCTCTCAGTTGTCAACACTGCCTCTTTTAGGCAGCTACACGTCACTTATTTAATGCAAAAGTTGTGAGTTTAGCATGAGAATAAGGTCTGTTTTCTCCAGTCTATCATTTTTTCCTCTTGAAAAAAATTTACAAATTTTCTCAATCTACACCTCATTCTCCTGTGCAAATTCAAAAGATATGAGACAAATTGTGTTCAAATAAACTTTGAGCCTAAGAACTCCCTAAAAAGGGGATAAAGGACCATGGGGGAATAAAGTTCAAAAGAGATAGCCTGATACCAAAAACACCGGTTTTTACTTGTGATATCTATTTCCCTCACACTCTATGTGCTTGGGGACTTTTTGCCAATGTCAAAGTGTTTGGTTAACACAGGCATTTGAAAACGAATAGAGTGGGAAAGGAGGAACTGTATGTACTCCAGGGTTGCACTGCTGAATTGTGTGCTTAAACCACATCTGGTCTTGGCACTGCCTCTTTCCTGCATGTCTGACTGGTCCCGATGCGATTCCAAGTTCCTCCAGGGCATGGGTTATGGCCGATCTTCCCCAGGGGCCTCCACAGTGACTAGCACAACATAAGACTTGCCGAATTCCAACAGGCACTAGTTGTCTGGACTCGAAAGAAACGATCAGTGAGAGCCAAGAAAGTGGAATAAAAGCAAAGTTACATTTTTCATAAGTGACATGTGCACCTGCATCTTTCCTTTCTTTGAAGCTTGAGTCTCTACCTTAGAGCTAGCTACAGGCAGCATATAACTGGTGCTTGGAGAACTGAACACTTGGTAGCATTCAATGATTGTTAAGGGATGAGTGAATGAATACATGTCAGAGATCTGGGTCTGAGGGCTCATCTAGTCCAGTGGTTCTCACTCTTGACATGCATCAGAGTAGCTGCAGGACTTGTGAAAACACACTGTTGGGTCCCTCCCCACGACCCCCAGAGTTTTCTAACAGTTGGTCTGGGATGGAGCCTGACGTGTGCATTTCCAACAAGATAGTAAGTGATGCTGATGATGCTGGATTGGGGAGCCACACTAACAGAGTTTATCACCACCAAAACAGTATTCCATTAAATGTTAGATGGTCTTCTTTAAGAAGAATAAAAAAGATAAAAAAATATGAATAATAAAATGGAAATAAATACATATCTATTAAAAATTTAATCTAAAAGAATAAACAAACAAGCAGAACAGAAAAAGACTCATAAATACAGAGAACATTTTTTTCTTTATTGATTAAGGTATTAATAAATGTGACAGAACATTTTGATAGTTGCCAGATGGGAGGGGGTTAAAGGGATGGGTGAAAAAGTGAGGGGATTAAGATATGCAAATTCATAGTTACAGAATAGTCACTGGGATGTAAAGTATAGCATAGGGAATAGAGTGAATAATGGAGTAATAACTATGTATGGTGTCAGATGGGTCTGAGATTTATCAGGATGATCACCTAGCGACTTATAAAATGTCTAATCACTGGGTTGTACACCTGACACTAATATAGTATTGTATGTCAACTGTAATTTAAAAGTAAAAAATCATTTATAGTCACACAAAAAAGAAAAAATGTAAGATGGTGAATAGATCATTCTTCTAAGAACATCCTGAAGCATGATAACTTGAATTGTCATGTATGTGAATTCCACTAGATATTTGTAAAAGAAAAGAGAAATGAGCTAAATTTATTCTTAGAATACTTCAATAGATAGGATTTTTCTGTTGTTGTTGTTGTTGTTATTGTTGAAATAGAATAGCAAATTCGTTAGCCACTCAAATATGATGTAATTTTCTTTCCATTAAGATTAACCCTCGTTATTGTTTCTTCCTCTTTTTTTCTTTTTCTCTTTTATTTGTAATTACTTAACTGTAGTGAGAGACATTATATTTGCAAATTCAGTCCATGAAATCCTATGCATGAACAATATTGAAAATTTCTGGGCTTCTAACAGATAGAAACCAGGTTCACAAATCAAGACAGCCCAATCCATTAAATCAACCAGAACTGCCAGTAGCCAATAAATTATCATTGTTGAAAATAAGTCACGCTTGCTTATAAAGCAGTTATTATTAATGAGTCTAAGACCTTGACCTTCGAACAGCAGTGGTGTCATAAACCCACAAAAAAATAATACCTATCATTTTTTTATTATCTACCAATATCCAGACATTTCACCTACAGCACTGTATTTGTTCTTCCTAGCATACTTGTTAATTGGGTATTATAATGCTAGCTTTGTGAATGAGAAAACCAAGGCTTAAAGAGGTTAAGTAGCATGGCCATGGTCACTTAGTAAATTCAGAGACCTATACCCATGTCTCCAAAATGCATGCTCCCCCCACTACACTCCCCTACATCTGTATGATTCCACTTTCTAGAATAGAATATGTTGTTTCACTCTGACATCCATTGTAATCATTGGCTCAGGGTTTTTAGCTCCAGTCCCACTTTTGGGGTCACTACCTAATCTGAATATTTTACTAAATTCAGAAAAACTGACTGGAATTCAGAAATTTCTACAGAACACCAAAAGCCTAGGGGGCATCCATTCCAAAGAGAAAGGCATGCTATTTGTGTGTGTTCGAAGAATGGGTGGAGCATCTTTTTGTTTTTAATGTTAATCCTTAGATGGAGGACTTCTGCCTAAACCCAATGAGATGACTTCTATTTCTTATACCAGTAGAGGACACTGTCTATTGGTTGTTTCTTTCAAAGTTAGGATTTAGGTTATTTATTTTATTTGCTCCTTTCTAAAATTAGTATTGACATCACAAACTTTGAGCTCTGGTTTGGGGTAGGATCTTGGAGGATCCATTAGAAGATGTTCAGAAGGCATCAGTCATGAGAGATGTCTGAAGGTACAGGATTGTTCAGATATCCAAGAGACCTACCAAATAATGGCTCACGAGGTGTGGATTTGAATTACAACATTCTCAGAAGACTGTTTCTGCAGTTACTGTGATACATTTAAAACAATTGACAATGAGCCACCACTTTAAAAATCAAACATATCTTTGCTAGGTCGATATTTTAAAACTGAAAAAAATTAGTCTTCGGGGGCAGGTCTGGGGTTGTAGAACCTGAAGCTTATATAATTTAAGGGGCTATATTTAAGAAAACAAATTTAAAATTAAGAATAAATGTATGTATTAAAGTTGATATTTTTTAGAATGGGAAAAGAAGTCATAACATGTTACAAATGTAAAAGTTTAAAAAGGCCATAAATATCACAAAATCTACAAATATAACCTATCATACTCTCTAAGATCTCTGCATTTTATTTTATTTTATTTTTTTGGTTAATATCTTTGATCACCTCCTCAAATGATAAAAAGTATAACATCAACTTCTATAGTGATTATTGAATAATAATTCAGTGTTTCCTCTGTCATAGTTAATCTTTTTTAAAAAAAATATTGATACTTTATAAAAGTTTCTTAGAGCTTAATTTGTTACTGGTCAAGTAAAGTTTTAGGATTGTTGTCAAATTTGAGAAAAATCTTTATTGGTTATTTTCCTTATCAGAATTGTGAGATTGAAAAAAATTTTTCACAAATTAGCTTCTGGCTTTGCACATTTCAATTGTAGTCTACACTATCAACATATCTGCAGTGCTAGGCACCACTGAACAAGTTCTTATGTTGGTGCATATCACTGTCACAAGAATGAGCGGAGGAATATTGCTTGCAGCCCTTCCTACACCCACACATCTAGCAGCAACTTAACTGTTTATTAGAAGGAACTTCAAACCACATAAAGACATCCCACTAAACCAATCTTCTATAATAATAAAAGCATAATGTGCTAATTAGACCAGACAAGGTGGGGGGGGGGGGCGGTGAGGCAGAGGCGGTTAGGGGCAATCAGGCAGGCAGACAAGTAGTTAGGGGCGATCAGACAGGCAGAGTGGTTAGGGGCAGTCAGGCAGGCAGGCAGAGTGGTTAGGGTAATCAGGCAGGCAAGTGAGTGGTTACAGGTGATCAGGCAGGCAGGCAGGCAGGCAAGTAATTAGAAGCCAGCAGTCCCAGATTATGAAAGGGTGCAGGCCAGGCTGAGGGACCCCCCCCCCCCACTCTGTGCATGAATTTCATGCACAGGGCCTCTAGTTCTAAATATGGCCCCAGCTCAACCTCCCCATTAATCCTCACAACCACTCCAAGGACCACCAGATGGAAGGGAAGAACTGGGTTAGCGGATGAGACAGTGAACAAAGTGGAAAGACACGACAGACTATAACCAATTGCAGCTAAAGTATCTGAGTCAAGGATAGTATCAGGAGAACACACAGGCTGGAACAAAACTAGGTTTACAGTTGTGAGTACAAAAAAACACAGAGTTCATTCTTGCATTATTATTCAGTAATCATTGTATTATTTTCCATAAGAACAACTGTACACCTACTTTTGCCCCACCCTGTATTGTTGGGACCTTCACCAGTGAAGGGCCTGGGGCTTAATCTTCAATAACTTCACAGTAAAAGGGAAATTGTCAGGCGGCCCCTACAACCATCCTAATTCAGAACCCAAAGTTGGGTCTGGGCTATAGATGAATGAGAATTTAGCCCATGTCTCTCTGTAAAAAAAAAATAATAATAATAATAAATAAAAATAAAAATAGCCTCATTATTTCAACAGCAAAATCAGAACACTTATTCAAAAAAATAGTGAGAGTTTTTATTCCCTTGCTCCCCTCTCCCTCCCCCCTCACACACACAAATGGCTGCTGATGGTTACCTAGGATGCAAAGAAGGGCGTGACTCTCCCACCAAGCCAGGGCTGAGGCCCTGGGAGCCTGCTACCACCCACACTGAGGAAGACTTGGGCTGGAATGGCCTTAGCTGTTGGTGTTCTCCCTTCTCTCCTCCAGTTGCTAACCAGCAGGATAAGGTGAGAAAGAAAGTTCTGAAAGAAACGAGGGAATAGAGATGTTGAGGAAACGCCAAACAGTGGCCATGGCCACTGGCTGAGGGAGCAATCCCCACGACTCCCCATAGAGAGAATGCCGACAAGAAGGAGATTGCCTCTCTACAGATATCCGACACTTAAAAAAAACTTCTTTTCCTTCATATTCACAAACTGAAGGGCATTGAAAGAAAACTGAAGGTCTAGTATAATGTCAAGGTTAACGTTTTAATTGCATAAAACACCGAGAAAGACCACACTTATCATTTTTACAAGGTTACCTTTCCTGTACCATGGAGGCTTTTATCCAACAACTAGATATGAGTTGGTGACATGACTTAGGATGTGACTTACATAAATGGGAGAGCTCATAATCTTTTTTTTTTTTTTTCCCAGAAGGCACCATCAAGTATTATAGCTACATTTTGGCCTTTTAAACCTTTCCTCACGGGTAAGAAATACACACACGTGTGTCAGTTTGTAGTTTTGAATGCACAGGGCCTCATTCTCCTGTAGCATATCTGGTCCCCCACCATGCCCAGAGCCCCATCAGCTTCAAAGAGGGGTTCACAGGTGGAATGGCAGATAAGCGGTGGAGAATTTAGCTCTTTGGGAAGATGCAATCACGTAACAAAAGGCTGCTGTAACCCTGGGAGAAGGCAATGTTAAGGTTACTGCTGGAGCCTTAACTCTGAATTCCCTGAATCTAGGGCAGTTCAGAGTATATAGCCTCCTAGCGCAATACTTCACAGCGTTTTTCAATGAGCAAGAAAAGAAAAAAATCTTGTAAAAGATCGGAAGCCTTTCAGATCTCTGCATTGGATCTTTCTTCTTCTTCTTCTTCTTCTTCTTCTTCTTCTTCTTCTTCTTCTTCTTCTTCTTCTTCTTCTTCTTTTGAAAAATAACTTTTCAAGGTTGAAAAGTAACTAAACTCAGTCTCAATATGTTATACACACGTAGGAAAATAACAGCTTCATGTCTAAGGGGTGGAAGAGATAAGTGTCCTTATTGATTATACACAAATGTCTATTATGTTTTTATTTCATAAGACTCGGAAACAAAAAGATTATCATTCCTAAGCATGGACTTATTCAGAAAAAGCCCTCTTTTCCACAGCCAGTCTGATAGAGAAATTTGAATTCTCAAGTATTGATGAAAATCATCTATCAAAATGAAAATGCAATCCCCTTAAAACAGGACGGATTCTTTTTAAAATTACTGGAACATCACCACCACCTGTCAGTTTACACTTGTTATGCTGAAGGGGATGGTTCAATTACACTAGCTTTGTCCCCCAGCCAGGAGGAAAGTCAGACTCTTATAGTCACTCAGAGCACAAAGCATGCATTTGGCTGAGTGAAAGACAAAAGAGAAAACACACCAGTTAAGAGCCACCTCTGACCAAGCACCCCCAATGGGTTGGAGGCAAGCAGAGGGCACCAATGCAAGGATGGCCCAATATTATAAAAACTTCCCAGTGATACAGGGTTGTCTCAGTCTGCGAGGCATCACATTCCTGAGATGTGAAACACTCCATTCCAGAACAGGAACTTCTTCCTGAATCCCCCTCCTCTGCAGTGAGCCTTCCTTTAGGCTAGAAGGAAGTAGATGTCAACAAGAGGCTTTACCTGTCCTTGAATGCAGTAGAGGGATAGTGCTTTCCAGAGGACCTCCTAATTCAGCAGCATGTAAAATGGACTCTAGGCCAGCTGGACCTAGAAACAGGCTGCACCTCGAAAGAGCTGCAATTCTTTATCATGTGGACGCCTCCTGCTTTACATTTTCAGATTTGCGGGGGAGCAATGAATGAGTGTCTGGAACACAGTCGACTCTTAGTAAATATGTGTTGACTGAACAAATGAAGATGCATACACAATTCAGTTTTGGTGCCAATGATATTTTTCAAGTTTAATAATTTATGGTCCAAGGCTAGGCGATAAATTGCATGGGGATATTTTTTTTTCACTTACTTGCATTATCTTAGATAAAATAGTACTTTAACAAGGAAGTTTTAGAGCACTCTTAATTATTTCACTCATTTAATTATATAATTACAGAGATTTTTAGCTGTTAAATTAGAACTGCCTCTAGAGTTCTAAGCCAATGAAAGACTTTCTTTGGGATAAGTGGTTATTGGTTCAAGATATATCGAAAATATACAAATAAACAATCCTCCCCTTCCCTCTGTATGTGCTTGAGCAAACCACTTAAAGTCTCTGTGTTTCATTTTCCATATTTCTCAAAGGTTAAGTTTGGTTTGATGAGTTTCAAGAACCCTGTCAGCTCTTATTCTTATACACTTGGTAGGATTCTGGGAGAGAAATTCTCAAATTATAAGTCACTCTTTCACTGTGATTGGTGTCTTGTAAATTTGACCCTTTGTTTTTCTTTTCTTTTACCCCCAGAAATCTATCTTTATTTTATTTGTTTACTTATTTTTATTTCATTTTTTTCCATCATCACTTATCCCCTCTATGCTCTCTTCCACCTCCATTTCCCCTGCCCTCGCAGTCACTACGCTATTATCCATGTCCATGAGTTCTCTCTCTCTTTTTTTCTTTTTTGGCTCAATCCTTCCACCTTCACTCGCCTCCTCCCCACAGCTGTCTTCCCCCTTTCTGAGTCAATCTCCATTTTGCTTGACAGTTCAGTTTGTTCATTAAATTACACATAGGAGTGAAATCATATGGTCTTTCTCTAGTGGTTTCTTTCACTTAGCGTAATGTTCTTCAGGTCGATCCATGCTGATGCAAAGCGTAAAGTATTATTCCTTTTAACAGAAGGGTAATATCCCATTCTGTAAATGTGCTATGGCTTTCTTATCCACTAATCTACCTATGGACACTTGGGCTGCTTCCAAATCTTGGTTATTGTAAATAATACTGCAGTTGACATAGGGGTACATATATTTTTTTCTAATTAGTATTTTGAGTTTCTTCAGACATATTCCCAGAGTGGAAATGCTGGGTCCTAAGGCAGATGTACTTTTAATTTATTGAGGTAACTATAATGCCTTCCACAGTGGCTGCACCAATCGTCATTCCCAACAGAAGTGCATGAGGGTTTTTTCTTCACATTTCCATCATCTTGTTTGCTGATTTATTGATGATGGGGATTCTGACAAGTGTGAGGTGATATCTCATTGTGGTTTTAATTTGCATTTCTCTGATTTTTAATGACATTGAGCATCTTCTCATATGTTTATTGGCCAGCTGTATGTCCTCCTTGGAGAAGTGTCTGTTCTGGTTTTTTGCCCATTTTTTAATTGGAATGTTTGGGCTTTTTTGTATTGAGTTTTATAAGTTCTTTATAAATTTTGGATATTAAACCCATATGTGTAATTGGCAAATATGTTCTCCCACTCAGTGGATTGTCTTTTCAGTTCATTTTGTTTGTGGTTTCCTGTATTGTGCAAAAATTCTTTAGTTTGAGGAAGTCCCATTTGTTTATTTTTTCTTTTGTTTCCCTTGCCTAAGGAGACATATCAGAAAAAAATATTGCTATAAAAAAATGTCCAGGATTTTATTGCCTTGGTTTTCTGCTAGGCCTTTTATGGTTTAACTTTTTAAGTATTTAATCCATTTTTGAGTTTAGTCTTATGTAAAAAGGTTGTCTAGTTTCATTTTTTGTGTGTATCTGTCCAATATTCCCAATACCTCTTATTAAATAAACTATCCATTTATATTTTTGCCCCTTTGTCAAATATTAATTGACAATAAAGGCATGAATTTATTTTTGGACTCTCTATTCTGTTCCATTGATCTATATGTCTCTTTATGCCAGTACCAGGCTATTTTTATTACCATGGCCTTGTAGTATAGTTTGAAATCAGGTAGTGTGATTTCCCCCAACTTTGTTCTTCTCTCTCATATTGCTGAGGCTATTTGGAGTCTTTTGTGGTTCCATGCAAATATTTGAAACGTTTGTTCTAATTCTGTGAAATACTCCATTGGTATCTTCATAGGAATTTTGCTGAATCTATAGGTTGCTTTGGGTAGTATGGACATTTTAATGATGTGAATTCTTCCTCTCTAAAAGCATGGCACATTCACTTCCTGTATTGACTGGCTAAGTCACAAACAGAATTATTCTACAAAATGTTTAGGACATGGCTCCAGGTGTGTCAGGATGACTACCTTTGTCTATATAGTTATAAAAAATAAATACCAAAATCTTACTTAATTAAAAAAAAATGCATCTATTATACAATATTTCCCACAGTCCATTGTAGATCCTGGCCTGCTCAGAAAACACATCACCTGCATGTAGTCTCCTGGAAGTATGAGCAGTGGAGCTCTTCAAACTCAGGAATTCTCTCATGGTACCTCTTCACTTTTGAACCCAGCCAGAGCAAGCACATGACATGGTGGGGGTAAGAAGAATAAGCTAACGTTAGCAAATGGCAAATCAAATTATTGTTCCCTGCAATTATAATTTCTCAATTATTTAGTGAACAGCTATTCCTGAGAGGAGGCAGGAAGATTAAGAGAATAAAAGACCTGACTAAAACAGAGTTGCCTTCGGCAGGAAGTTACTGGGTAAAAGAGGCAACCAGATGCACATTATTTATTGTAGTGCAAGGCGGCACCACATGCTTGTCTCCCTATGAGGGTGCAGAGAAGATGACCGGGGATGACCGGGGGAGCCAGCCCTCCCTGTCAGGGCAGCTGTGACTCAGCTCCAATGCTGATTGATGCAGGAACAAGGATCACGTTGCCAGACATTCTGGATTTTTTTTAAAGAAAAATGACAATGCATAATTTATGTAGACACTCCTGATTTTTTAATGTTGTCAACCAATTCAAACTTTTTCTAAGACTTGTTTCCATAAGCCGTGTTGAGCCATATCCCAGGAGTGTCTGTCTCTGAACTAGAAGTGAGAGTGTTCAGAGGGGGTTAGAATGAGTCTGGAACAGTGCAGTCTTTCTCCAAGACGGTCCAAGCACCACGGTTTCATCTCTGGATGATGAGAACTATTGTGCACTTGTAAAAAAAACTTGTGGTACACTCCTGTCTGTGTTTTACAAGGATAATTCTGATGGAAATGGCACTTGAAACAACTTAATAGCAGTGGTTGAATTAATGAATAAGAAAGAGAAAGATTAGGGAAGCTAAGAGATTCTAGGCCAGGAAATAGGCTCTTTCAATGATCTAGACGAGGCACACGGAGGTTAACTTAGGAAAATGGAAATGGAAAGAGAGTAATAAACATAGAAACTATCTGAGAGGAAGAGTGAAGCCTTTGTGGAAATTAATGTTGCTTGCTAACTTTTTCTGACTCTTTTTCTCTGGGAGTTGAGAGCATGGCGCTTCTTGGTGCCCTTGCCTTTGAGTGGTGCCCTGTGACTAGTGCTGGCCAATGAATTGTGAGAGAGAGGCAGGGCTACTTCTGAGCCAGAGCATTTAATTCCCACCCTGAAGAGCTCTCTTTTCTTTTGTCATCATCCAGTGGTTAAGATAGTGGCTGCTCCATCAGCTTGTGCACCTCTTTAATGAGGTAAGCCCTCCTGCCAACTTACGGTCACATGAAAAGAAATACACTTTCTTGGGCACAACCACTGAGGTTTTAGGGCTGCTGCTACCGCCACGTAACTTAATTTATCCTTACTAATACATTTGTGTTTGCCTCTTGTGTCGACACAGCAACAACAAAGTGAAAATAAGGCTACTTTACTTCCCATAAGCAAAATCAACCAGCCTGGCGGGAATCCATGAAACATGCGCAAAAACATTTGTACTCACATAAGTAAGAGCATATTATGTCCTAACCTCATTAATTTTCCAGCCTCTCTTGCTTTTCTGAGTTTTCCCAAGATTCATTGTTTGATAACTCTTCTTCCAGTAGGATTATCGGTAATGTAATTAATAATTCCATTAAATTACTAGTTGTCTTCTTTTTTAGCCTATTACATATGAAAGCTTAGACTGGACTAAATAAATTGAATGGTTAATGTGCACATTAATACAACATAACAAAATTAGCCATGAAGTATATTAATTTTCCTGCTAAAGAATTCTATAATATCTATGGAAAGAGAAAATAAAAATGAGAATGATAATATTTATGATGCAATCTGAGTACATTTTAAATGGTAAACATTTTGCTACACAATTAAAGTCATTTAATTCTTTTGTAATGAATATGGAATGGAATTGCAAATCTGTCAAGGGCATATTTTTAATTCCTGTGTTTCCCAAAATATAAAAATAGATGTAGCCTGAGGAAAACATTATAATTTATTGTGTAGGCTAAGAAAAACTAGGACATACATGGTCCTAGGATCATGTCTGAGTTCATATTTCTTCATTTGTAAAGTGAAAAGGCACACACGCCATCTCCCCGTCTTTTAAAATAACAACTAAGTGTCATCAAATCTATGAATCTCTTAGGCAACCCTGATGTTGTATCAGAACAAAGCTGAATTGCCTGCTTAGAGGGTTGGAAGTTCGGCCTCTATAAGGAAGGTCTGTGGTGCTGTGGGAGAAATTAAAAAGAAGAGAGCTTCGTCAGAGTCTCAAAGGGAAGTTCCTGCTCTCCATTACAGCATCCACAGGCTTCCAAAGGAATCAGCCACCGCATCTTCTCACTTAACTTTTTTAATCTGAACTGACAGATCGCTGGAGAATAGCTGTAGGGAATAATCCCACACGGGCAGAGGGGATGGATTAAATCAACCATGAGTATAAGCACTGGCCCATGTGCCGATAGCCTAAGAGAAATCTGAGTGAACATAGTGCCATGTTTCAACCAGCGCAGTATCCACAGGATGGCCTGTGCTGTGTTCTCCTGCAGATGTCCATGTGAAGGGAGAGGAACTGCTGATGCTTTGACAGCCTGGGCACATCTTACTTTGTGAGATAAGTTTAAAGAATTATGCAATTGCTCGTTAGCACAGGAATATAAAATCTTCCCTTTCCATATGAACAACTTGGAATTTAGTGACTATGGCTTTACTTCTACCCTAATAATTCAAAAGTTTCCCTGGAAAAACCATGCTCAATAAATGTGGCCTATGATTTTAAACCTTTTAACCTCTAGTTAGAAGGTTGATGGGTCTTCTGAGATGGGGTCCCCAAGGATGTAAATAACTGTTTTTCACATTTATGGAGGAAAAATAATGGGATTGAGTGTTACATGAGCATTCCTTTGAGTTGCTTCCTGGATCACGCAAATGTACTTTCTGTCATTGAACTCATATGGTATTGAGAAGGGAAGGTGGCATAGTCAGTGATGGACTGTGAACTTCAAACCTCTCAAAACAAAACAAAAAAATACCCATGGTTACTCATGGAGAACTGGAGAATGAGCAAGTTCATAGAGAACTGGCAAGCAAGAGTCCCATTGTCTCAGCTGTATTCCTCACCACACCTCCTCCAAAGTCCATAAGAGAAGGAAACCAGTGATTATGGGGAGGTTAGGATTTGCTGATGAATAAATTTAATCTTATCTGTTGAACAAATGGATTTTAAATCAAGAATAAATGTTTCCATATACAATGATTCCCTGCAGGCTATGCAAAAATCAATCAAAACCAAGGGACATGTAGCGTCTATCCACTGGAATTTAGTCAAAATACACATTCAAATTCTAAGAGTTCTCATTCGGCCTGGTGTCACCACCTGAAGAGGAGTTGAACATCTGATGGAAATGGCAGGAGGGAATTACTTAAAGCCTTTCTAAAGGAATCTTACTTAAAGAGTTAGCATTGGGCCCAGCTGGTGTGGGTCAAGGGTTGAGCATTGATTGACCTATGAACAAGGAGATGACAGTTCAATTCCCGGTGAGAGCACATGCCCAGGTTGTAGGCTCTATCCCCAGTGTGGAGTGTGCGGAAGGCAGCCAATCAATGATTCTCTCTCATCACTGATGTTTCTATCTTTCTCTCCCTCTCCCTTCCTCTCTGAAATATATAAGCATACACACACTAGAGGCCCGATGCAAGAAATTCAAATGCGAGAGGCTTGGCCCTCGCAGCAACTGCTTCATCCGGAAGGTCGTCCAGAAGGTTGTTCAGCTGTCCAGTCTAACATATTATGCTTTTATTATTAATACTAGTAGCCCTGCACACAAATCATGCATCAGTAGCTCTCGGCCGCCCTCCTATAGCTCTCTGCCCACTGCTCTGCCCTCCTCTAGCTCCCCCCACCCTCCTCTCAGCTCCCCCCTCATAGCTTGCTGCCCTGCCCCCTCCTGTAGCTTTTCGCCACCTGCTTGTAGTTCGCTGCCCCACCCTCCTGCAGATCTGTGATCTGGTCATTAAATGGTTGGTCATCATACTCAAGGCGTAACAGATAATTAGCATATTCCTCTCTTATTATATAGGACAGTGTTTTTCAACCTTTTTGGGGCAAAGGCACACTTGTTTCATGAAAAAAATCACTAGGCACACCACCATTAGAAAATGTTAAAAAATTTAACTCTGTGCCTATATTGACTATATATAAAGTAATTCTCTTGAATAGGAATCAAATAAACACAAAGAAAGTATTTTATAATTACTTTATTATGAAATATTAAGTAAACAAAATAGTGAAAAATTATAAAATTCTTGTCTTGTCTGCACCTACGGCTCACTAGTGTGCCGCGGAACAGCAGTTGAAAAACGCTGATACGTATAGGAGATATATATATATATATATATATATATATATATATATATATATATAAAGTTAGCATCGGTAGGACTGCATTTTCTTCCTCTACTCATATTTTACATTTACTTAATAAGGAGGGCATCCACACCAGGTTTCTCACAGCTCAAAGTGTCTAACATTTGCCTATGCCTGGGGAGAGGTCAGCTAGGCCTGGTTGTCCTAACTAGTCAGAAGAAGGTCCACTATGGTTCCCACCTTTGTGCCCTTCAAGAACCTTTTTATAGTTAATTCTCCTTTTCTACTAGACTTTCTGAAGGGGTTTTTCCTTTAAGAAAACTGCATTTTTAAAGAAATTCATATGCATATTCCCTCTTAATACATATTTGCTATTTTAATCAATCAAATATGTTTATTACACTAATTTAAAGCTTCTCAGCAGCATGAATTAACTAGTTTCATCACACTGGATAAGCTTGTCTATAGATTAATCCAGGCAGCCTTATTAGAGCATTCATCAACAGAAAAATGGTTAAATAAAAATGTAATATGCAAGGTAAAGCAAAAAAGTATCTTTGCAGTCTGAGTATGCAAAACACAGAGTTTATTCTTGTGTTATTATTTATTATTGTATCATTATTATAGTATGAACAACTGTAAACCTACTTTTGTCCCACCTTGTATATATAATAAAATATTATTCTTTCATGAGAAAGAAGGAAATCCTGCACTTTGTGACGACATGGGTGGAACTTGAGGTCATAAGATTATGTAAAAATAAGTCTGAGAAAGACATGTACAGTCTTACATGTAGAATCTTGTGAACACCCAAACACACCCTGGATGGTGTTGGCCTAGTTGGTTGGGTGTCATCCTGTGCACTGAAAGGTTGCTGGTGTGATTCCTGGCCAGAGCACATGCCCAGGTTGCAAGCTCAATCCTTGTTATGGGGCGTGCAGGAGGCAGGTAATCGATGTTTCACTTTCACATCAATGTTTCTATCTCTCCCTCATCATTACTCTCTCTCTAAAAATCAATAAAAACAAACAAAAAATACCCAAACTCATAGATACAGGGAACAGATTCACAGTTGCCAGAGAAGGGACATGGGGAAAGGGGGTTAAAAACAACAACAACAACAACAATGTATTGTATATTTGAAAGTTGCTAAGAGAATGCATTTTAAAAATTCTCATCACACACACAAAAAAGTTACAATGTGTGGTAATACATGTTAACTAAAACTTGTGGTAATCATTCTACAATGCATACATATATCAAATCATTATGTTGTTTACCTAAAACTAATGAAATGTTACATACCAATTATATCTCAAAAAATTTTATTGAGAATATTTTATATTCAAAACTATAGGCCCAGTGCACAAAATTTGTGCATGGGTAGAGTCCCTAGGCCTGGCAGGTGAAGGACTTCTGGCTGCCGACCAGAGCCTTCCTTCATTCCATGCCACCCCCTGGTGGTCAGCACATGTCATAGTGAGTGATCAAACTCCCAGTTTCCCAGTCGAACTCCTGAGGCATATTAGCCTTTTATATAGGTAGATAGATAGATAGATAGATAGATAGTCAGATAGAGAGTTCATTACTGCTTGATCAGTGTTGCTCAGTGGTTAAGAGTCGACTTATGAACCAGGAAGTCATGGTTGGTTTCCTGGTCATGGCACATGCTCCAGGATTGTTCCCCAGTGCAGGAAGCAGCCAATCAATGATTCTCTCTCATCATTGATATCTCTATATCTCTCTCCATTTCTCTCTGAAATATATATATATATATATATATATATATATATATATATATATAATTTTTTAATTTTTTTTAATAAAGAGAACAGTCAAAAAAAGAACAAATTCATCTGGGGAACTTATAACTGCCACCCAACTTTATTTTATTTTTTTATATATATTTTCTTATTTTTATTGATTTCAGAGACAAAGGGTGAGGGAGAGATAGAAACATCAATGATGAGAGAGAATCATTGATTGGCTGCCTTTTGCATACCCCTTACTGGAGACAGAGCCCGTAACCCAGGCATGTGCCCTTGACCTGATTCGAACCTGGGACCCTTCAGTCCACAGGCTGATGCTCTATCCACTGAGCCAAACCAGCCAGGGCTGCCACACAGCCTTAGAGGCAACACGTCACAGAGTTCTGTGGACAACATAAGCTGATATCTTACTCAGTTATTTTCCTTAAAATGTCACCAAGCCTGGTCACAGTGCTGGTGCTGCCCTATTTCAGCATAAAGGAAACATTCTCTTACCATGAAGGCCAGCGTGTGCCATGAAATAAAGGTACTGTAGCCTTTCCCCGCCTTCCCTGCAGTCCTACTTCTCACCTCTGTTCCTGCAACTCCGTGTCTCTGTTCTCTGTAATAACTCACAATTCACCCCCAAATTAGCATCTTTATCCTCAGAATGTACATTTGTGTTTCATATCAGCATGTTTTAAAAAAGGTTTTGCCTGCAGCAAGACATAGGTACGACTTTACACACTTTCCCAAGAGCTGAACAATTCATCACTGAGCGGACACCTTCAAATTAGCCTCTGTAGCCAAGTACTGGTGCCACCTCTGCTCAAGAGCAGGGCTGTGGAGGGCACCTGTGTACGAGCGGGTGGTTATCTTTGTTCCAGCTCTCAGGGAGAAATAGGTTGCCCTGTCTATGTAAGGGATTCTGTTATGTTAAGAGGCTTTGGGAGGCGACAGGCCTGGGATTGAGTTTTCCATAGTACTCACTAGCTATGTAAACTTGGGAAGGTCACTTAGCTTTCTGAACCCAGGTTCTATGTGCATAACATGGGATTGATAGCATCTCTCCACGTAGTTGTCTTGAAAAATGAATAAATGCATGTTCAATGAAAATACTTTTCTAACTATAAAGCACTTATTTTGAACTCTTTAATATATCATAAATGGGTCAGAGTTTTATTCTACAAAATTACCATTTTATTTGCAAATATTCCCTAAAATTCAAATATGTTCTTGAACCTTCCTCACTTGTGTCCATATCTCAGTGTGCCTTATACAATTAGCCATTGACAGACTTAGCATTTTTAAGCTTTTATTTTCATACTATTGTGTAGGTGGATCTGGCATTTTTAGACAAAAGTTACATTACATTCTTGTATGACCCACTCATGATTTCCTTTGCATCAGGATATATCTGAACATATTTTATTGTCCACTTTGCATGCAGATGCCAAATTAGTTTATCTAACTCAGAAGTTTAGTTTAGGTCTTGCCTCTCCAGGCAGGCTGCAGGTCATGGGAAAGAAACATTCCATGTGAACTCACCAACAGAAATGGATGAAGACAGATTTGGGACCATGTCTCCTCAGTAGGCTAAGGTCTGTTGCACCTACCCGCCGGCCAGTATCTATCTGCCAATGTTCCCCAGTCTTTCCTGTGTCTAAAGGCTGCTTTAGATAAATGCTTTTCTAACCAAAATGAAACAGGATGGTATTTAAGTCAACCATGAGAATAAGCACTGACAGCTGTGCCTCCCACCTGAAAGAAATCAGGACGGGATTGATTTGAATCAGGCAGGAGGCCAGATGCAATTATTTTCCAAAGTCTGTATAAGTCCACCCAAAGGAGACATCCAGCCCCACCCCCCGCAACCCCTGCCTCCCACCCCAGATGAATACAGAAGATCCTGGGAGGCAAGGATGGAGCTGGGCTCCCAGATCTTCAATAAGATGTGATTTTGTACAACAGGAGCCATGGGGGGGCGGGGGGGGGGAGGGCGGGGGGTGCAGAGAAGGGCAAAACCAAACCACACTCTTCAAGTTCCAATAAATGGCATGATGACTGGAATTTTTATTATATAGACTTTATTTCTTGGAGCAGTTTTGGGTTTTCAGCAAAACTGAGTATAAAGTTCAGAGAGTCCCTACTGACTGGGCATCTTCCAGCCCTCTCTCATGCACACCACCTCTGCCTCTAGAGTTCAGAGCACTCTGGGTATACACACAAAGAGGGACACATGCCAGACCCCGTGTTGAGCAGGCCTAGAGTAATTCATTGACCCAGTGAGGACTTGCCATCCCAGCTGGTCCAATGTGGAAGCCCTACATAGCAGCTGAGAGCACAGAATTGATATTTGGTGTCCCCAAGAATTACCAAGTTACATCTCCTCACGACAGCTAAGCCTTGTTGAAACTAACGTGAGTCTGCTGTAGATTTGAAATCTGACTTACACCAGAGTTAACTGGGAGTGTTCCCTCTTCCCATCACTTTCACAGGATAAGTTCCTCACCTTCTCTAAAGTCTAAAGTCACTCAAATCTTCCCAAAGCCTCTGTTCCAAGCAGTCTATTCTCCACATTGTCCTTCAGAAATATCACCTGAGCCCTGCTGCATTCTGGATGTTTCTCCACCCGGAATATCTCCTCTTGGCCATTTTGGTCAGTTTGTACATTGTTGACCCCTTAGTCAATCAGTTGATATGTATCAAACATCTATCATTAGCAGGACTCTGTAGCATTTACCTCCAGCCTGATCATTTCTTACGAGTTAATCTTATCTCCACAAATAGACTACAATCTCCTTAAAGGCAGTTTTGAAATATTACCTATTACCTGGCACCGTACTACAGTAGTTAGTGCCTGACTGTTATTCTTCGAATTTTACAAAATTGTTTTTAACTTTACAAAGATAGTCACTGGTTGATTTCCTTACAGAGAACGTCCTTCAGGTGCCCTCAACATAGGGTCCAAGTACACACAGATTTATTCTTGAGAACATACTTGTTATATAAAAACACGTATATGTCATTATGGAATCACTAGGTTGTTGTTGTTGTTTTTTTTAAAGGAACATTTTCTAAAAACAGGGACTAGTTTAATGTTGCAACCATGAGTTCTTACCTCTGGAAATCTTGACAAATTCTAGGTAAGGGAGGAGCAGGATAACATTGCAGCCCTATGCATTCAACATCGATCCTTATATTTATGTGTAGGTTTGTTAGAAAGTTTTCAGACTGAGAGTCAGTCAAAGAAGGACGTCAACTTGCAACAGCAATTTTCTCTAGATCATTCTTTGGCCGAACTGAATGCCTTTCTGCTGTAGAAATTCTTCAGTGCTAGATGGGGAGTCAGAACAAATTTTGTGTGCTCGGCGTTAAGACAGCTCGTCCTACCAACTCTTACTTTTCACATAATAAGCAATCTTAAAGAAAAGATAAAGAAAATCTTGAAAGATGATTTCATTTTCTCAGTTTCTTGCATGTCCTTTGGGTGTTAATGTGTTTAGTTACCACAGTACACAGGTCACAATTGCCTTCAATAACCTCGTTTTGGGGGGAGGGGTATCTCTATTTCTGTTATCTGAACTAGCAAGTGAAAATGACACGATTCATGGCGTTGATGATGAAAAGCTTGCAAACTATTTCGTTTTCTGTTCTTAACTCCAACATTTACCAAGAGAGTTAAACTGGTTGAACCTTAAATCAAATCTTGAAAGCCTAAGTGTATTGCCCAAGCAGTGTAGAAAGGAAGAGAGAAAGTACTTTTCAACATGACCTCCAGTTCTAGTGATATCTTGGCTGGCACTGCTCAATACCTTTCAAAGTAATAACTTGATGTGGTACATCCTCATCTTCCTTGAATGTTTACATTTTTCCCAAGAAGTGACTCTTTTTAAAAATATATATATATGTTTTTATTGATTTCAAAAAGGGAGAGAGAAAGAAACAGCAATGATGAGAGAGACTCATCAAAGGGTTGCCCCTGCCAGCCCCCCACTGGGGATGGAGCCCCCAACCAAGGCATGTGCCCTGACGGGGAACTGAACCATGATCTCTAGATGCATAGGTCCACGCCCAACCACTGAGCCACACCAGCAAAGTGACTCTTCCTGCCAGGGCCCCACAGCCCTTTCAGGCACCAAAGGAGAGAGGGTAAACTTTTCCTAAAGGGCAGCCGCTCACACCAGACCAGCTGCCAGAGTATCATGTTCTGTCAGACACAGCAAAATGTTCTGTCGTGTTGGCTTCACCCCCGCATGTGTGTGTGTGTGTTTTCTTGCAGCTACCTCATCCCTGAACTCCCAGCTCCAGCAGCTCCAGCAGTTGCAGCAGCTCCAGCCACCGCCGCCGCCTCCACAGCCTAGCAGCCACCCCAGCAGCCACCCGCAGGCTCCCCACCAGTCGTCCCAAGCACCGCAGCCCCAGCCAGCGCCACCCCAGCAGCCACCACCCGCCTCCCAGCAGCTGCCAGCTCCGCTATCGCAGCCCCCGCAGTCTCAGTCCCACCCTCACCCCCAGAACCAGAACCAGAACCAGAACCAACCATCTCCAACTCAGCAGAATGCAAGCCCCCCTCAGAAACTCAGCCCATCTCCGGGACACGGCCTTCCGTCGCAGCTCACGCCACCCAGTCCTCTGCAGGTATGTCCTTGCCCTGCCCAGGAGCACACAGGCCCTTTCCATGGGGCTGCACCCTCCCCCAAGGCCAAGGCCAGCAAAACTTAGCATCCAGGTCTGCAGCACCTAATTCCAATTGATCTCTTTAGACAGAGGAAGGGGAAGCAAATAGCAGGCAGCTGGGGATGCATGTGGAGGGAGCGAATAGAACCCCGTTGATGTTCCCCTCCCAAGGATAAATGTGATCCGCTTCCTCCGGTGAGAGGCCAGCACTGTAAGTGCATTTGTAGCCTGTAATAATTCCACTTTATGATACTTTTTTGAAGGCAGCAAAGATAGCATCCAATTAAAATTATTACTAGCACCGTTTTGTAGCCCCGCGGAGAACTGTATCTCCTGTCCGTGAGGCATGGTGGTTATTTCTCTATATTATGAATACAACAGTGTCTTACCTTAAGTACTTTGTGCTCTTTTGTTTCTATTTTTCTAAAGACTCTCTGGGGTTAGGAGGGTAAAGAAATTTAGCCCCAGTCTTATGTCCCAGATTCCAACCATCACTCCATGGACTAACAAGTACCCTAGATTCATGCTGAGAGCCTCACGAGTATGCATTATAACAATTATTTTTAAAAAGTTAATAAGGCTCCTGTATGATTGCTGTGAAGCTTGAGGACACCCAAAATAGATACTTCAGGCTAATCATGAATGCTCAGCTTTAACCTACTATCGTTGAGGAGCAATGGAGAAGAGCATTCAGGAATATATCACTTTATAGAGTTCAGAATACCATTCTTAACTTAGAAGCCTTTCAAATAATTAGCTTTCTCAAAACATTGTGACTATGATATCAACACATCAGATCCAGAAATTAATAGCTCGGTTTTAGACTAACATAATGATGTTTTCCCATGTGAGATTGCGGGTGATTTAGTATATTTGCAGTGCAGTGACAAAGTCTGGCAGAGTGGGCAGTCTATGCATTCATTTCAAAGCCAACTTCCCCCTGCCTGATGGTGGGCATGCAGTCCTCCTACCCTAGGATGCAATAGCCATTGCATTCTTAGGGTCCAAATAGGAAAGCATACAAAAGTCGCAATAACTTGGTACATAGGCAGAAGGCAAGTAAATTAGAGACTTAGCCTTTTAGAATCAACTTGTTTGTTATTTTAGAACCAACATTTTTCGTATGAACTTGGATTCTCAGTGGTGGCCCAAAGTTTTCCTGGAAATGAAAACATTTGGGTGAGATGAATAATTGTGTTTTCCCTGGCACTTTGGGTCATAGCTACTTTCCATGTGGACATTTTTCTAAGACGGGTTTGAAGTTGTATTTTTTTAAAATATCACAAGAGACAAACTCATACTTTTGACATAGGGCTGAAATGAGTTTTAAAAGTCCTTACTGTACCCTCAACAGCTACGGAAACAGTAGACATAATCAGATGTACAAGATGGATGATTACAATAATCCTAATGTTTTCTGCATTTGGAATTCAACTCTATTATCCCAGAGAATGACTTTAGTACTTTCTGAGACCAGTTAAATTAGATGTATCCATGCACCATGTAATTAAACACTTCCTCTTTCCAAGTCATCAAAGTAAGTGCAATTACCAAAGAAAAGCCTGCCCCCATCTGAGGGAGGAGATTACTCAGCTCTGACTTCAGTCATTGTCTGTAATCCAGTAGGCCCTTCAGCTGAGGTCTGTGGACATCAGCCTTCTTGAACACTTACAGCTTATATATCTCTATCAGCCAGTGAATGCCAAATGAAGACAATCCATTTCAATGACTGTTGACAAGGCTTTAGAAGAGGTGACCATTCAGGCTCATGAAAATAAGTTGTATTAGGATAGTTTCCAAAAGTTCTCTTTATGGCTTGCCATGGAAATCCAAGGACTGTTTTGTTTTGTTTCTGCAACAAATGAAGCCTCGGGGAGCCTCAATTCTTTCTCTATAACTCTGAGGTGGTGTTCTATTTTTTTACTGTTGGAGCTTTAACTTATAAACTTAATAAGTCCACTGGTAAGATAGTACTCCAACTTCTGTAGATCTAATGGATAACAACCAAAAAAATGACTTGGTAAAAGTATTACCAAGTACATAAAGAAACTAATTTGAAATAAATCTATATTTCTAGGAATAAAAGGAGTTTTTTCCTTTACTATAGGCATGTGTAAAGGAAATGGAGAATTCCATGATTTTGAAATACTGTTTTTGAAACATGTTTTGTGGAACATGGAATATTTGAACTTTTCAAGAAGAAAACTATTTAAAAGAAACTGCCAGGGTACTGATATTTTTGAAGTAGAATAAAGTATTTTTGTTTGAAGATTATTAAAGGAATAAAGATAAACTAAATTTATATAGAACAGCTTAAATTCTATTTAATTTTTTTTTATTTTCATGTGGGCTTTACCTTTTTACATTATTCAAAATATGTCTGGGAGATATTAATTTAGAACTGTGAAAGTTAGATTTTCAAGGAAAGCCAATAGTTCAGGTTCTTTGTTTTAAAAAAAAAAAACTTTGAAAGATAACAATTATTTCTGAAACTGTACAGATGTCTTCAGAAAGAAATCAATGGAAGTGGCTTGTGTAGGTTTATTTAGGTGAGGTAATTTGAGATGAGGGGGGGAAAAAAGAGCAGCACTGGCAGGTTACTTTAGACTAAAATCTAAAATTCTCCAAATAGTTCTCATCAGGTTTTCCCATAGTATTGCAGTATAATTTTTTTTCACTCTTTAGCTCAATTCCATGCAATAACTCACATTTACAAAACCAGGTTGTTGTTTCCAGGCAGATATAAGTTTAAAGTGTTATCACTTCACAGAAGACCAGATAGGGGACTGACTTCATTAACTACTTTTAATCCTCAGGGTTATAGGAGGGCTGATGGTCCAGAGTGGAGGTTTGTCTTTATATTCTGCATTGAGACTCAATACCTGCCTACCCTACCTGTGTTTGGAAAGAAGTTTGCCAAACATGGATCATAAACACAAAGATTTTCAGGGGCCAGGTAGTAAGCATAACTAAGGAAAGCAACTTGGGTATAAAACTCAAAGTCAAATTTCGAAAACAGTATGAGACAAACAAAATGCATCTGTGAGCTGAATTGAACCTTTGGGATCCAGGGTGTTTATAAATAATCATACTCCTATTTTTGCTGTAGTTTATCAACTGTAGGCTGTGCCAGAATTTAAAACTTGAGTATTGGTAAGAAACAGATCAGAAACATAAATGGAAGGAGCTAACTTGTGGGAGAGAAATATGGCCTAATCCTTCCTGGGTAGAAAAAAAAAAAAAAACATGTAAATTTTTAATTTCATTATGTAATTTTGATCTGGATAAAGACCCCATAAGCATAAGACTGTTCCTTGGGTGTTTTTAATTGCACAAGGAAAATTCCAAACATTGTGTCAAAGCCCTCATGTGTGCATGTTCCTTCCTGGGTGATCTGGAGATGGAGTACACATGGTTGGAGCCTAGTCATGGTGCCACGGGGATGGGGAGATTGGGGTTTTGAAGCCTCATTCTAGTTCAGACCGGCTTCCCACTAGCTGACAAGTGTGAACACGTCACCTTGGTTCTCTGGACTCTGTTTTCCTCATCTGTTAAATGTGTGGGCTATATGATTTGTAAAATCCTTTTCAGACTTGTGAATCTATTATCTAAATGTTAGCAGGCCTCTAGAATCATATTGGCTATTGAAAACCTGAGGTCTTAACGACCCTGTGAGTTTTCTTCAAGGTCAGGTAAATTTCTTCCCACTCAGCTGGTTGGCAGAGTGGAAACAGAGTAGGGGACAAACATAAGTGGGATAATGATAGAAGAAGCAGATTTAATCTTAGCCATGGAGTCCAAATTAAAGTCAAGTTTTAATCCTCAGAGAGTCACTGCTGCAAGCTCTGGTCCCAGATTGCTTTTCCACTTACCCATTAAAGAAGCTTAAGAAACCAAATGCTGCATTTAACCTTGGCCATCGGCACACCGTTTTGCACGGCAGGAAGTAGGATAATCTCTCCCTTTCTTGGTGTATTGCACATTTTAATAAATAATAGAGGGAGGGAGTGCTCAGTGGAGGCAGCTAGGAGAGAGAAAGCTATCTGTGCTTGTCTGAGGAATGAGGAGCATGGTCACCTTCTCCGCGGTGAGGTTGCTCAAGAGGGCGTAAAATTGTCCCTGACTATGTGCCTATGCTAATGGAAAGGTCTTGTTAACACTCAGGTATCCAAGAGTACACTGCATCCGAATTCCACCTCTGAGATGCAGTAGGCACAGCCTCCTTCCTGGTCTCCTTATTTGGGATGTTTTCTCACTGGCAAACTTTCTCATTTCCAAAGTGGATGAGTGATACAGAGAGTGGTACATGCTCACTTTTTTAAACCATGAGCCCAAACCCTTGAGAAATAGACCTAGACCTAGACCTACATGACTTTAATCCATTTTAAAGCAAATGGTCTCCAAACATGGCTCCCTCTTATAAAAAAGACTCAGTGTCCTGGGCCAACCCTTTCTCTCCCCAGCAGTTTGTCTTAATCAATTTAACATGATATTAGTCAGAGCTTTGTGGCTCTGACTTTTGTCATCTATAAAAGGAAGGGGGTAAAATAAAATATTTTTAGAACTTCTTCCATTCCAATTGGAGTTTTATGTCATAAACCCCTAAAACAGTTGGGTGATGTATGCTGGTGCAAGGGGAGAAAATGTTCTAGGTTCTAGGTTCTGAGGCTGGAGCTCCATAAATTAGACTAAGAAAAGACCTTAACAAGAGAAAAACAAACAGAAGTTCATTAACACATGCATCACATATACACCTAAGGGTATTTAGTAATGAGTAACTCAGAAGAGGTGGTCAGAACTTTGGCTGACAGCATCTTACCAAAAGAACAACACAATTGTGAAAGTGGAAATACATGGGGAAACTAATAGTAGATAAGGGCTAGTTTTAAAGATTTGTTTCACAAATTCGTTTGGTGCCATTTCTGGGTCAATAAGAACCTAGAATTGTCTCCAGTAATCAATTTATGTCCTTCCTTATATAGAGGGTTAGGGGGACACCTTTACAAATTTATGTCCTGCTTTTAGGTAAATAGGAGGATAATGGAGACCTTTTCTCATATCTGCTTTTCTCAATTGCCTTCAGTGAAAAAAAAAAAATCCTCATGTTGCAATGACACACTTTGGGGTGGCATATTCTACTACCATTTTCAGGCATATACATATAATTCAGTGGTGGGCAAACTGCGGCTCAAGAGCCACATGTGGCTCTTTGGTCTCTTGAGTGTGGCTCTTTCACAAAATACCACGTGCGGGTGCACACATACAGTGCGATTGAAACTTCGTGGCCCATGCACAGAAGTTGGTTTTCAGCTCTCAAAAGAAATTTCATTCATTGTTCTGTTGATATTTGGCTCTGTTGACTAATGAGTTTGCCGACCACTGATATACCGCTTTGTGGTCATTGTAAATGCTAATAGAACTCAGAAATCTCTGTGCCTACATAGGGCTGAATCACTGTGTAGAATTCTCCCAGCCTAGTCCAAGGCAATTGAGGCACTCAACTCAGATGCAAAACTCAAGGTGCACCCAAACATGTAGTAATCATTAAAATCAATGATATTTTAATACAATATTTTTCAAAATCAAAAATGAATGCCAAAACCCAGGGTGAACTAAATGTCAGATTTGGAATTAGTAACAGTATTGTGCCATATTGGAGTCTGAGGCAAAAAGAAAAAATCAGTAATACCGATTCTATTGACCATGAACTTTTGCATTCATTTTTATATTTTTACAAGTATTAAATTAGATGTTATTCATCTTGATTACTGTGTTTTGGGGCATACCCTTAAATTCTGTGCCCCAGATGAGTGACTCATTCACCTCAACCTGGTCCCTTCCAGCTTGGCTTCCAGCTGTGTAAATGATTTTGTTAGTAAATATTCCCCAAGGTCAGTGGCATTCTGTGCACTGTAAATTTCAGTCAGAACTTAGATTTCACTGTCTAATTTAACTTGAAAATGACACTAAATTTGGTGCAGTAGAAAAACAGGAGTACATGTTGGATAATAGATGGGGCAGGGAGGTGGGGTGGAAATCCATCCTCCTTACCTGTGTATTGCACAAGTCTAATAAACCAATTATTTTTATTGAATTGAAATGTTAGGACAATCAAGTAACTTCTTTTGGCTCTGACATTTTTCACTGAACTAATTTATGGTTTTATGAAATTGTGTATGTTTAGTGAAAATGATGGACATAGATAACATTCTCCCAGGACAATCCAGGCCCTTAGAAATTTTTAAAAACTGGAAGAGCCGAAACTGGTTTGGCTCAGTGGATAGAGCATCAGTCCGCGGACTGAAAGGTCCCAGGTTTGATTCTGGTCAAGGGAATGTACCTTGGTTGCGGGCACATCCTCAGTAGGAGGTGTGCAAAAGGCGGCTGATCGATGTTTCTCATTGATGTTTCTAGCTCTCTATCCCTCTCCCTTCCTCTCTGTAAAAAAAAAAATCAATAAAAAATATATATTAAAAAAAAAAAAAAAAACTGGAAGAGTTCACACAGACTGGGTAAGGCTTTCTCTTGGGCTATAAAACCAAAGGACACTTTATTATTGTGGGTGAGAAAATCCATCCAAACCCAGAGAGTCATTGTGAAGATTAAATAAAACATACTGATGAAAATGCTTTTCATGCTGTAAGTTTGCTATGCAAATGTTGATTATACCACAGATATGAAAGGCCATGAATTTATTTCTGCTTATACTACCATCCAGCAAATTGAACACTTGATTCATTATTCACTCGTTTGGGAAGAAGTCAAGTGGGAAATGGGAGTCCCTTTACCCAACCATATTCAGCACGAATAAAATAAACAAAACATACTTATCCACATTGTCTGCAAGGGACAATTTTTTCTTTTATGAAAGAAAGAAAACCTCCTTTGAAAAACAACAACCCTCAGTTCACATTACTGACATTTCAAAGAATTTATTGCAAGCATTTGAGATCCAGGAGGAACAACAAAGTTTATATTGCTTTGAGAGTGGCAGGGGGGAAATTAGTTTACCAAGAATATACTTTATATACTCCGGTGCTTCTCTGTCATTGTCTAGATTTCCCGTTCCTGGGTGCTGCTCTGTCGTAGTCAAATCGTGTAGAATGGGGTTTAACAAAGCAGGCAGCATGTTCACATCACTGACTATGGAAGCTCACATCGAGTACTGATAGATGGGAAGGGTGCCAGACTCAATGGGGGTGGAAATATTCCTGCAGCATTTGAACAAGGCAAGTTAGAACTTCTGAAGGAAAACAGCGCCGCTCTGATCATGATGGGGGAGGAGGGGTGCACAGCTCCCGATGGTCGTGGACCCAACCTGGACAAGGCAGGAAGTTGTTTTTTTTGTTTGTTTGTTTGTTTTTGTTTTGTTTTTTAATATATTTTATTGATTTTTCACAGAGAGGAAGGGAGAGAGATAGAGAGCTAGAAACGTCGATGAGAGAGAAACATCGACCAGCTGCCTCTTGCACACCCCCTACCGGGGATGTGCCCGTAACCAACATACATGCCCCTGACCGGAATCGAACCTGGGACCTTTCAGTCCGCAGACTGACGCTCTACCACTGAGCCAAACTGGTTTCTGCAAGGCAGGAAGTTATTAAAGGCTTTAAGCAAAGATAGGATATTCTCCAAGCTCCCTGAATGTCACAATCACATGGAATCCATTTTAAGCATCTTCAAGGCATGATCTGCATACTATTTTCATTGCCAGTGAGACTCCTTAAGCGATTATAGTGGGTATCTTCACACCAGATAATCACTAGTGAGTATTCTCTGGGCCCTGGTGCCATCTCACTACCTGGCCTGACCTTCCTCCCTCTTCTTGACTCACCCAAGCCACACCATCTCCAAACAGGTGAGGCCATGCCCGCGCTCCTACCTCTAGTCCTTTGCTTTCTTTTTCAAGAGAAAATTTTCAAACACAATGGCCGTGGTTCTTAGGGTTGCTGCACATTGGGATCATCTGAACAGTTTTTAAAAAAATACTAATGCCTGTGTCCCACCCAAAGATTCTGATTGAACCTGAGTGGGATGCAGTATGGGCATCAGCATTTTTTTTTTTTAATCCTCACCTGAGGATATGTTTTTATTGATTTTTAAAGAGAGAGAAAGGGAAGGAGAGAGAAACATCACTGTGAGAGAGAAACACCCATCAGTTGCCTCCCATATGGACCCTGACTAAGGATCAAACCTGAAATCTAGGCATGTGCCCTCACCGGGAATTGAACCCACATCCTTTCCAGTATACGGGATAACTCTCCAACCAACCCAGCCACCCAGCCAGGGCTGGGCATCACATTTTTTATGCTCCTCAGGCTATTCCAATGTGGGGCCAGGGTTAAGAACCTGTCTTGCAAGTAGACCTCCAATCATTCATTTTTAAACTAGCAGATTTCTACCTCTTATTTAAACAAAATGTTTTTTTTTAATTTAAAGTGTTGGTTGTATCAGTTTGTGCTAACTTTACTGCTGCAATATAATAAAACTAGGTCTTGATTTCTAAAAAGAATGAACCAGTGTTACTTCAACCTCACTCTGCCCCCAGATTCCCAGCCCATCAGTGAATAAGAACAATCATGTCTGTACTTTGTCACTCATTTGAGCCTCTCCTAGACCCTGAAGTTGGGTTATTAGCCAATATCTACAGAAAAACTCAAACCTGGTAATTTCTTATTGTTTTTCATCCTCACAAGGATATTTTTTTTCCATTGATTTTTTGAAAGAGTGGAAGGATGGAGGGGGAGAGAAAGAAACATTAATATGAAAGAGGCACATCAATTGGCTGCCTCCTATAATAGGCTGAGGCTCAAATCTACAAGCCAGTTACATACCCTTGACCAGGAATCGAACCCATGACCCTTAGGTGTGAGGGATGACCTCTAACTCCTGATCACTGGCCAGGGCTCAAACCTGGTGATTTATACTAAAAAAAAACAAAAACAAAAAAAAACATAACTGAGTAAATAAATAATCCTTTTCAACTCTTTAACATCCTCTCCAAATAAGAATAGTGGCTATTGATTGAGAGCTTATTCGATGTCCAACTGTTGCTAAATGTCGCCTCACCTAAACTATAGTAGGGCTTTTCAAGCTTTATTTGCAGGTGAATCTCCCTGGGACCTTGGTAAATGTAGACTCTGATTCAGTAGTTCTGGAGTAGAGGGCCCACCCCAAATTCTGCTTTGGAAACCAGCTCCTAGGTAATGCTGACACTGCTGACATTGCCCACCTCATGAGTAGTAAATGAATCTTTGAAATTCCTTCCATGAGCCCCATTTTATAGATGAGGGGAATTAGGGGTGAGGACTATAAGAGGCAAGATTCAAACCAAGATGTGACATAAAACCTTGTCCACTGTACTCATCTGCCTCTTTTTCATTTAGTTCTTTTTCTGTTGTGGATTTCCATCTTTTAAAAGATGCCCTGGCTGGTGTAGCTCAATTGGTTGGAGCCTTGTCCCTACACCGGAAAGGTTGCAGTCAAGGCACACACCCAGGTTGCCAGTTCGATCACTGGTCAGGGTGCATACAAGAGGCAACCGATCAATGTTTCTCTCCTCCCGCCCCCTGCCTCTCTCTGTAAAATAAAATAAAATAAAAAATTTTAATTTTTAAAGAAAAGGAAGTTGCATATAAGAGATCACGTAATTACTTTTTCTTGCAAATGAAGATGGAGATAGACATACTATTGGGAGAAAGACCCTGCCTTTCCCCTGCCTGGTCTTTCTTGCAGCTTTTGATCTAAATCATGATCTTACCATTCCTCAAGAACCAGTAACTCTGAAAGGGGGTTGTGGGGGTGAGGATGTGGCACACTTCTTCTTTTTCTTTAGTAAATATGTTAGTTTTGTTCAAGCCATTTCTACCAAATTGAAACTCAGGCACAAAGAGATTAAACTGGTCTGCAACCACCCACCAAAGTAGAGCTGAGATGGCTGACAGGATCTCTGTGAGAAGTCCAAGCTCTTGTTCCAGTGTTCAGACCCAAGATTGCCTAGCTCTAGGACCACGAAGACCACCCCCTCCCTACATTCCCACCACCTCTCCCTCAGCAATAAAAGTGCATTTGAGTCTGTCTGACTCAGCAGGGGCGAGGAGACTCCTTGACACCATCGTTTCAACAGTCTTTTTCAGGAGCAAAAGCCAAAAGAGTAGCAGAATCGTTCTCCAAATGTAGGCCGTACACAGTCAGAGCGTGGTTCCGCTTACCTGGCGACAGGCCCTACAGTGTCATCTGTAGACATTCTTCACCCTCTGAACCAGGGGTGTGGGAGCCGTGTGAAGTATCTGTACTCCAGTCATATGTGTGTTTTCCAAAATGGCCATTTCTATTAGAAGGGGGAATTTGATTTATGATTATTGGGAACTATGCCATCATTGTAATTTTTTCTTCATAAAGTAAAAAAAACAAAGAAAAAAGAAGTCTTCAAAAGTATCCACTCTTTTGAAGTTCCTGGTTGTTACGTATTTCCTGTGAGTGAGCATGTAGACCAAGTAACCCAGGCAAATCCTTCTCACTTGCCCAAAGTCTGCAGGCACCAGATTGGGCAGGCAGGACCTGCTGCTTAGATGGCTTTAGGATAAAAATCTCATTAACGCCTTCATCCTCAAAAGAACAGAAACCTAACAGAACATGTACAAATATTAGCCACTAGGATTCATAAATACATGCCTGGTTGACTTACAAGAAAACAAACTGGGAAAATAAACTCTTAAGCCCTGTCAACGCAAATTCAACCAGCGGATGGCTGTGTGCTTGCATTAAAGGGTCAGACTGTATGTGTGTATGTGGACTTTAAATCTTCATAGTTATAGGTATCTGTATTCCATATTTGAGTGTATGCATGTTTATGTTTATTTGAGATATACATATGCACGGATTTATTTAGAATCTTGTTTAGAAACACCAACTCAGGGATTCTGTAAAGTGTCCACTTCTAGGGTTGTCCATGGAGTCTGGGCACATCGGCGGAGTCTGAGCATGGGGGGAGGAATGACATTGTCCGGGGCTTTCCTTTTCTGCCCGGGACATGTTTTGAGAGAATGACTAAACAGTGCTGGAGATTATGAATTTGCTTAAGTGTGAGTGGCTGATTGCTGAGAGCCGCGCCAGCCCTCCCTTAGCGTGATTGACTGGGGCTGCAGGTCTTCACACTTGATGCCTGGATTTGACTCGGAAAGTCTGCCAAGTCTTTTACTGGGATATTTATCTTAATTAGATCTGAAAGACCTGCCACAGCAGAATAGTCACACCGATTAAAATGAAAAACAGGAGAAATTACTGATCAAATTAATCATAATGTCGGGTTACAGCTGTAGGTCTGATGTAATTTGCCACTCCAGTGAGTTACATCGGCCTGGCCCGGGAAAGGGAGCTGGCTTTAGCTGATCCGTAGCACCCGCCCGCTCCAGGCAGCCTGGCAGGAGGCTGGCGCCATTCATTTTCTTGGCTTGCTCTGACCTCCCTGCTGCAACTAGAAACAAATCAGGCACCAAACAAATGGGGTGGGGGGCGGAAATATTCTCTTATCCAAGCAGGCCGTACTATTTCAAAATGGTGAGCTTCTAAAACTTGGCTGGGCAGGCGTGGGGCTTTGTGCTTGTAGGGCGTTCTGCTTTGGGGTTCTCCCCCCCACCCCACCCCGGCCCCCACTTAACTTCCTTTTACTTTTGCTCTCGGTGACCTGACATTGATTACAGATGCAGAACGAGAATCAAAAGGTCAGAGGGCAAAACCTTTGGCTCTAAGCAATGAGAAAAATCCTTTAGAAAAATCTCCTTGCCAAAAGGGCTCTACAGCTGGGACATGGATTGAAATAACCTGGAGTGTCGCACAGGGAGGCAAAACCCTAAGCTGTAATGCAGAGTTCCCAGGGAGGCCCGGTCCTGGTGTCCTACTGTTTAAAAAAACACCACTTTATACCATACCTTGTGTTTGGGGGAAGATGGATGAAGAACACTATTTTTTTTTTTTTAAGAAACAAACAAGAGTCCTGATTCTTCTCCATGTGCAACCCTGACATTGAGCTGTGATTCATCATGACTGATTCATTTTATAAAACACATCTCCTCATGAGTGACATAAAGAAAGGCCCTAAAATGGCCCCTGTCTAGACATTCAATTGGGAATTCTGCAAAGGTAAAATTTAGGAGCAACGTAGGACTTTTCTCCAACCAGTTCTGCTTTATCAAGTAACTAGATAAGCCTCCCTGAGGGGACTCACCCTAAACCAGGGGACTGGGGAGGATCAGGGGAAGGGGGCCTCATTCCCAGTCAATAGTCATCAGATGACTCTGCAGCACTAAGACTTTTCTTTTTGGTCATCTGAGGTGTTGCCCATATTCCACATATTTTTTCTTGGACTAGATGTGCTCTTTAACTCCCAATCTGAAAAGGCCCTGGTCCTCTCTCTATCCCATCAGGAATGAACATGGAATGTTTTGTAAGTGAGGGACATAGGCAATCACAGAAAACAAAGTGCCTTGGCACTCAAGAGTCAATACCTTCTGGACCTTTCTGTGGACTATTCTGTGAGTGGTTATTATATTAGTTTAGTTGTTTCAACCAGAATTTTTTAAAAATTAAAAAGTAAGGCTATGCACTTTTTCTTGAAGCTTCTGTTTTATATATAGAGAGAAAGATATACATCTACATATAGACAGAAATATTTATAACTATGTTTTTGTATATATGTATTTATTGGCTTCTATTGTAAAATATATTTCTTACTATGTGATTTCAGAAGAATTTGAAAAACACTGCCTTGAAAGACAGCTATTTAGGAAGGCAGAGGCAGGAACTCTTAGACATGTAACAGCTCAGAAAGCAAATTTATCTATGTCCCAACATATTTATTGTGATGATGAGCTCCTAAACACTGAACACTGTACCAAATAGTCAAAAACAACCAAAACAGGCCCTGTGCTGTGGCTCAGTTGGTTGAGCATTGTCTCAAACATCAGGAGGTCACCAGCTCAATTCCTGGTCAGGGCCCAAGCCTGGGTTGCAGGCTTGATCCCCAGTAGGAGGCAGCAAAATGATGTTTCTTTCTCATCAATGTTTCTATCTCTCTGCCTCCTCTTTCTGAAATCAATAAAAAACATATTTTAAAAACAAGCAAAGAGAAACAAAACATGGATGCCATCACTACCCCTACACACACACACACACACTCACACACACACACACACACACACACACACACATCCTGGACCAGATGTACTCTTTTATCCCCAATCTGAAAAGTCACATGAAATTACTAGTTTGACAAACCTATTAAACTGAGAAATTAAATAATATATTAAAAGCTGACAATGTAGTCCCACAAAATGAGTAGATAATTCTAAAGAGAAAGAAAGGAGGAGAGAGAAAATGGTAGGAAGGAAGCACAGGGCCCTAAACTGATTGTGGTTCCTAGAAAATTTATCAAGAAAAAAAGCTCTGTCCCTTGAGAGTTGCAAGTCAGCAGCCAGGTCCACGGACCCTGAACAGAGAAACCTTGGGCAATAGGAGCTCCATATTCAAGGTGCCTAGAACTTTCCTCAGTCACCTATTTATTTTTATATTTAGAACAATTCCTGGTACATAGTAAGGTCTATAAATAAATAGGTCTTATATGACTGATTCCTCAGAAATTATTTTAGCCCCATTTTTCTTTATACTGTCTTCTCAATGGCCTTTGGGAAATGCAGACTCGACTTAGACTGCTTTAAACCAGCTTCTTTCATGTAGGAAGAAATGTACATCAACTGTACATCAAAATAAGGATCATCGTGTTCTAGTTAACCTCCTGTTTCCTTTTCTCCCTCCATTTCAACACATATGGTGGTTCTTGACATTCAGAATATAATAGAGAGAGGAGCAAGCCTTCTTAATAGAGTGTAGATCTGATTCACCTGTGAGGTAAATCGTATTTGTCAAAGCATAAAAGTGTTATAAAGCAGGTAGGCCCAAGGGAAACAGCAGCGGCTCTCTCCAGGGGGGCGCCTCTGACCCCACCATCGGACACTGGAGGCTCTCCCCTGACGTGCTCTGACTGCCCGGACCCTGCCGGTAACTGGAGAAATGCATAAAGACTCTCCCAGGAGAAAATGATGATCCAGTTTAAAAAATAAAAATACTGTTGAGCATTTAACACGTGCCAGGCATTGGGCTAGTCATTGTGTATGTGTTTCCTACTTAGGCCTTGACATCCCCTTCAGGAGGCTAGGAAACCCAGGCTCAAAGAAGCTGGAACTCACCCAGGTCTGCAGCTTGTCAGGGGTGCAGCTGGGATTTGAGCCCTGTCTCTGCACGTGCCCTGTCAGCTGGGCAGTCTCTGTGTATGTCTGCTGTCCAGTGTAGTTAGGAATAACACTCATTTCACTCTCAAAACTGTGCTGGTTTGGGCAGTAAATTATGTGGGCCACTTGTCATGCTCACTAGGCCACCTCCAGCATTTATGCAAACTGTCCCCACCTGATTTCACTCCACTAAACACCACAAAAGCTAAGGCATTTGCATTTCCTCCTAATATAATGAAAAGATGGAAATAGTAATCATTGTAAATATATTGTATTCCCTCTACTGGACAACGTAACTAATCATTTTTCACAATGTGATTCTACGTTAGACAAGAAAATCCTTGGATGGAGGGCAACAGGAGACATCCCCTTCTTCCAAATCATGTGGGAAAACCTGACAGGAATATTTCTAGGAACCTGGACGAGGTGGCCAACACCACGCCAGCAGAACTGTAATTTAGAATGGAGAGGTTCCCTCACACACACACACACACAAAAAAAAAAAAAAAAAATATGCACAGTAAGGAGAGGGAAAGATATTACACACACACACACACACACACACACACACACACACAAGAGTAGAACTAATGATGTTTTTAAATCTCAGGGTGAACAAGACTCAAAAATGCAATGTTATTAAAATGTTTCCAGATGACATGAGGGGAAGGGGGTCAAGGTTTCATAAACAAGGTGGGAGCTCCAGCCTCTCTCCTAGGTGGGCCCAGAGGGTCCGAGCAGTCATGATTGCCAGGATGGCCACATTAAACTGTAATGGGAGATTTCTTCAACAAATAAATTATAAGATAGAGAGAAATAGGAAAGGAAACAAAGGAGAAGAAGGGCTGAGGGATTTGAACTTATAGATCAAAGACACAGTACCCAATTATGTGGACCTTATTTAGATTCCAATTCAAGCAAACTGTAAAAAAATAAAAAGTATGGCCCAAACAATGTGACTCAGTGGTTGAGCTTCAACCTATGAAACAGGAGGTCAGGGTTCGATTCTCAGTCAGGGCACATGCTCAGGTTGTGGGTGTGATTCCCAGTGTTGGGTATGCAGGAGGCATCCGATCAATGATTCTCACTCATCATTGATGTTTCTATCTCTCTCTCCCTCTCTCTTCCTCTCTGAGATTAAAAGAAAAAGTTTATGAAATTTATGAGACATTTGGAAATGTGACCACTGGCTATATATCAGATGATATTAAGGGACTATAACATTAGGAGAGATAGTGATATGTAGTTGTTGTTTCTTTAAAAGTATTATAGAAGGTACATACTGAAATACAAATAAAATGATCAGATGTCTGGAATTTTTCTAAAATGACATCTATGGGGAGGGGAAAAATAATATGAGTGGGGTGGGTTGGATGGGGTACAGATGAAAGGAGATTGGCTATGAGCTGACAATTACTGAAGCTGAGTGATGGGTCCAAGGGAGTTAATTATAGTATTGCGTCTTCTTTTATATGTGTTTACTATTTTCCATAAGAAAAAAATTAAAGAAAACGTTTTAATCACCTGGGGATTCTTTCATAATATAGATTCCCCTTATTCAAACCAAGAACTACAAAATCAGAATCCCTAAGGTAAAGCCAGCGGTTTTGATGATCAAAAAGATTTAAGAACTCCTGCTCCATAGAATTATAAACAATTTATTAGTTCAAGATAGGTTAGTAAGGCTCAGGGGCAATACACACACAAAAATGGTTAATGAGTTCAGATACAGTATATTTAAGATGTGAAAGATTAATGGAAGATGATTGTTAATATCTGGGGAATGAAAGAGTGGAGAAGGTAATATAAAACTAAAATTAGGAAATATATTTTCAATTCTCAAAAAGAAAAAAAATGGGAGGACTTTCTATTAAATAAGGTAGATTGATTAAGTGTATTTATTTCCACATCCTCCTGAAATCACATTAAAATGACATTAAGAGAAATTTTTTAAGTGGAGACAAGACAACAGCAGAAAAGTCATGTCAATAAACTTTCAGAAAAGCAGGTGGAGGAATTAATCAAGCTGAAAAAACTAAGTACCAAGGGCCAGAGAGAGGGACACAATGAGAAGCAAGGCAACATTAGAACCCCAGAGATCGTGGGGGTTGGAGACACCAGCTGCTATGGAAAATGAGAAGGGGAAGACATGTTGCTGAAAGTAGGAGGATAGGTTAGTGACAGCGTAATGAATAGTTAGACCCTCAGCTCTCTCTCCAGCAACTGTATACATGAGAAATTGAATGAGAAACTCTACACCTGGAGATATCAGGTATAGCTATATGCATGGTAGAGCTCCTTATGGCATGGAGGGAAAGTTTACATCCTAAATAATTAGGCCTGCCCTCATTGGGACACTCGGATTTTATATACAGGTATTCAAGTAAGCAAGCATCCTCTTACCTCCGACCTCACCACCACCCACAGGTAGTTGTGGGATTCTTGTCTGAAGAAACTCCCCAGCTAATCAGAGAGGAAAGACTTATTTATTGTTTTTTTGGGTCTTTAACAACATAGTCAAGGTCACTGCCTTATTCTTATATATAAAACAACAATAAAGAAGGACTAGATATTTAAGGAATGCCTTTGTCTGAAATCAGAAACCAAAATAAACTGTAGAGTAAAAGGAATTCACAGGAAACAGAGACAACACAGGAGGGCGAAAAACTTCATTAAAAAAAAAACAAAAAAACAAAAACTAAAAAATTGCCCTGGTCATTGTTTCTCAGTGGTTAGAGTTTTGGCTTGAGCACTTTAGGGTCACAGGTTCAATTTCTGGACAAGGGCATGTACCTTGGTTGCTGGTTTAATCCCCTACCCTGGAACAAGTATGGGAGGCAACCAATTGATGTATCTCTTTCATATCAATGTTTCTTCTCTCTCTCCCCTTTTTCCCTTCCTCCCATCATCCTGTGTACCCAGAATCAATAGAAAAAAAAATATCCTTGGGTGAGGATTAACAATAAAAATCCTAAAAATAATGTCCTATAGAATATCCATAGAGAAGACATTGCATTGACAAAACACATTAGTGGGTGCTGTATACAAGAAACATTTAAAAAAAAATTTGAAGAATGTTTAGATAACGGTTAAAACACTTCATTATAGCTGAGACAAAAGTTCAATAGAAGGTTTAAACAACAAAATAAAGAAAATCCCTCAGAATGTAAAACAAAAGGACAACAGAGAACACTCAAGTAAAGCAGGAGAGAATAGCAGATCAATCCAGAAAGTCCAACTTCTAACTAATAGAACAGAAAGACAGATGACATCACCAAAGAATTAACTCAAGAACATTTCCCAGATTCAAAATCTGTTACCTCATTAAAAGTGTCACTGAATGCAAAACTAATAAATGAAAAAAAAGACCCACCTCGAATACATCATTGTGAACAACTCCAGAGGGAATGTGGTGGGCGTAGGTAAAATACAAGGAATCAAGAATCAGAATAGCATTGCGTTTCCATAGCAAAACTTGAACCTTCCAAAATTCTAAAGGAAAATGGTTTTCAACTTGTACTTTATATACTGCCCAGCTAGCTACCAAATGTGAGTGTAAACTAGAGACAGATGCAGAGTCTCTGGAAGATTTATCTCAAAATGAACTGTCATGCATCCTTCAACTCTACTGAGGCAGTGTTCCACCATGACAAAAAGTAAACAAACAAAAAAAGAGGAAAATTGGAGGTTGAGCAGATGAAAGGAGCAAACTAAGTCTCAGGCTGACAGCTACATAATGGACGTAGAAAGCCACCAGTCTATCTTGGGGCAAAAATGTGGAGGACCTCAGGAGGGATGTCCCTTGGGGGAGCGGGAGGAAGGGAGCAGAAGAGAAACTAAGAATGCTTGGTATGGTTGGTCTTATGGGAAACAGAAACTTTGCCTTTCTTGTAATGACTTTGGAGAGAATTATGGACAGAAACAAAGAACACTAAGCAAACAAACAGGAAAGCAATAATTGACTTTGGTAAGAACAAAAACTTTTTATAATAAAGGAAGTCTAGCCCTGGTTGGCCAGTTGGTTGGAGCATCATCCTGTGTACCAAAAGGTCGTGGGTTCAGTTCCCAGTCAGGGCATATACAGGAGGCAAGCAATCAATGATTTTTCTCTCACATCAATGTTTCTCTCTCTCTCTCTCTCTCTCTCTCTCTCTCTCTCTCTCTCTCTCTCTCTCTCTCTCTCTCTCCATATATATACTAGAGACCTGATGCACAAAAATTCATGCAAGAGTAGGCCTTTCTTCCCCCAGCTTTCCTCCAGCACCCAGGACCTGGGCTGACTTCCCACCAGCCCTGGCTTTCTCAGGAAAAACATCTGGAATGACATCCAGAAGATGTCCAGTCTAATTAGCATATTACCCTTTATTATTATAGATATTTACCTCTCTGGAGGTAAATACCAGAGAAACATCCAGAAGAATTTGGAGAGGAGCCTCAGGGGCCAAGAAACTTGAGTTATATAAGTTTATACTATGTCAGCGTTTGACTTTCTATACTAAGGCCTTTGTGCTTACTATCTCCTCTGCCTGGAAACATTTCCCTTGGATATCTAGCTTGTTTCCTCACTTCATTTATTCAGGTCTTGGCTTAACTTTTGCTTCATCAAAGAATTCTTACTTACCATCTTATGTAAAAGTTGTACATATGGTATCTCTGTTTCATCACCTTTTTAAAAAAGACAAAACATTTTTTTTTTTTCAGAGAGGAAGAGAGAGGGAGAGAGAATAAAAACATCAATGATGAGAGAACCATTGATTGGTTGCCTCCTGAAAGCCCCCTGCTGGGGATCAAGCCCACAACCCCAGCATATGTCCTTGACTGGAATCGAACCCAGAACCTTGAGTCCATAGGCCAACATTCTATCCACTGAGCCAAACCAGCTAGGGCCATCACCCTTCTTCTTACTTTTCTCCATTATCCTTCAGAGGGCTTATCACTACCTGAAACCGATTTGCTTTTTTATTTATTTTCTTCCAAATAGAATGTAAATTTTATAATCCTAGGGATTTGGTCTTACGTATTACAGTATCCCAACAACAATAAATTACCTACAGTAGTAGAACTAGGACCAGAGGATACAAACTCAGTCTAGAGCTTCCTGCGAGATGTGTGCAAAGAGAGGTTGTGCTGTCTGGTGAGCTGCTGAGATGACCCTCAGGGAGAATCAGTAACCACTTTACTGGTTCTCTTGTAGTGAGAGATGTTGGGCCCAAAGAGCTTGGCGATCCTGGAAAAGCTCAGATTCTGAGCTCATCCCTGAGAGTAGATCAACAAAAAAGGTTAGGCATCTGTATAAAAACTGGGTTTGACAGGAAGGCACTTTATCTCCAGCTGAATTAAACTGTGGATGGAGGAAAGTTAAAAACAAAACACAAAAACAAACAAACTCCTTGGTACGCTTTAAACACAGGCTGTCTTACTACCCCATAGGCTTGGCTTAGTGCACGGTGCGTCACTCACCTGTATGTCCTTCAAACCTAACACAGAGCCTAGAACATGCTACATAATAAGTGTGGCTAATTGCATGCTGGGGTGTTCTCAAATTAGTCTTTTCTTTCAGATGACTCCCACAAGGAAATGGGTGTTATTGTTTTTTCTAGACTTAGTAGCCAAGGATAGAGAAAGAAACTACTAAGGAATAAGTGTCCAACACTGAGTCAGACTATATATGAAGGATTTCCCCGTCTCCACTGCTAGTTTTGAAAAGCAAGGTGCCAATTGTACGTCTCATTGCTATTGGGCCTCATGTTAGGCTGATACGTTGAGAAAAACATTATCTCACTCAATAAAATGCCCCTATACTTTTGAGCATTCTGTGGATTTATTATAGAAAAATTACAAATGTTCATAGTCTGTGGGGTTTCCTACCAAAACTATAAACAGCCTTTGTATTGAAATATTTTTAATGTAAAGCATCTGTTTTCAGCCCCAATTTATGAAACTGAGAGAAAACAGGAATATCGCAGGCTTTAATTGCTTAAATTATCACATTCTTATACCAAAGAGACAGCGGGAAATGGGGGTGGGGGGGGGGAGGAGAATAAAGTTTTATTTTTTGGATACCTGATGCTTTCTGTAACAGCTGATCAGAGTACTACCAAATGCATTGATGAAAGGTTTCCCAAAGTTAATTTTTCTCATAATACAATAACCAAATTTGCTTTAACACTTGAAAAGATCCATCCATACTAAAAGGAATCAGTTGCTTAATCCTAAAATTAAAGGTTATTGAATGCAAGAGAAAATAATTACATGCTCAAAGTATGGAAAAAAGAAAACTTTTTTAATATGTAGGTATTTGTGTAATTAAAGACTAATCAAGCATGAAGGACTGCTGACTAAACCAGAAAATGAGATTGTTGGCAAGCAATATTGTAATGTAAATGCCATTTTTATTTAACTACTGAGAAGCTGGAGAAATGATATCCTAAACCGATTAAAAGCAAACAGCATTGACAATAAATATTTATCAGATTTTGGATGCAACAGAGGATTTTTATATATTATGTGCAAGATCTGTTTGCACTGAAGTATTCAAGTACTTTTTAAGGGAGTAGTTAATATCCTTATTTAGAATTGTATTTTCAAATGTGAAATGTTAACTAAGAGAAAGTGTCCCTTTTCAGATATATCACCCACAAATGTAGTTATCTATTAATTAGGATTTTGTTAATTGATATTACTTAGTATTGGGCAAAAAGTTTGTAACAAATACACTATATATATATTCTTGGAGATAAGAAACAAGCCATACACAGTTGTTAAAACAGAAAAAAAAAGCATTAAATGTAAATGATTTCTCTAAATTTCAGGCACTCAGTTTAGAGTTTTAGAAAGAGTAGAAACTTTCAAGTCACATACAAATATTTGGAGACTTTCTACAACTGTGAAATACTACAAGGTACACTCAATCTGTCATGAGGATTAAATAACATAGATAAAGCATCTTTCAGTACCTCGGACTTAATGCTCACTTAGTGAATCTTCGTTTTGCTCCCTTTCTCCCCTCTCCTCTGCTGACTGAATTCAGTCTGACCACTCACGTGTCTGTTCTCATGGAGACCACATTGCCTCTGGAGACCCTGCTCAGACATCCAATTCTGCGTTCTTGGTAGGCACAGAGAGCCTGACAGGATGTGACCTGCCAGCATTCTTGCGACAGGCATGTAGTCCAAAGGGTAGAGAGTCTAGAGTTTTCTCATGGCTGAAGTAAACTCAGAAATCCAACAGCTTACCACAAGGGACAAAAGATTTTCATCTAATGACGCCCTCACTATAAAATGTACTTTTGTTCGTATGTGGTGATTTTCCTGTGTTCAGCTGTACTCAGCCCTGATTTGTCCTATAAATCAGGAGTTGCTGTATAAAGATAGGTATGAGCTTTACAAAGCAGACTTCTTAACACTAATAAAAATATGAATTAAGTAATCAAAAGTCACTTTTATTATTTTACTAGAGGCCCAGTGCACAAAATTGTGCATGTGTAGGGTCCTTAGGCCTGGCCAGTGTTCAGGGCCAATCAGGGCCTTCCGGCTGCTGGCCAGAGTCTCCCTTCATTCCCTGATGGGCAGCACACATCATAGCAAGCAATCAAATTCCCAGACTCCTGGTCTAACTCCCATATTAGCCCTTTTTATATAGAGATTTTAATGAATTTATTGGCGTGACATTGGATAATAAAATTATATAGGATTGAGGTGTACAATTCTATAATACATCGTCTGTATATTGTATTGTACGTTCACCAACCCAAGTCAAGAGTCCACTTTACCCTCTTCTACCACCCCTCACAGCCCTTTCCCTTTGGTAATCACCAGGCTGTTATCTGAGTCTATGAGCTTTTTTTTTCTTTGCTTAATCCCTTCACCTTTCTCACCCATCTCCCAAACCCCTCCCCTCTGACAGCTGTCAGTCTAGTCTGGGCAAAGGTGACAAACACAAATAAGAATATAGGATAGATGACTTACTTCCTCCTAATGGTCTCCAACACAGGCTATGAAGGGAGTTTTGAGAACCCAGAAGACACGGGAGTGGGGATTTTTTTCAGAAGTCCCAAGTTTTGGGACTTATTTTCACTCCCAAAGGTAGAGGTGGAGACTGGGAGAGGAGCAATATTTTGAGAATCACAAGGAGGTTTTTGGGCCCTGTTCACTCATGCCGAACACTTAAGTCATTTATAAAAAATATTAAAAAATAAAAAAACACACATTGATTAATCAGAAAATTCTAATGTGTTTAAATTTTAATCTTTAATTTTAAATGAAAACATTCAAATGTATAATGAACCTAGGAAGCCATTTATCTACTAGGTAAAGTGCCCATTACATGAAAATAAACATAATTTTTAAATATCAGAAGGCATGTACCTTTAAAAAAAAACACATAATGGAAGAATATCAGGATAGTACAGGAACATCTTTGATATCCATTACTCTCAAAAGAAATAAGTTTCTGTTGATAGCTGAGTTTTCCCAGAAAAGCTAAGGGTTAAACCTTTTAGTGCTATAACTATAAAACTTCTAAAATGAAAATAATTTAAAAGCATTTTACTCCCATCCCCTGTGTTCTTAACCACGGTATCGCAGTAATAAAAATCTATTTGTATCATTCCTTGTGGTTTACAAAGTACTTTCACAAACATTATCTTATATTATCCTCCAATATCCCGGTGAAGTAGGCATAACACAGATTTGACAGATTGGTGAGATGGACAGTCACAGGGTGTGAATTTCCCCCAATGTATATGAAAGAGAACATAATTGCTACTTTCTGAGGACTCTGGGCCATTTTTGTCTATATAGATTATAAAGACGTTCCCAGAAGGCAAGAACAGCATGCAATGTAAGAGAAGGTAATGAAGGATCAAACTACTGTGTGGGCAGAGAGCAAGTGCCCCCAGAGATCCAAGGGGGACTGGAATGCCTGAGAGGACTTGCAGAGGCAGTGGGCCTTAAGCAGGGCTCCAAAGTTGTAGCAGAATTTAGAAGGGCACGAAGAGCCAGAGGACACAGTAAGCGTGCTCCTGGGTATTTGCATCAGCAGTAGCTGTTTAATTGTATATCTTTGTTTTGCTGCAGAAGTGTACTGTTGCGTTGGTCCAAATGTCCCTCTCTCCCATCACTCACCCTCCCACCTAAGTCTCTGTGATGATTAATGTATGTGTCTACTTGACTGGGCCATCATGTCCAGACATGCGGCCAAACATTATTGTGGGTGTTTCTGTGAAAGTATTTTTTTGTGATATTTACACTTAAACCTGGGGAAGTTTAATAAAGCAGATTGCCTTCTATTGTATAATGAGGGTGGGCCAATCAGTGGAAGGCCTGAATAAAACAAAAGGCTGACTCCCCCTGAGCAAGAGGGAATTCTTTAATAGACAACCTTCAAATTTGAACTTCAACATGAGCTCTTCTATCTCCAGCCTGCTGACCTACCCTGTAGATTTTGGACTTGCCAGCTTCTGTATTCTCATGAACCAATCTCTTCAAACAAATGTCTCTCTCTTTCTGTAAGATAAACACACACACACACACACACACACACACACACACACACACTATTAGTACCATTTTTCTGTAGAATCCTGACTAATATCTTTCCCATAAATCATATGAATTTTCAGATATACGGAGGTGATACAATTCTCCTTGGCAGAGTATGGACCTGTGTAGTGGGTGAAAGGAAGAAAGTAGGAAGGTTCAAAGATGTTCCTGTTGTCCCTGTTGCAAAAGAAGTCAGACTCTGGGGAGGGATTCTCCAAGTTCAGCCTGAGAATAACCAAGTCACAGAGCATAAAGGCTCTGTTTTCAACCTTCACTGCTCTACTCAAAAGCAGGTCACCAGTCATCATGTCACCTATACAGGGTTGACCCTTGAGCCAGTGCTGTGGCTTTCCCTACCACCTGAGGTCACCTTTTGCCAAACACTCAATCAGTGTGAACAATTGATCCACTAGTTCTAACTAGTTCAGATCTCCACCACAGGCTCATTGCTGTAGTGCAGGAGATGGCAAAGATCTCATGTAAAGGGCCAAATAGTAAATATTTTATACATTGAGTGCTAAGAGGCAAAATTGAAGACATTCTTCTTATATTTATATAACAAAAGAATGTAAATTCCCATACATTTTTTATTGATGAAATTAAAAATATAGTAATAGAAACTGAGTAAAACTTTTTGTAATATAGGTAAACTGAGAAGAATTAAATTATTTGGGGGTATTTTATATATTATATATGAAGATTTATAATAAATACATTTACTACATATAAAGATACATGTAATAAATATTAAACATATATAAAAAGCTATTTCTTTTAATGATTTGGCTCATGTGATTATGGAAGATGACAAGTTCAAAATTTGCAGAGCCAATTCCCCAGTTAGAATTTAAAGCCTATAGACAAAAGAATTCCCTCTTCCTCAAGGGAGGGTCAACCTTTAGTTCTATTACTTGATTGAACGAGAGCAGTCTTATTCACTCAAAGTCCACCCATTTAAATGTAAATTCTCACCTAAAAACATAGAAACATCCAGAATACTGTGTGAGCAAGTAATCTAGACAAGCTGACACATCACACTAGCTATCACAGAGGAATACCTTTTACTTAACTGGGATTCAGAATTAGTGGTCCTCCTCATCAAATAAAGTGCAAATGTTAGCTCATGAACCATAAAAAAAAAAAAAACAAGCTGAGGGGCAGATTTGGTCTGTGAGCGGTAGTTTGCCAATGCTTGCTACAGAACGATGTTTTAATGATAATAATAATAGTTATGCCCTTAAAAATAAGTATCGTGTACAGTGAGGAGAGGAAGCTAACGCCTAACTGCATGGGTTAGAGTTCTGACTCTCACCTAGTAGCTATAAGATCTTAGGCACTTTGTTTAGCTCCTCTATGCTTGTTTGATCCCTTTTAAAATGCAAATAAAAGTACTAGCCCTACTAGCAACTCAAATGTGGGATACACTCCTGTGTTCCAAGCACCAAAAGTCCTCGTCTTGGGTTCTAGCCCAGCCATCAGGATTATTCCTGTCTCATTCACTCTGAAGACCCTATAAACTCAGAGGAGTGTGGTCTGGGGAGAAAGGGATATGGAAGAATGTTGGTACTTACCTTCAGAAATTATTCAGAAAGACAGACTTGCCTACCTAGTCTTAGCCAACTGTGAGTTTACTAGAGTCACAATAATTTTACAAAGAGGCTAGGAAACGGTGTTCTTATTGAATAAAGGATAAGCTCCCAGACTTACATTCATTGATTTTTCTATCCAGTTTCTATCTCTGCTGATCATGTTGAATTTTTTCTCCATATCCCCACATCCAACCACTGTTAAAGCTTATATATAGCTGCGCCCCTATAATGCCCACACCTTTGTAATATGGCCAATGTTTTTAGATCTTAGCTCTTAATTCTATTCGTTTCAAATAGAAAATTTTTTTAAAAAATTTAAAAAAGAAATGAAATAATGGATTCTGAAAAATATCTAGCCTTATTGCCTTGATGAAGATTTGCTATCCATGACCCTTTAAATATTGAACTTGGACTATAAAAATATCACTTCTTATTGATCACATGGTTATTAAAGTCAGTCAAATGCTGAATTTATATGTCAAACATTTGTAATACTTCCTGTAAATATTAGGGCAAAGGGAACAGATGATAATGCCATTGTGAAGAGTCACATCAGATTTGTTCAACTCCACATAACTGACAAAATAATAAAATGTCATCACGAATTTCATTGCATATGCCAAGCACTTGTCAAAACAGCGGCACAGTATTTATGCACGTATATGTGTCTGTGTGTGAGCCCAGGGAACACACATGCACGTGTGACATGGAGGAGAAGAGAGTGAAGAGCAATTGTGTGCCTGTCCACCTACCCTGGCCCAGGCAGCACAGTGTCTGACAGCTGCTAGGATTGTGCGGCAGCCCCTGAACAAACATACGTGGTTCACTTTTATTTATTTATTTTTTTTAGCTCCCATCTACGGTGGGATGCTGACCACTCTCTGGGTCTGAAGAAAAGCCTTGGAACTCAATAACTCAGTAAATATTAGTCAAAAGTTTAGGGTAGATTCTTAAATCCCCTCATATTCTTAGTATCCCCATGATTTTCAAGAGTTATTTTATAGAGAGAGAGCAGGCTAGAGAACCTTAGAGATAAGATACAACTTCCCATATAAGCAAATGCTTTCACGTGAGTCACAGAGAACCATTCGTCAATCCCGGGGATCTTTGCCGGGAGACTCCAATGGGAGGCCCAGGGCAGGCCTGTGACCAGGGGAGTGTGTGGGCATTTCTAATGGCATTTTGATGTACATGCACAAAATTGATGTCGGAAGGATCATTGTAAAGTCCCAAACAGTGGAATATTAAGGACATTTTCAGGTGGCAGCCCGATTCTGGCTGGGTGAGCCCAGTATATTTTCTCATGTCACAGTTGATTAGGTTCACAGGGAAGTGGAAAGAGTAAAAAATTCTCTTATTACTGCAGCAATGCCGTCTCAGCCTCTTTTCCCTTTGAATGCAACATTAGTTTTTGTCCAGAAGTCTAACTGCTTTCTACAGTTTGGGGAATTGTAAAGCAGAAACAATTTTCCCAGCCAGGCTGACCTTCACAGTAATGAGAAATGACTGGAATTTCTCTCTATTTCTCTAACATTTGGGGAGGTTTTGAAAGGGGATGGGGGTGGGTGGGAGAAAAAATATGCTTGTTTTACCAGATATCACGTTGTGGGTGTCCATTTGGCACTTGGAGCCTAATTTCTTTCCGTTCAGGGGATTACATGGACTGTTACACCGTATGACCCAGGAGCCAGACCACAAGTGTACTGAGAGCCGACAGTAATGCACGTTAAACCTTTTGTCTTCACAACAGAGATGGCATTTTGTTTCCGCCGCTAAATGAATAAGTATTTTTCTCCTGGGGATGACTATTTTCATTTACTCTCCAGCTCTCACTCAGGTGATGAGCTCAGGGTGGGGAAATTCAGCCTCCATGCAGGCTGTGCCCTGAACCTTTGGTGCCCCTGGCATCCCCCAGCTTTCGGGCCATCCAGTGAGATTCCTCTCCCCACCTCCCCATCAGCCAGCCTAACGGTGCTCTTTCTAGACTACAGTGCTGCTTGAACTTTACATGAGACAGAATAGTGAGGGTACCACTGAGTGCTATAAAACAAACACACTACTAAGTGTTGGAGGAGTGAGTGGTCATGTTTTCTTTTTTAAATTCACTCCTTCCTCCTAAAGCGGTTTGGCTCAGTGGATAGAGCGTCGGTCTGCGGACTGAAAGGTCCCAGGTTTGATTCCGGTCAAGGGCATGTACGTTGGTTGCGGGCACATCCCCGGTAGGGGGTGTGCAAGAGGCAGCTGGTCGATGTTTCTCTCTCAACAACGTTTCTAGCTCTCTATCTCTCTCTCTTCCTCTCTGTAAAAAATCAATAAATTCACTCCTTCCTCTCTGCCCCCCCACTGCCACCATCCTGGTTACAAGTAGGATATACTAGCTCTCAACCGTCTTCCCAGAGTCCTTGCTTCCCTGAGATGCCACCCAACCCATCCTCTGTACCAGCCAGCCTTCCTGGAACTCAAGCAATGATCGATTTATGTTGGTGGCATAACGTGCCACAGTGTGGTATGACACAGTGTGAACTGGCATGACATGGCATGGTGTGGCATGGAAGAGCATGAGCCCCAAGAATCAGAAGAGAGTGTTTGAGAAGGCCCTGCCTCTGCCTCTCACCCTGCCCTGTCCATCTGTTGCCATCACTGAGCCTCAGTTTCTATTTCTGAAAAACGAGCCCATCCATAGTTCATTTGTAAAACCCCTTCTTTCTCCATCATTGTGACATTTACCCAAGGAAACATGGTTATTGTCCTCGGAGCCTGACTCATTCAAAAAGTGGCAAGAACTCTCCAAATGTTCAGAGGACCAATGCGTGATGCTTATTAGTTTATTTTTGATCATTTGAAACACTGAAGTCATTCTTGGAAATTCATGTGAGCATGGAAATGTGTAATGTTCATATTGTGACTGAGTTATACCGTGATTCGAGATTTTCTCCTGTGGGAGACATTAAAACATGGAGCATGCTAAGGGCAGAGTCAGGAGGAGGCTCTTGCAATCATCCAAAGGAGAAAAGGTGGGGTCCTTCACTAAGCCAGCAGCAGCGGAAAGGAGAAGTGGACGGACTTTCCAAGTCAGAATGACAAGATTTGGTCACTGATTGAATCTTGGTGAGGAGAGAGGAAGCAGGGGGAAATGACCCCGGGATGGAGGAGAGAGGCTCCAGGAGGAGGAACGTGAGCTTCGTATGAACAAACTGCGTTTTGGGAGCCGTGTATCCCTACATAAAAATACACAACACGCCCTTGCGATCTGTCTGGAGGTGGGCCAAGTGGGAGCTAGAACCATAGATTGTCATACGGAAGTCACAGCTCCTAGAACCTTGCCGGGAGTGAACATGGCCTTTGACCCCCTGCTCCTCCTCCCGCGGTCACTTCCCCGCTTTTACACTCTGAGCTCTGTAGTCACTGTTGCATGTTTGAAAGTCCATGGAGCCACTGAGATAGCCACTTTCCTCTTCTCCCCAAACGACCATCCCTCTTCACCTCCCACCTACTTTCTTTCAGTATCATTTCAGCTCTTTTCCTTAAATTCCTAAATTAGATGTCCAGGAACACATGTAAATTGTTTATTTTTCTTTTGTGCATGACCCATTATTAAATGCTTTCAGGTAAAATTCTACCCAGTTCCCATAATCCTACAGTGGAGCCAGAGAGCTTACAAGCTCTGCTATTTCCCACATGATTACTATTGTTCTTTTTCTTTCTTTAATTTTCTCCAAACGAAATGAAATCCGGAGCCAGTTTCTTCTCTCAGTTCTACCACCCTGCCTCTCTCCCCCCACACACGCCCCTCACCCCCACATCACCAGCACTGACTCCGCTGGTTTTCAGAGCCGCCCTTCCCTTGGGTCGGTGCGTGAGAGGATGTTCTTCCTCAAAATGAGGGCTCTCGTCATTTAGAGGTAAAATGCCCTTCTAGACAGAGCGGTATGACTTTAAGAAAGAGGGCATTTATAGAACCTCAAATAGATGAATCGCTTTCTTTCAAGCAGGGAAAAGTATTTTACTCTTCTTCCTTCAACTGGGATTGAGCCCATTCATTTCATTTTTTATGCTCTCCTGTTTTATTTAGAAATGATCTATTCATCCCAACCCAATTGAGGAAATATAGATAACTCAGAAAAAATTGCCATGTTATTCACATGAGGAATGTAGATACTCTCACTGGATATTTTCATTTAATTTGGGCTGTGTAAGCTGGCCCACAAAATTGTCTTTTATTTGTTATGCTCTAAGAAGGCAGCATAATCCCTGCAGTGAGTGAGACCCAGGTTCTCATTAGAGCTGTGTCCATGCCCCTTGGTCAAGTTACTGAACTTGAAGCATAAGAAGATCTATGTATCTCAGTCCTATGGGGTTCTGCGAGATGTTAAGCACCTGAAACCTATTCTATGTTACATGGTAAATATTATCACATGCACAAAGTCCTATTTTGCAGGAATCTGTTTGTATCTCCAGTCTTGTTGATATGTACTAGTCTACTTGGGAGTAGGTGCTATGCTTCACACCTTTATTCTCAGCTCAGCACTGCTTGCATTGCAACTTGTAAGAGGTGCCTGAAGTATCATAAATGAGAATATTTTAAGTGTAAGAGAACTAGATGAGAGCAAAAAAAAAGTAATAATAACCATAAATTGAATCCTCATTTGTGTAACTGTTTTTACTCTCATATCAACATTTATCTCTTTCTGTGATATCTATCTATACAGAGGCAAAACTATGAAAAGTTTCAGAAGTTACTGCCTCTTACCCTTTTGCTCTCAGAGGTCTTCCCTTTTTGTAATATTTAGTAATATGAGATTTCAAAACAGATCCCCACGTCCTGCTTCATGGCACCATGTCCATCGGAGATTCCACTCATATTCAGACCATTGGTTTCCCCTGTGGTCCCCTGTGGAAGTTGCCACATAGCATTTAGGGGAGAGTCATCTGCCCTTCCATTTCCTCACCCCCAGGTGAGGGATATCTACCAGGGAAGAGCCCCGAGCACATATGTGATGTAGGAAAGATGTGATCAGCAGTCTGTCCAGTCACTCTTTTCCCACTTCTATAAACGTGGTGGGCTCTCTCTTTCTCCTCCCTAGACACTGAGGTTTCAGCTTGAGCCACCACTCGCCAGCCCATCCAAAGCTATTTTCAAGAAAACCCCAATAAAGCCTTTTGTTATGGGTTGCAAAAGACTGTTTTGTATGCATAGATGTCTTTCTTCCTCGGGGTATTTGCATGATTGCAAGGGACCATGCCCCTGTTCTAATTTAAACAGAAAAATGGCCTAATTATGAAATGGAGTCTCATAATTAGTTGATTAGATTCCTGATTTCTGTTTATTAACCCAATTTTTGTCACTAGTAAAGTTATACAAACTCTTCTAGAAACTGTTTATATCTTTAAGAATTCTCCTGAGCTACATAATTTCAGATGAAATGTAAAAGAAATAAAAATTTTCCCACACAACCAGGATAACAACTTCCCTATCAAAAACTCATCTGGCCAGCAACTTACCTCTTTGAAGCAGTTGAAAACAGAAAGACAAGCAAATAATAATAATAATAATAATAATAATAATAATAATAATAATAGCAATAACAAGTAATGATGAAATTGTAGAATGTTTATCAGAATATCCATTCACATTACTTAGAGGACAGAAAAGACAATCTCTCATCCAGATTCCATTAGATTTGTATCTGGTTGCAAAAGTCACACCAGATTATCAGCAGCAGGTAAGAAGAGGGAGAGGTGCTCTTAGAGCAGGGCCAAAGACAGCTGAGAAAAAAATGTCACCGCCTTTCAGGACAGGACGATACCGAAACACACAACCCAGAAAGCACAGCCCTCGGGGCCTGTGTCGGGTGGAGGCAAAGGGTGCAAAGGATGTAGCCATGAGGGCAACACCAGCTCTGAGCCTCAGGGTGGAAGGTTCCAGAGGAACCGAGGTGCAGGGACAGACCTCAGCCGCAGATCCCAGCAGAGGAGACAGCCCCACACCCAGGAAGTCACTAGTCAGGCACCACGCAGGCCCTGCGGGACAGGACAGAGCCACACTCCATGGGGGGCTGGGAGAACGAAGTGGTGCTCTGACTTACAATACTTTCCATTGATGATGTAGTGCCATTGTAAATCAAGAAGCATCTGTCGTCAGGGCTTTCTGCACCTGTAAGAACCCGAACAACTTCTCTGAGCTTCCGTTCTTTTGTCTGTTGCCTACCTCTCATTAGTCCTGTTGTATGAGAACACCTGGAATTGCATCTTTAACTTCTACTGTTTTCACTTACCCTTTTCTGCAAGGGCAGCATAACTTAATTCTATCTTCTCCCCAAATGCTCCTTCTGCCCCAGGTAGCTGTCTTAAAATGGACGGTAAATAACAAAATTCAAACATAAGGAGTGCAAAGATCTTTGATCCAAAGGCCCACTCAATAATCTAAAGCACTGCCCAGTTAGAGGTCAGGGAGTGGGGGATAAATTCAAACTGGCCCCAGTGGTTCTGGTTTGTTCCACTAACATATTGAGAAAGGAATTTTATTGGTTGTGGTTCATAAAATAATAGATACTCCATCATTAGAAATGCTTGCAATTGGTTTGGATCAAATGCTCCAGGGCTTGAACTAGACACCATGGTTGGGCTGTTTCCTTTTTGCAATCACAGTGACAGATTGCCATGCTAAAACCTTATAAAGTTTTTTTTTAAGTTTTAAGGAAATACAACTGCAACTCAAAGTGTGCTGATCTTGGTGATTGTGCTGAAGTCTATACAAATGTACAAGCTGATACTGAAGGGTCCGTTGGAGTTTACAGCTGATTTGTGATTATTTACCAAGGTTTAAAAAAAAAATCTGCTATGTGTACCAGGTACAAATTAAATAAACCAATATTGACATAATTACAAATGTTTTTTAAGATTATAAACATCATTGCTTGTTTCTATTTCTGCGCCTTTATACTTGCTGTCCTCCCTCTGCACAGAACTGTGATTCCTTATAAGGTTTTTAACATGGCAACCTATCCCTGTGAGCCTCGCATCCCCTCTCTCTTGCTTCCACTGCCCTCCTTCAGGGTCCTGCCAGCCAAGTTGTCCGAGTCCGCTGTCCGTGGAGCCCACCTGTAACGCAGTCAAGGTGACAGGTTGGGTAGACGGAAACCTTGTTCAGGACCCAAGCCCTACGTCTCCAGAACTCTTAGTCCTACTCTGATACCTGAGGCAGATTGAAGATGAGGCTGGAATTGTAAATTTGAGCCAGACCGTGAATGCTCTTCCGTGTCACTGCGAAGAGGTGAGAAGTTACCTTGTGTCCAAGGAAGAAGAAGCAAATATTTTTAAGTGAGATCGTGAGGTCAGCCTATCTTTTAGGACAGTCACTCTGCCAATAGCACAGGGACAAGGCTACAAGGGGAAAGGTCGCTTTATCTTCATAATGGCCGTGGCTAGGTCACACACAGTTCCTCCTTGTTTTATTTACAATCCCTTCTTTAACTTTCTGAAAGTAACGCAAAAGAGCAAGAATAAGCTGGGTCAGGGATGGGCTACAGCGAGGAGCACACTTATCCTGTGCATAAAACAGAGAGATGGTTGACTCCCTGTCTGTTTTCAGCACAAGGCGGGCTTGGAGGACACGGCCCACAGGCAGTAGGGAGATGGCTTTCACAGTTAATGCTGCTGCATTCCTCCTGCCCCTCCCCTTTATTGGGCTCCTGGCATCAGCCTTGAATGTGGGGCAGGAACAGTCTAAGCATCAACTGTTCAGAAAAGCTGTGTACCAGCTGGGAGCATGAGCTGCCCGGAACTAGTTGTACCGAGAGGCCTTGTGGCAGATGGAGCCCACAGGGAGCACAACCTGCTGTGGGAACAGGAAGTCCCTGGGACTCACCCTCATCACCCAGAGCCTGGTTCACCCGGTGGGAAGTCCTGCCTAACTCTCCACAGTCCTTGTCTCCGTGAGAAGGTGCTTTCCATCTTTATTTTATGGTCTATCTTTCCATCTTTGAAGATATGCCACAAACAGAGATGATAGTATACTTTCTATAATTCCATTATGTCATTAACATTTTCCCCTTTAAAGAAAAGAGGGAATTGCAATTAAATGCTGGCATAGGTTAGTCTGTTGGGAATTCAAACGTGGTGTCACTGTGAATCTCCATTTGGAGGAAAATCCTAACTTTGTCTACACAAGGGGCACCAGAAGAAGTTATTTCTTGAAAGTTCAAAGACCTTGGGTTATGACCCTTGAAGAAAGGACCTGAATAGATGCTTTTCAACCTTCATCTCTGACCACGTGTCTGTTCTTACAATGCAGTGTCTCACTGATTTGTGCAGTGCTCATGTGGAAAATTTAACCACCAAAAGAACAGAGGTGGGAACTTCTATATGAGTCCTCACAGACCCCAACTAATAAAAGTCATCTCTTTATTATTTGAATGTCCTGTTAGTATTCTTATTTGCTTATAAAAAAAAAAAAGTATTTTTTAACAAAGTAAAGTGTGAGCTGTGAAATGACTCTCTTAATAATGAATTGAATTCCCTGGGTGAAACCCTTATTTTACTGCCAACTTCATCTTTTTTCAGTTCTGTTACATTAAGGTATAGCACATTAACCCAATTTTATATTTGAAATCATCTCTGCTTGAAATAACCTATTTTATAATACATTTCATGACTACTATTTGAATACTCGGTGACAAAGTTCATGAGAAGAGGTGCATTTAAAAATGTTTAGAAAATTATAGTATTATTTCAATTTTTTTTCTGAAATGAAATGTAATTTTCACTACATTTCCTGGGTTTGCTTAACATAGTTTTATTGTTTTACTTCAGGCAACTTACAGACATCTGTATCCATCAGTTTATTGATTCTCTTCCCTCCTAAAGATGATGTTTGTCACAAAGACTATACATGTAGTGGTGATAGTGCTAGTAACAATGGCAGTAGCAAGCAAAAATAGTGTCATCCATTTTCAGAAATATCAAGTCACTGTACTATATTACTTTTCTACACACATAGTGAAAATTAAGGGAAAATACAGTAGCATATGATCATATCATGTTTTAAATAAATGTATCTCCCAGAACAACAATTTTACATGCTTTCGTTTTATGCTGGCATGCTCCAATGCAACCTTGTTATTAACAAGTTCTAAACAAAATTGATTTGTTTTAGGATCCAGGCTTCTAATTGTAGGATTTAATCACAATTTATAATAACTTTATTTTGTGTTAAGAAAACTGACTTTTGGTTTGGTTGTTTGTTTGGAACTTTGGATAGAGCCAAATCAACATATTTGAATAACTTGCCTTTAAAGCAATAGGTCAATAGGTGCAAATAAATTTAGCTGCCAATATTTCTAAGGTTAAAAAGTATTTTGGTAACTGAAACAAAGGGAAATAGAGGAACAAATGTAAATTTGCTTCTAAATACACAAAAAAAATAATTTTTCTTAATTTAAATCTTAGATATATGAAAATGTGTGTTTCTTGGTTTTGTTAACATTGAGGGTTTTAAAAACAAAATGAAAGCCTTAGCGGCCATTTGTTTGCCCTCGATTTAGCTATTATTTACTAGGGTACATGCAATAGAAAATAATAGAGTATTATTTTGAAGCTAAAAGTAGGTACATTAGTCACAGATCAAGTTTAAAGCTTATAGGATTTAAAATAGACACACACGGACACACTTGGACCTACATCAATCCCCACATGCCAGTACAGTGAACTGTCCTTGAGTTTTCCTTTCTTAAAGACTTTTCTCTAGCAGGTGTGCTGTTTCCATTGAATTCTATAATTCTATTCCATTCTGACCTCTTCTTTTTTTTTTTTGAGATGTGAAAGGTGCTAACTCAGGTGGTAAACATGAAAATACCATCAGCCACTATCATGCCCTCTTAACAATGACATTTCACCTAGTAGCAAAGGAGAAATAGTACCTTTGTGCACACTTAATGATAACGCAGATGTATTTGTGAATTCTCAAAGGTTCCTCTTCAGGATTCATCTAAAATCAGTAAATCTTATCCAAACCAATTTGCATGAACATTAACAAAAGCACCAGAGGGAATTTTGTTCAAACCTAGATGGTTTGTGGAGCATCTAGGTTTGGAATATAAAGTCCTTTCTGTAGATATAGTTGATGGGAATAGCAAAGGTGGATTTCAAGCTTATGCCATTAGCGCATTTGTTAAATCTTCGGATAACAAAGCAATTATCATCCAACTTTTCTCAGAGAGCATAGCAGTACAAAAGTTAGTGTTGCATGCAAAGGGGACACTAGGATCAAATATTCTTGGGAAATACAGAGATTAAAAAGATAAACAGATTTCTTTACATGTGGACAACTTTCAGAAGCTTTAACATTTGAGATGCATTGTAAATCACCAAGAGCCTGGTTGGTGTGGTTCAGTGGTTGAGTGTGGACCTATGAATCAGATCACGGTTTGATTCCTGATCCTGGTCAGGCCTCAAGCCTGAGTTGCCAGCTCAGTCTCCATTAGAGGATATGCAGGAGGCAGCCAATCAATGATTCTCTTTCATCATTAATCTTTCTAACTCTCCCTCTCTCTTCCTCTCTGAAATCAATTAAAATATATATTTAATAATAATAAATAAATCACCAAGAAGTTATTGCTTAACGTGGTGTTTTCCAAACTTTGCATTCCACAACAAATCCCAGGACCAGAGTTTCACTAAACACACTTTGGGAATTGCTATAATTTTCAACTGTTCTAAAAAATACCATTTCTTGATAGCACATATCTACAAGCTAAAAAAAGATTGTTCTAAAGATATGAATTTCCAATGTATTTTGATAAATTCTTAGAAATTACATTTCCCTTTGTTATTTGATGGCTTTTGGAGGGCTTTAATTTTTTTATTTTTTTAATTACAGTTGCATATAATATTAATTAGTGTAAGGTATATAACACAGTGATTAAACATTTATATACCTTACAAAGTTATCACCCCACTAAACCTAGTATATATATGACTATCTTGGTCAATTTATTTGAGTTCCTGAACCAAAATCTTAGAAAAGTAAACCTGTTTATTTAATAGGGTTTTTTTTAATTTTCTATTTCTATATTTTATTTTATTTAAGTGATATTTTCTATAAAATGATTATATAATCACCTCTAAAAAGTACATATATTTTCTTCCCTTTTTACACTTGACCATTTTGCTTTATTTTGCCTCCATGTACTGCAATAGAGAAGCATAAAGGCATAAATAATTTTAAAATGTGCTCTTATTTTTTAAAGTGATATTCCAACATGAGCTAAATTGTGTACATGCTGATCTGAAAAATCAAATAAAGCATGAGTAAAACTCTCTACCATCCAGGCACATGAATATATTCCCCAGCAAAATAATTTGAGTGTTTCCAGCTAAAGTTATACTGACACAAATCCCCAGCAGGTATAGCCTGAGTTTCAGCTATATCTCTGCCTGATGACCAGCCTGAGTTTCAGCTATATTTCTGCCTGATGACCAGCCCTCTTCTCCCTTCTGCACTGGTTTTCTTCAATGTTTGGCAAAACTGGGTTAGGCCTGTTTTTAGTTTTTGTGATCACCATCAAACGCTTTTGCTTGATTGACTTGCAGTTATTTAATTTTTAACATCAGGTAACTTGGTTTTTTTTTTTTATTAAAAACCTATTATATAATTCAAATTCTATTCCCTACGAAAGAACACTGTGAGAGCTCTGATGATGTTGGAAAGGCTCATAGCCACAGTCTCAGCACAGGGTGGACGGGAACTGTGCTGCTTGCTGCCCATTGGCTGCTGGAAGTCAATGAACAGCACCGTGGTTAGAAACTAGCTATAAGCTGTTACCTAAACATTCACTTCCAGCCTTAGTCCCCACTTGCTTAAGCAGATTTAGGAAACATTTATAACATATTTATTTAATAACTCTTGCAGGACTAGAACTCAAAAAATTATAGTACTGTTCTGAATGTTATTCAGCCATTTTAGCGTCGTGGTAGAATTTTGCTGGTAGAAGAAGCCTTAGAGATCATCTAGTTCAAGGTTCTCAGGCTTTAATGCGCACCAGCATCACCTGATGAGTAGTTAAAACCCAGATTGCTGCTCCCACCCCAGAAGTTCTGAATCAGCAGGTCTGGGGTAGAGGCCAAGAAATGCACTGTTAACAGTTCCCAGATGAGGCTGAAGTTGCTAGTCCCAGGCCCCCCACGCTGAGAACCTCTGTGATAGAAGCCCTGTGTTCTAGCCCATCTGAAGAACCTGAGCATTCCTGGAGCTGGCCTTCAACCCAAACCCCACGGAGCTGTGAGAGAGGGGAGGAAATCATGATTTCTCCAGACCTCAGAGTAACATGAGGGATGAGGGGTTGGTGGCCCTCTATGCTTATTCAAAGCATTCATTAGGAAAACCTAACTTAGTAGCACAGGTCCCTAAAACCATCTGCCTTTCTCTGCCCACTGGGGATCATTTTGGAGAACCCCTGATGCGTCCAACTTTCTCATTTACAGTAGGAAATGGAGGCTCGGGCAAGGCAAGATGGCATGCCCAATTAGCTGCTGACTCAGAAGAGGACCCAAGTGCCATGACTTGCAATGATTTCACATTCCCTCCTCCATCACTAGTTACCTAGATTCTGCCTCTAAATGCACAGCCAGTCCTTTCTCAATAGTTACCAGGTGTGGTTTTCTTATTGCAAAAAAAATTTTAAACAGATATTCCTCTTTGCTGATTAGTAGATTGATTTCTTCAGTCAGTGACTTTCTATCTCTTCTCTCTAAATGAGGGAAATTCTGACACAGCTTTGCTTTTGCTCTTGGTGAGATTAAGCTTTATGGTTTTTTAGCCTATGTTTGGCTTTATTAATGGGAAGTTCCAAAACAATCTATACAACAACTTTTTATATTCTCTGGGCTTACAGCCCCTACAGGTAGTGGTCCTAACCATTAGCTTAATTTTTTAGAACAACCTATAACCAATATATTTTGTGAACACAGAATTTTCTTTTTTCTGAGCATTCTAATGTGTTTTTGGTGTGTTTTGTTTGTTGTTTTGGTTTTTTGTTTGTTTGTTTGTTTTGCTTTCTCTTTCATGTATTTATCTTCCTCTTTCTACAGTCATATTGTCTCTAATAGTTTGGACCATTTGTTTTTTTCTAATGGTAGAGTTCTTTTCTGGGCACCAAGACCACAGCTAATCTGACATGGGTGTGGCAGCTGTCAAAAATACTTCTGTACTCTTTGTTTTTTAGTTGATTTTGATTTTTTTTAGAGGGAGGGAGGGAAGAAGGGAGGGAGGAGAGAGAGAGAGAGAGAGAGAGAGAGAGAGAGAGAGAGAGAGAGAGAGAGAGAGAAGTATCAATTGGCTGCCTCCTGCATGCCTCCTACTGGGGATTGAGCTGGAAACCTAGGTATGTGCCCTGACCAGGAATAGCTCACTGGATGACACCTGACAAACTGAGCCACACCAGCCAGGGCACCTCTGCACTCTTTACAATAAAGGAAGCATCATAGGTTTTTACCCCATGGCTGCATATGGACACTCACTTAAAGAGGACATGACCAGAAATGCCATTTCCTTCTCCTTATAGTCTAAATGGAAAATCTGATCCTTATTGTGAATTCAAGAAAGTAGATATTCAAGGGTTTAATTGCACACCAACAATAAGTGGGTTGATTTCTGCTGTCCTTGGGGGGAAAAATGCATGACCCAAATGTAGTATTTTTTGTGGAAAAAATAGCATGTCTTCTGACTAGCTTTCTCCTACAACAGCTGTTCAGTGAATAAATTTTATGAGACAAGCAAGCCATTATGCATAACAATAAAATTTAATAACAGCTTGCCCATGGGTGGATAAAACCAAGATATTATGCGTAACATTTGTTACAATCACATTTTAATAACCAATGTGGTTAGTGGGATGGAAGGAAAAAAAGCACATATTGTTTGTTCTTTACAAGTGATCAATTGAATGGTTGAACTTATAAAAAGTTTCTTAAGTTTCAATAGTAAAACTAATATCTATTAAAAATACACATATTCAGGAATAAAATAACCCCAAAGTAAGTAAGAGACTTCCATCTTGTCTGGATAGATTTTCAGAGACCTGAAATCTTATTATAAACTTATAATTAATTTATATATACATTATAATTTCTAAAAATTCACAGCTCAGTCTTCATATGCAGAGGCAGCCATGGATCCAATGGTGGCCCTTCATAAGACATGTCTGTAATTTTTTTGTAAGGGACAAAAGATGATGATTTTGTTTTGATTAATCAAAATCCAATAGTTAATTTTTGGTCAGCAGTTTAGATTCCCTTTAATAAAATAGTAAGTATTTTAAGACCTGCTGACTAGCAATCAGTGTTGTTACCTAAACTGCAAAGCTGTTAAGGTTATCTCCATAATCTTGCATAAGGGTCTGAATATTTATGTGTTTTCATAGCAACAGCTTATAGGGAAATTGCCCAGGAGACACTCTGTAGCATATGAACACATGCTTGCCATTCACACACACACACATACACACACACACATTCTTCTTTCTGTGCCAGCTCAAAATTTTCCTGCCTAATTTGCTCTGGACATTTAGAACCTACCAGACATTCAGATGTTCCCATAATTTAGAACTTGGTCTATTTCAGCTCTAAATGCCTGCTTACTAGACCTATCATTTACTCCGGATTGAGCTATCAATTATTTTGTGAAGCTTCCCTGACACCCCTCTTCTTCCTGCATTGAGCTAGTCAATTCTCCAATGCTCCCACAGCTCACTGAGCCCACCCCTACCGTGGGACCCATTGGCTCATATTTCATCTGTCTACATTATCTATTTCTGTACATCCTGGAAGATCTTTGGGAAAGAGATCACATCTCTGTACATAGCTTATAGTTGATTCTCAATGTTTGCTGAAGCAATGAATGGTGAGCTAGACTGTGCTTCTATGTACAAAGGTAGTCCAAGTCACACCGTTCTCCTAGTGAAAGGCAGCCTTTTGCCTGTCTTTGCTTCATGGGCCTCCAGTTCTCCTTCTCCTCCAGTCCAATCTGCCCCCACCCCTGTCCAACTCAGTCTCCAAAGTTACCATTCTAAACCAGATCTGATCATCTTCCTCTGCCCTAGAATGAAGGGCAAACTCTATAAAGTGTCATACCCACAGCTCGCTCCTTACCTCATCCTCTGCCACTTCCCTTCTTTCACTTTCTGTTTCCCAAGATACCCAAGAGCAGCGTTTTTCAACCGCTGTTCCGCGGCACACTAGTGTGCCGCGAGATGTTGCCTGGTGTGCCATAGGTGCAGACAAGACAAGAATTTTATAATTTTTCACTATTTTGTTTACTTAATATTTCATAATAAAGTAATTATAAAATACTTTCTTTGTGTTTATTTGATTCCTATTCAAGAGAATTACTTTATATATAGTCAATGTTAAATTTTTTAACATTTTCTAATGGTGGTGTGCCTCGTAATTTTTTTCATGAAACAAGTGTGCCTTTGCCAAAAAAAGGTTGAAAAACACTGCCCAAGAGCCAGCCTAGTGTGCTCCACACCCACAAAACGCTGTCTCTCACTTCCACATCTGTGACTACTCTATTCCCAGTGATTGGGAGGCCTTTTTCTCCCCTTCCCCTTCTCCTTCCCCAGTCAACTCCTAAAATTCCCTTCAGATTTGGTTCCTAAGTGGTTTGGTTGCCTGATGCCTCATCTGGACTCCCTGCTCCACATTCTTACAGCAGGGCTTCCAGAGACAGAAATCAATTAGACTGGAAGCTCCTTAGGGCAAGAGACTCTTGACTTGTTCGCCACTGCTTTAGCGTGGGGGCCAGGCTGTTTATCGGAAATAGCTAATGAACAGAGTTGAGGCTACCTAGGCAGACCATACTCTGCCTTGCATCCTTTCTTCTTTTTCTCTTTTTTTTAAAATATATTTTATTGATTTTGTACAGAGAGGAAGGGAGAGAGATAGAGAGCCAGAAACGTCGATGAGAGAGAAACAACGACCAGCTGCCTCTTGCACACCCCCTACCGGGGATGTGCCCGCAACCAATGTACATGCCCTTGCCCGGAATCGAACCTGGGACCTTTCAGTCCGCAGACCGACGCTCTACCACTGAGCCAAACTGGCTTTGGCAACATCCTTTCTTCTTTCTTCTGCCCTTGAGAGCACCTGTTTTCCCTGCAGGGCCTCAACAAGTGTTGGGAAGTAACTTAAGTAAATTAGGCATGGGCAGGAAAAGAGTGTGCTGTGTGCTCCTGTAGCTCCAAACTAAAATAACACCAACTACTGTACTGTGGCATCAATTTCTTTCTTTCTTTTTTTATTTTAAGTATAACCTTTTTTCTTTCATCACAGGAGTGCTCCCAATCACTTGTTTAAACTGGATGATAGAATAAAAAAAAAAAACACAGAAATATCAACAAATTCACCTAACTAATGTGCCATGACAATAGGCAATTGGTAAGAGGAGCACTATTGTATGTAAGAAAATAGCACCAAACTCAATAAAAAGATAGATTTTCAGGTTATTAAATGGAGGACTAGACAGAAAAGGAAATGAGATGTGTAGGCTTGTGGTAACACAGTATTTGTCTACATATAACTTAGATGAAATCTGATTTAGAGTTGGTGTGTTTCCATAATGCTGACCTCTCTGCTTCAAAATCAAATGTATTGGGATAAGTTAAAAGCTATTTTTTTTTCCCCCTCCACTCTGGACTTAACTATTTTATCAGTAAATTTTAAACTAAAAAAGAAATGCTTTCCTTTGGAGAGCTTCCTTATAGTTTGCTACCAAATCATAGTGTGCCGACCAGACTTATTTCCTTCTCCTCTTTCAAGCGGTCCCTGTTTCCTCAGTATTGGTCTCATCTGTAATCCTGCACAATCTGACCTGCAGGGTCTACCTCTTTCTTCAGTGTGCTTCTGGAACACTCCCGCACGTGTCCACATGTGCTCATAGATGCAATGATGTCCAAAGCTTCTGTCATCTGACTAGAGTCTTACCCTCGACCCTGTGTCCACTGGTTCTAGGAGCCACAAACCATCTAAATGCCCAAGTGGCCAGATCCACCACAGTGAGGTTGCACAGAGGGTGAGCCTATCCCCTCGTTCACTGATGTCGCCCCCATAACCTGGCCTCAAAGCAGCATTGCTTGTACCCAGAAGCACTTGAGTCCATCCTTCTGGCCCTGTCCATGCTGTTGTCTGCATGGGCTTTGTTCTAGTCCACAAGGCTGGGTACAAATGTAGGCCCCATCGTCCAACTCTACCTCTTCCACCACAGCCCAAGGATGGAGGTAAGAATTCTCATTCACTGCCACCTTATCCTTCAGTTCCCAAATAACATCAGACCTGGAGATTAAGCCCTCTTCCCACCCATGTCCCCACGCAATTCGAGCCATGCACGTTCTAAGAATGTTAGGGGACTTTTGATCCAAGATGCCAAAGGTATCTCTGGGTCTTCAGCTTTAGATGCTGTCATTGTTGAGTTTTATATCCTGGCGCATTCCCAACCAGTCAGAAAGGCTGTCCAGTCTCCCTTCCACCTTCTGGGAATCTGGGCAGCTGCAGGAAAACTGTAAGGACGGGTGCAACTCACGTGATTGACACATCAGGGGTTATCCAAGAACCTCAGAACTATGTCACCCATGTTCCAGGCTTTTACCAGTCAGCATGGTGTGGGAGACAGTAAAGCAAGCATGTTAAACTCACAGCCCATGGGCCACATACAGCCCATAATAAATATTTTTGCAGCCCAGCCAATATAATGGTATGTAAGAAACATTTTAATAAATAGTTTCTAACTTAATTTTTACAGTATCCTGTTATATATAATTATTAATAACGAACTACAGCATTCGCTAATGACGGATTACTCTAATGGTATTGCATTCATTTCCCTTACGCACCTTACACACAGGCTCAGCATTTCCCTCCATTGATACTAGCAGCGAATATTTTAGCAGGTAATTGCCACATCATTAGTCTTGCACTGACTTGTTAAAGGTTAAACTTTCCTGCAGCTCTGCCCAAGTTGGTCTTGGCGGGGCCTTGAGGTTAGGCTCTGCAGCTCCAACCAGGTCAGTCAGAGTGGGGAAGTAAGATTTGGTTTAACCAGATACTGAACTAGGTTGCACAGACCTCCTCCCTCCGCCCCCTATTTTCCTTTTCTCATAATCATGAGACCACGGGGGAAAGCCTGATTTGGTTAAAAGAATCCTAAGGAATTGAGACACAGTTTTCACATATACAGGGTAAGAAAAGCTAATGTAAGTGAATGAACTCAAAAAAATACATTTGTCTTCCTGTTTCCAGGCAGCCAATGCAAGTCACTTTGTACCTTAAATAAGGAGTAGAGTGAGATGAATGCATTTATGAACATCTTCATTTAAAAACAAATTGCACCACATTTTCAGGATTCTAAATTGAAAAGTTAGTAGCAAAGAGAGCTGCTTCAAAATTCATACCCCATAAAATCCACATAGCTCATGAAAAGAATGATAAAACTATAGATCATGGGTCCATTATGCTCCGAAGGAAGGTTTTGAGCCTCTGCATTCATAAGGCCATCTTGGAATAAAGGCACAAACATGGGAATATAATACTACAGCTATACTGCCTCATCCTGCTCCCATACTTTTGTAAATAAGATTTCTAATAATAGAATAACATCATCAGCAAAATTTCATGAAAAGTATTGCTATTACTAATGTTCAAATTCAAAAAAAAAAAATTTTTTTAAAGCTGAATTGCTGAATTCTTTACCAAGCAGGAGAATGTGCATATTTCTGAGAAAGAGAAGATGGGGCACAACTTGGATCAAGATATCCCCTCCACCATGTATGGTGACATTTATTTGGTGTCATACATACATGACATCATTTAAGAGTGTGCCTTCAAAAGACTTTATCAAAGCTTTTCTTCTCACTACCATTTACCTTTAGTGTCCACAGATAACAAGGATGTGCACAAAAGCACTATAGATTTATACCCAATGACCAATGTTGACATGTTGATGTAGAAATTTCAAATCCTACAAAAAAATTTAAATAAATCTTCTTCCTGCATGGCTCCACTATCAAATCAACAAGTGTGAGATAGACTTATTCACAATATTTTGACAAAAGACAGGAATTAAACTCCAAAGTGGGTATCCTTGTAGAAATCTAACAAATGTAAACTAAGTGTGTGGATAATGTACTAGAAAGGAGGTTTCCCTGGCTGGTCTGTTATATACTGACCCTGGCCTCAAAATTAAAACACCATTTTCTCTATAAAGTTCTCTGTAAATAAACATGAGAATCCCAAGACAAGCAGGATAAATCATGTTTTAAATACTTCTTTATGATGTCCTCCAGTCTGAAATATTTTTATATGTTTTGTTGATTTTGAGACAGAGAGGAAGGGAGAGAGATAGATAGAAACATTGATGAAAAAGGAACATCATCAATCAGCTGCCTCCTGCATGCCCCCTACTGGGGATTGAGCCCGCAATCTGGGTATATGCCCTGAACAGATATGAACCAGTGACCTCTTGGTTCCTGGATCAACACTCAACCGCTGAGCCACACTGGCTGGGCCAGTCTGAATTATTTTAAAACAACTTATTTGTCTTTTTAATCATGAAACTCACCTTATCTAATAATTGTGTTAGTTAGCTAATATTTTCTTTTAAACTACCCTTTAAAAAATAAGTTTGGCTCAGTGGATTGAGCATCAGCCTGCGGACCTAAGGGTCCCAAGTTCAATTTTGGTCAAGGGCACATTCCCAGGTTGGGGGCTCAATCCTGGGTGGAGGACATGCAGGAAGCAGCTGGTCAATGATTCCCTCTCACTGGTGTTTCTGTCTTTCCCTCTCGCTCTCCCTTTCTCTCTGAAACCAATAAGAAGATATTTTTTTAAAAAGTAAGTACAGCAAAATTAGAGACTACACTTAGAATATAAAAATAGAGAATATACCTGGGTTTACAATATTTCAAAAGTGGAAAGATATTTGTTAAGTTCTGATTCTGATAAACTGATTAGTTCAACATTCTTAAGCATAATATAAACTGTGAGAATGATAACGAGCATTTATTAAGAATGTGATATGTGCCAAGTATTGTTCTCAAACTTTTGCTTGTGTAATCTCACTTAATTCTCATCATAACTCTGTGTGTACCTGAAAGAATTGCTATTTTTTTAAATGCATATTTTTTCATTTTGTTTTCTTATTCACTTATATCATAAACATTTTCCACTTTTCTACATACTAAAATGGATACTCTTTGTACACCCATTTTACCTATGAGAAAAGGAGGCATGGTTTACTAAAAGTCACAGCCCAGGCAGTCTGGTTTCAGAGCAGATGCCTTCAACTGCATGAATAGAAGGCAGGGCCCTGTGAGGTTCTTTACTTGAACAAAACTATTTTTAAAAATTATTCTGTTATTTTCCCCTCTAAAAGTTTGGGAGATAGTATCTTAAGAAAGTAGTGTTTCTCTTAGTAGGTTTCTAGACTATCTGAGGATTCCAGAATTAGAGCTTGAGGTATTCACAGGCCAGAATCCATTTGGATGGAACATGAGAACTCTGGCCCTCTGCACATCCTTGTTTTGAGATCTTCCACGTTTACAGATAGCATGCATCAGAATTCAGCACGTCTTTCAAGCTGGTGTGTTGAAAACTCAAGTACGTAATGAGGTCAGACTTTATTTGGACCATCCTCGGCTGGTCAGGCATACTGGCAATGAGAGATCCTAAGGCATACACTTGGCAGCAACTTCAAAATATCCAGTTGATCCCAGAACGTGAGCATGCTCATTAAGTTGCATTTATTGTGCCTGGGTGCCCCGCTGTCCAAATCTACCCTGAGTCTCCAATCAAGAGGAAGCCTTGATAGGAACATTGCTAATATGACATGACTGGGGACAATGCAGGGTGACATGACCCGAGGTGATGAAGAGAACACTTGTGAGTACATCCCTCCCCCCTCCTTGCCACATGTCTTATGCATATAACATCCCTGCCTTGGCAGCTGCAGACAGAAAGGCCAAAAGATATAAAGTTGTATCCATCAACAGCCCATGGTCCACCTGAAATGCTGTCAGTTTACAGATTGACTTGTAGCCGCTGTCTGCATGCACCACACTCCTTCGCCTCTAGTTCCAGCTCTATTCTAGGGGTTAGCAAGGCATCTCCGAGAGCCCACTCACTTTTCACAAAGTCCTAGGGATGCAAGACAGGAGATAAAAGAGTCATCCAGTTGGCATTTGCACCATTAAGGGAAAAAAAAAAGGCAGCAAAAAAGAACAAATTGGGTTTTGATCGAGGCCCAGATATAAAGGAAACAAACATCAAAAATGAACAAAATCTGTACCTTTGTGGTTGCTGAAGCAATCTTCCAAAGCAGCAGAAGGGTACCCATTCCTGGCACCATAACACAAAGGCTCAGAGCCCACCGTTAAGTGTCTACTTAGTTTTATGTAGTCAACCCCTTTCATGCCCCGTGTGGGTCAGGGTCCATGTTCAAGGTTCAGGCTTTGGAGGAAGCTGAATGAAAGAAACTAGAAAATATTAATTTAGAAATATTGGGGCCAGGTGGGAGCCCAATTCAAGGGAAAGGACTCCACCCCACTCTGGCTTTGCTATCCCTTTTATTAAGACTATGGGATACACCGATAGCTTTTAGGGAGGCAATTCAATAATAGCCAATCAGCAAGAATTTACATAAAACTAGAAGGTGAAAGTTCCTTCAGCTACCATTGTCTCAACTAAACAGTGGATGGGTGGCTCTGACCTTTCAGAGCTTCAAGGTTGACCAGCTTTCTGTGTTCCCTGTCCACACCTCTCTGCTGGTGAGGACAATGGGAGGCTTCCAACAGTTTTAGATTTAGAATAATAATTTAACCTTTATGTGATGCCTGTATTTACAGCAAATACATGGGACTATTGCTGAACAACATACAAGTATCTTAATGGAGGAATTTCTCACTCTGCACTGTTGTATTGTATCCAGAGAGCAATTCCATAATTTCCTACATGAATTTTTGATTGACCTAGGTGTTAAGAAATGTCTTACAACTTCTAAAAATATTTTCCCTTCATTAAATAGGAATCAGTGTCTATTTTCTCCAGAGAGAATTCCATACATGCTGACTTAAATTTTTCACCCAAAAATTGTATAGTCAACACTGAAACCAAACTCTACATAATTTAATCTTTCTTTGAATATTAAGAAAATTATTTTGAGATCTCCTTGAAACTCGGGAATTTCATTATGATTTCAACTTGTATTGTATAAAAGAAATATAAACATAGCAGCTGGCAGACAAATCTGAGACTAGTACATCAATGGGCAGTTCCTAGCTGGCAGTTTGGGGATGAGATTCCTCAAGGGATCTCTTTACGAGTCAAAAATGAACACACTATGAACTTTATCACTTTAGGTAGTCAAGCCAAAAACAAGATGAGTTTTCTCTTAATATTACCATTACTTGCCTCATAGACACTGTAAAAATATACTCAGAAAACCAAGGCAACCTGAATTTTAAATCTTATGGTGGTAATCTGGCATAAGACAGGGTTTCTATATAGGCTGATGAATGAGAATTTTTTTTCTCCTTAAAAAAGAAAATCATTGTTGTCTTTTAGGAGAGAGATAAAGGCAAAAGACATAAAGGAATGAACTTAAGATGGGTTTTCATTTTTTTTTTTTAATGTACTAGGTCAATGGAATTACTGTAGAACTAGTTATGTGAAAATTGATTATAAATGAATAAAGAAACCAATAAGATAAGAATATCACATTTATTAAAAAAATAATTATTAATTCCTATTCTTTTTTATGTTCCTTTGACAACTAGTATTTCCTTCGTTGTGAAATAGTATAAATTCTAGGCAAATTTTCAAAGTTATTAAATAATGAAATATTTTTTGAGGGAAAAGAGGGGGAAGAAAGAGAAAAGAAAGGAGACTATGACAAAGAATGGAGAAAGAAAGGAAATAAAAAGGCATCTTTCAAACAGCTTCCAGGAGTTGAATTAAGTATGGCATAATTCTTTTTCTCCCAAGTCTTAGTCTTGGCAGGTTCCTGCTAAAATGCAGGAATTTCATGGATGTGGGAACTGGTGATGGAAAATGCATTGCTACACACAGCAGTTGTTGTACTTGAGAGGAACTATATGGGAAAAAATAACACCCTAGAATAAATACAAATGAAATTCATGTATCAAAACCAATACTGTGAAAATAGTTTTAATATTTCTTGAATTTATATCTAGTCATTAACCTAAATGCAGATTTTAGTTCAAGCTACACTTCTGCCTCATGGTCAGAAGGCCTGAAAACCTGTGGTGTGGAAAATTGGCAGGATAAAGAATATTGAATTGGTCTCCATGAAAAACTGATTTTGGCAGCCATAACCTCCCCGTTGGGTGCCCCCTTCCCCAATCAAATTCTTCTTTCTATTTCACTCTTGTCCCAGGAAAGAGGCCAACGGAACGGTATATATTAGCTAAAAGAGTAAGCAGATGTCAGCCTGACCATCCACCATAGGACCTTTCTCATTGGCCTTGGATCTCATGGTCAGGGTGAGTCCCTCCAAAAGGGACTCGAGACTCACCCTCTGAAAACACAGAAGTTGGAGGCTTCCATTTCTGCTGACTTTGGTTTCCTTCTTCTTTAGGGAAGGAAGTGGAGTGAGCCATCTATCTGCCTTACCCGATAACCCTAAAAGAAACTGCAATTCCCAAATGAAAAAGATCAATGTATCTGAAAAAAATCCAAAAAAACAAATATTCCTCTCTTTCACTTCTACTCCTGTTGAAATCCCACATTCTGTTTGGTTCCCTCACAAAAGTGGACATTTCCTCAGGGTTTGATTTAGTCTAGAGGACAAAATGCAGGGACTTCTCCCAAACCATTTCTCCACCTCGGAAGATCCTAAATGGCCCACCTCCCTCTCTCCTGGCCTAGTCCTAACCCAGGCTCCCTTAAGCACCCTAGTCTTGGTGGAGAATATTTTTCTCCCAGCCCCCCTTCCAACCATCCCTGAACCCCCACAGCTTCTGAGGGAATGTGCACCAGGCCCCCTCCGGTGGGTTCCGGGCCCTTTGCATGAGCTAGTTGGGGCGAGAACTTTCTCCCTCCAGTGAATGTTATATTCGTGTGCTGTACCTGTGCGTCTCTCGGTGGTTTCACCCTGATCTTTTCTCTCTTTGCAGCTGGTTAATAATCCACTAGCAAGTCAGGCTGCAGCGGCTGCAGCAGCAGCAGCCATGGGCTCCATAGCAAGCTCACAGGCCTTTGGCAATGCCCTCTCCAGTCTTCAGGGGGTCACAGGTCAACTAGTTACTAATGCACAAGGACAGGTGAGTGGGAGATGGGAACAAGAGTGAATATTTATGGCAGATTGAACTCGGAAAGGAAATGAATTTCTTTTGCATGACAGTGATATGTAACCACATCTATATGAGGCAAATAAATAATGTTTACTAGCAATGTCAAGAATAGGAGAAGGGTTGGGAGGTTTTTCTATATTTTAGAAGGAAGATTTTTTTTTTCCCCCTTCTCCTCAGAATGTCTGTCACATTTTTGTTTTTATTTCTATATGGTGACTTGTTTTCAGACCTTAATTGAAGAAATTAACTTTTCATAACAGGGTATTCTTTAAAAAAAAAAAAAAAAAAAAAAAAAAAAGGATAAACTTTAAAAATAGAATTTTGGTTTTGCTTTTTTATTTTTTCATTCTTTTAAAACTTGGGTAACTTTGGAAATTGGTAAGTTTCCTTCTCTAATTGCTCTAAAATTTCTAGACTTAATCAGTTGACATTATAAACCAGTTTCTGAATGTATGAGGAGGTGATCGGAAAAGACTGACAAACTTGTGTAAAAAGTCAAAGAAAAAGGGTGAAGCCCACTGCAGGATGGATGCACGTGCCTAGCTTCCTGCTGATTCTCATGGAAGCTCGGTGGCCTCTTGTATGCTTGTAGGCTTCCTTCAGTCTGCCAGGCCGGCAACCCTTCCTCAGGTCCTGAGCGGTACGCGTGCTCCCGTACACCACCTATGTGCCAGTATGGTGGTCACCAAAACACTCATGGAGCTTAAGATGAGGGTGGCTGCATCTTCAAAACCCCAATTAATATAAAAGCTGATTGAAAAACAAACCAGAGCTGAAGCTGATGGTGTCAGGGCCCCCTCCATTCAGAGGCCTGACACTCCATCTCAAATGTTGCCATTTCTTTTTTTCCCCCTAGGCAAGGGGTGGGCAAACTCATTAGTCAACAGAGCCAAATATCGAAAGGACAATGATTGAAATTTCTTTTGAGAGCCAAGGTTTTTAAACTTAAACTTCTTCTAACGCCACTTCTTCAAAATAGACTCACCCAGGCCGTGGTGTTTTGTGGAAGAGCCACACTCAAGGGGCCAAAGAGCTGCATGTGGCTCGAGAGCCGCAGTTTGCCAACCACGGTCCTAGGCTCGCCATTTTAATCTTATTTCTCCAGCTATTATTGTATTATTGTGTGTGTATGTGTGTGTGTGTGTGTGTGTGTGTACATATATATGTAGTTTACATGCATTTTTCATCTTTATTGAAAGTATTTCTGATGATGACTCACAAGGAAGAAGGAGCTTGCACCCTCTCCCAAGATTTTTCCTCCCAGAGTTATTTACCTGACAGAGTTTAGGCATCCCTGCTTGGCCTGCTCTGTGGAGAACGGGAATGGTGATATCTCGAACCCTGCTTTTATTTTACATAAAGAGTAAACAGAGATGCATTATAAGCTAACCCATCTCCAGTTAGGTCCCAGGGAAAAAAAGCTGACCTTGTTATATTTCCTGGGCGGGCGCAGGATTGTCCCGTCAGAACCCCGAGGGCTGAACGATAGAGCTTGTCAGAGAGCGGCCCCAGGTAATGAATCATCTTATCACAGGTGCACACCACACATATTAAAGGGGGATTGTGTGAACGCCGTGCCCTCCACAGTCACCTTTCAATGTCGGCTCTAACCCGTGTTCCAATCCCTTTTCATCAAAGCATCATTTTATGCAGCGGCTCTAAATGGGGGCTCTCAAAAGCCTATTAAGATTTCTGGAGGGACGGGTATTGGCGTGGAGGGAAAGTTGGTTATAATATCTATAACTCATTCTCAGATCAGGTCAATCCTGGAAGCTGTTTCCTAGAGTGATGTCCAAAATAGAACACTTTTATTTATTCCTGCGAGGCCACAGGCCCTTGCCAGGTAGAATTTAAGAGTGTGCGATAGAAACCCAATCCACTGATATGTATTTCCCTCTGGTTTTTCTGTTCCAGTGTCCAAGTAAAATGTAACACCACTTGAGAATTTGTGATGGAGAAAATTCCTTAAGGATTAGTAGGAGTTTGTTCTTCTCATAATTTAATGGCTGATCATTTTGCCAATGACAAGCCCATCTCCTTATCAGGGGCTAGAGTTCCATCCTTCGCTTTGGCCTTTGCCTGCTCCCATCTCTCCCAGCCCATAATTACCCATAAGGAAATGAGCTTCAAAGTAGACGCTTGATTGGTACTCTGCATATAGTGAGTAAGCATTGATTGTATTTAATTTTTTTATTTTAAAAACTATATTAAAATAGTTGATTTTATATGGGTACACAAACCTTCTCAAGTGAAAAAAAGAAAAAGAAATACATTAACAGCTGAAACTGGTTTTGCTCAATGGATAGCCTGCAGACTGAAAGGTTTCAAGATCGATTCCAGTCAAGGGCATGTACCTTGGTTGTGGGCACATCGCCAGTAGGGGGTGTGCAAAGAGGCAGCTGATCGATGTTTCTCTTTCATCGATGTTTCTAACTCTCTATCCCTCTCTCTCCCTCTCTAGAAAAACTCAATAAAATATAATTCTTTAAAAAGAAATACATTTACAGAGAAAACAATATTGCCTACTCGTGAAATCTTTAAAAATGTGTATTTATTGATTTCAGAGATTAAAAAAGGAGAGAGGTATAGAAACATCAATGATGAGAGAGAAACATTGATCTGTTTCCTCCTGCACACTCTCTACTAGGAACTGAGCCCAGAACCAGGGCATATGCCCTGACTGAGAATTGAACTGTGACTTCCTGGGTTCATAGGTCAATGCTCAACCACTGAGCCATGCTGGCTGGGCCCACTCATGAGATCTTGTCTGAGAGTTTTAGAAACATGCCCAACGGCATCATGTTTTCCTCCCAGTGCCAGAAGAGACCAAGATACTTACAGTTCCAAATAGATGATTTGACCACATTCATGTAGCAGTATGTGTATGTCTTTTAATCTTTGTAATATAAACACCATCATTTTCTCAGAAAAAAAATACATGCCTGAATCTGTTGATACAAAGATACCTATCCAGGTCTTACAAAGTGGTCAAATTACAATGAAAAAGAAGGGCAAAAATTAGTTGTTCAGTGTGTATTCTTTTTGGCTTGTGTTCATGTGGTACAAAAAGTAAAAATATGTTGTAATCAGGTTAATACAATTAGCCTTGCTCAAAATACTGCATAAGATAGGATTACTATACCCAGCCCGTTTTCATTTCCTTAAAAATCTCCAAAGAGCTTTCCCAGAAAAGGTAGGAAAAGAAAACTCTTCATATATTTAGAGATTCTTCTCTTGTAAGTTTTTGATATTAACTCTTTTTCATATTTGAAAATGCACCCAGAGTAATATCATTGAAGTCCAGTGGACATTTGAGAAGCATGTTTTACTCCACTAACAATTTGGTGAGGTTAGCCTGAAGAAGCCACCTCCACTGCCAGAGTCTCTTCGCTACCTAGAAACCAAGATGGACGGCCCAATGGCTAAGAGCCCTGACTGAACTCAGACCTGCCTGGGGTTAGCTTTAGGCTTTACCTTTTTCTGGTTGGATGAACTTGGTGCAGTGACTTAACCTTCCTAAACCGGAACCTCATCCTCAAACTCCTCAGGTGACCTCTATGAGGCACCTGGGCCGTAGCTTGTGCTTGCTGGGCAAGGGGCCTAGGAGACAGATGCTTCTCCTCACAGGGAGACTTTTTGAAATCACTCTTCAGACTCTCAGCCTTCAACTCTCAACAGGAAACCCCACCACCTGAGAGTTTTTTTGCTTGGAATCGGACTATGTTTCCATTTATTGGATCTCAGTAAATGTAAAGGGATGGGAAATCTTGATTTATTCAAGAATGTTTATTTTCTGTTCTTTCCCCCTCCCAATCAATAATTATGAGCAAATATGAAGGAAAAAGTGCAGTCATTGTTTATACCTTTCTGAACCTACTATTTGTTTGTATTTAATTCAAAAGTCAGACACTATCCTACAGAGTGATTAATTTTAACAGAAATACTAAATTATAAAGCCACAAAGTATATACATTTCCATGTTAAGGTATTTTAAAATTATACCCAACCTCACTCTGAGGTGGGAAGATAACAAACTTCCTATTGGTAATTAGTGATCATGAATTTTATAATGACATTATAGTGCTGAGAAGAATATTCTAATTCTCTTTACTTAACAAATTAGCAAGTGTGGAAGCTAGGCCATGCAATGAGCACTAGCAATAGACTTGCTTGAATTCCCAAGTCAGTCAATAACTTGCTCTGTGACCTAAAGCAAATTACTTGAGCTCTCTGAACTTCAATTTTACTATTAAGGATAATAAATTCTAATCCCTAGATTAGTAAGATTAAATGAGATATGTTTAAAAAAAAAAAAAAAAAAGAAAGAAAGAAAGAAAGAAAGACCCGCTGAAACTGGTTTGGCTCAATAGATAGAGCGTCAGCCTGCGCACTGAGGGGTCTCAGGTTTGATTCCGATCAAGGGCCTTAGTTGCGGGCACATCCCTAGTAGGGGGTGTGCAAGAGGCAACTAATTGATGTTTCTCTCTCATCGATGTTTCTAACTCTCTATCCCTCTCTCTTCCTCTCTGTAAAAAATCAATAAAATATAAGAAGAAGAAAAAAAAAAAAAAGAAAGACCCACCATAGTGCCTATACATAAAGACTCAATAAGTGGTTGCCACCATCATCATCATTTAGGAGCCTTGTGTAGTATTTTCTGGAATTCTATATTTGGTTTGAAGATACAACAAGAGGCAATACAGTGTACAGGCAAATAAAATACGGGGTTTTTAAGACTGTCGTTCATTAGCTGTGAGACCTTGGACAATAGACTTACCCTCTCTGTGCCTCAGGTTTTTTCATCTGAAAAATGGGGATAATAACGGCATCAGCTTCAAGAATTAAAGTTCTTAGAATGGAGTCAGGCACAGAGTCACCATTCAGTAATGCTATCACTCAGTAAGTGCTATCTGTTATTAATAATCAAGATGCTATGTGGTTTCAATTCATAACTGTTCATCACAAACCCACTTCACGTGTTAAGAGTATGAGAATGTGAGAATCTTAATAATAGGAGATTAAGTTATTTTAGGGGAACTCATCCTTACCCTGGATAGTTCAGTGTGTGTGTGTGTGTGTGTGTGTGTGTTCATAACACTCACTCAGTGGGTACGTTTAGGATTTGGCAAGTAGATTTACCATCGATTTGTTCAGCTATAGAATTGGCTTCCCTTGTGCCCCTGGCAATATCTCCTTATTGGCATTATTGCAGAAAAATAAAAGCAAATGAAATTTTATTTTATCCTGAGGCAAAAAAAAAAAAATGCCTCTTACATTTTACTGAAGCTCAGAATGTTTCTTGATGAAATTACCTCTTGACTGCTGTGAAATTATCTTAAGTGGCACCAAGTCAAGTCCAAGACCCCCCTTGGGTCTTTAAAGAGCCAGTCAAGTAAAAAAAATCAACTACACATTATGTATTTTTAATATAGAAAAAGAAAAATTAAAAGGATCCATTCAAATTAGCCACAAATACGCACACCATTTTATGAATAAACAGTGGCTGAGGGGAGCTGGTTTGGGGAAGGAAAAGGATCTGCTATAGGATAGGCATTGACTCCTAAAAGGACCACAAGGCCCTGCTGAATGAAAAACAGTCTGTTAATACTCACAGAGGCCTGTGCCTTGTGGGTTAGAGCTACCCCCTGGATGGTACAAAACCATGATGCTTACATTAGGATGTTCCTCTGAATGATAGCAATAGTGAGCTAAATGATATCTCAAGAAGATGAAAGAGTAGGTTAGAGCAGCGGTCGGCAAACTGTGGCTCTTGAGCCACATGTAGTTCTTTGGCCTCTTGAGTGCGGCTCTTCCACAAAATACCACACCCGGCTCAACCCCCCCCCCCCCCCCCCCCCGGAGGCGACTTGGGACTGCAGCTGCGACTTGGGACTGCTGGCCCACACCCCCTTTGGCTAGGTTAACCCCGATTTTCCCTACGTACTGTCCTAGTTACAGGGTGCGGGGCACACGTTGGAAATGCTGCAGGAAGCCGTTCACATGCGTGCCCACCCACGTTTGCTCCGGGGATCAGGGTTCCCATCAGAAGGGAGCGGCCTCCTCCGGGGAGGCTCCCTGAGGCCTTTGGAGCGCGCACCCCTGCACAGCGGGCTGGCAGCTGGGGGCTCTCTCCGCGGGTCCGAAGCTCCTGCACTGCGCAGGGCACCCCCAGGGCACCCTCAGCGCGGGGAGCGGGCGCCAGCCCCAGCTCCCGGGAAGCACAGCCACACGCTGGGACTGGGGGGCTGAGATTGGGGGCTGGGCTGGGGGGGCTGGGGCTGGGGGACTGGGCTGGGGGGCTGAGACTGGAGCCTGGGACTGGGGGCTGGGGCTGGGACTGGGGGGCTGAGATGGGGGGCTGGGACTGGGGGGCTGGGACTGGGGGGCTGGGACTGGGGCTGGGACTGGGGGCCTGAGATGAGGGGCTCGGCTGGGGAGCTGGGCTGGGGGCTGGGCCTGGGGGCTGGGACTGAGGCTGGGACTGGGGCTGGGACTGGGGGCCTGAGATAGGGGGCTGGGATGGGGGGCTGGGACTGGAGGCTGGGATGGGGGGCTGGGACTGGAGGCTGGGCTGGGGGCTGGGGCTGGGACTGGAGGCTGGGATGGGGGCTGGGGCTTGGGGCTGGGACTGGGGGCTGGGATTGGGGGGCTGAGATGGGGGTCTGGGATGGGGGTTGGAACTGGAGGGCTGGGAATGGGGGGCTGTGGTGGGGGCTGGGCTGGGGCGGAGTGAGATGGGACTGCCCCTCCGGCTCTGGCAGAGCTGAAGAGTGGGCGCCCTAGATGGAGACGGGCGATGAGGAGCCCCAGTAGCCCTGGGCCGGCTCCGCGCAATGACGCGGGAGGTGGCTTTGTTGGAGGCCTTGCTCCTGTGACTGTGGACGCTGGACATCGCCGGCCTCAGAGGGCCAGTGCCAGCAGCGGGAGTGAGGTTCCGTCCCTCACTGTGACCTTCCCTTTCCCGCCCCGCCAGCGTCTCCCGGCCCTCCCGGCCCTCCAGCCCTCTCCCCGCACCGCCCCCACTGAAAGGAAAGGGCTAATCCCATTAGTGTCCTCAGCCCCAAGTGAAAGGTCAGCACCCTCGGAAACCTGTCTGCCGTCCTCCCCAGCACCCCAGCAGGGCCACCGTCCCTGTAATTAAAGGGGTGCGGGACGACCCACAATAAACCGGCCAGCTCCGGGCTGCCTCCCCAGACTGAGCCAGAGAGAACCAGAGCCTCTCCCATCCAGAGCAGGACTTTGGATTGTTGTGCTGTTACCTTTTTTTTTTTTTTCCTGGCCACTGCCTTTTCTTTTTTATTCTTCATCCCATGAGTGTTTCATTTTCCTGGGAATAGGGACATGTTTTCTTGTGTAGGTTCTTGGATCAAGCCTTGTTGGCACATCCATTCAACTAAAGAATAGGAAAAGGGCCAATTAACTATTGGAGTAACCTAATTAACAGCCATACATTCTAAACAGGGAATCAATGACCGTAAAACCTTGCTCTAGCGGACTAATTGGGGGTGGGAGAGTGGGGTGTCCGTGAAAGCCCAAAGTCTGTTATATAATAAAGTAGGTTTTCTGGGTGCGTATATTAAAACATTGTAAATTAGTTTTTAACGATGTAAACACGTTTGTGTAACGAAAAGTCAGTATGTGTGAAAAGTTTAATTTCATAGGCAAGGTTTCTATAGGTTTTACTGCCATTTTAAATTTATACTGAATAGGTAGGTCTAGTAAACGGGTGCGTTCACCGGTCACCAGGAATAAACAGACACTCACGGCCGGGGTGTGGCTGGCGCTCCTCTGAGCATCTGCCCACGTGGGTGGAAAGTGCTGCAGAAAGTCGTGCCAGGGGACAGCAGAACCAATCGCTATAAGATATGGTGTGATCACGTGCTGTGATCACGTGCTAATCATTCCCCTACATCAGTTACCAGTGGTGACTCTTGGATTTAAGTATGTAGACACTATCGTTGTAGATGTGTAACATTTATTTATGTCGGCAAAATTACTAGTAATTTTTCCCAATGTATGGCCTATTCACTAAAATTGTTGAAAATAACAGAGAATTAATTTTAAAAAATAATAATCTGTTAATTATAAGCAAATCTTGGTTAAGAGCACTTTAAAATGAACAGAGTGGCCGAGACCGGTTTGGCTCAGTGGATAGAGCGTCAGCCTGCGGACTGAAGGGTCCCAGGTTCGATTCCAGTCAAGGCATGTACCTTGGTTGCGGGCACATCCTCAGTGGGGAGTGTGCAAGAGGCAGCTGATGGATGATTCTCTCTCATCGATGTTTCTAACTCTCTGTTCCTCTCTGTGAAAAATCAATCAAATATATATTTTAAAAATAAGTAAATAAATAAAATGAACAGAGTGTTAATTTTCACATATGACATATGGACTGGAAATTTTGTCCATTAGATCTGAAGTTCGTTAAATCGAGGTCCACAAAAATACAGACAGCTTCTCAGAGCTAGTATGACTTCTGGGATCTCTGTTTCATCAACATAGTTTACGTTCTAATTAGTGCACCGTGATGGCAAAATAATATCGCTAAGGTTCATGCGGCTCTTTTCAGTGTGCAATGCTCTTTAATCATCTTATTTCCTAGAGCAGCGCTAGGTTTCAGCTAAATGTTCCTTCAGGCTAAGTGATTGCTATAAAAGATAATGAAAATAATGATATCTCCCTTGCACTGAGCCCTCACCACAGGCTGCTACCATCTGTGATCCAGTTGGAGCTCAGGTTTGATTATCTGTAATCTGTGGGTGTGATTATCCCAGCTGCTCAGATCAGCAAATTCTCAGAATGCTGCAAGTGAAATCTGCTCCCAGGGATGACACCTTCGGCAAGTGGCGTAGAGGAGATCAGAGCCCAAGGTCCACACCCATCCTCTCTTACCTCCCTCCCAGTCTTGGGTTCAAAGACCTAGGTTCACTTCCGCCAAGCTCCATAAATGTGTCATTGTCTGCAAACAGGAACTTTAATTCTTGACCTGTCCACCTCAGATTTCTCTTGAAGGTATATAAACACTCACACACTTGAAATTTTTAAAGAGCTGTAAAGCTTGCCAAAATAAATGTAGGGTATTTTAATCAATACTCTCACCATTATTATTTTTGCTGATCAAAGGAACTGGACAAGTAGGTTCAAGGAAATCTCTAAAGCAATGAGATAATCTTGATAAATTGACCTCAGGTCTCCACTTAATCTTGCCAGAGAAAACCAGCTTGGGTCTGGCTATCCATAGGTCTGCTGCTGCTTTTCTGGAGGCGTCCTGTCCAGAGAGAAAACAATGCATGGTGAGTGGGGCTCATTAAGTGAGCCTTTCGGAGCTAAATTCCCAATGAATCTTCTGTTGGGCGTTTTGTAACATCACTGAGCAAAGTGATGTGGTCACTGAGGAGGGACGTTGTTCTGTGCAAACTGAAGGGCAGTGTGTCTGGCATTTCTCCTCTCCAGTGGGAGTTATGTTCTTGGGTACCAGAGATCTCCATGAATTTACTCAGACCTGTTTATTATCTGACTTCTGCAAGCATTTTAGTCATCTTCTTTTTTATAATCAAAGTGGGTTTAAAGACAAAATTTAGGGTCATCAGATATTTCTCAGACTTCCAAGGGCTCAAACAGGGCCTGATATCAAGTTTCTATAACATTGGACTACTTCAAAGATTAAAAAACTATCATTTTTCAGGAGAAAATAAGAACGTATTTCAGTGAAGGGTGAATTCAGTAGTCTAATGACATATCTGAGAATGCAAACAGTCACAGGAGATCACCTCACAATTACAGCAGCTTCCCCGTATAAGAAAAGATCAGGCAGGACACTTGTCAAGAGCAGGGGAGGTGGATTGGGAGGGAGGGTGAGTGAAAAAGGTGAATAAATTAAGAAGTACAAATTAGTTGTAACAGAATCGTCATGAGGATGTAAAGTACAGCATAGGGAATATAGTCAATAACTAGGTATGGTGCTGGATGGGTACAAGATTTATTGGGATGATCATGTATTAAGTTAAGAATGATTTGATCACTGGGATATGTACACACCTAAAACTACTATAATGATATATGTCAACTGTAACTTAAAATTTAAAAAAAAAAAAATTTTTAAGAGCAGGGGTTTTAGCATAAAGGCTACCATCTTGACTATCCTAACTATCAAAAGCATAGACTTTCTTCTTCACTGATGGGTTACTGGTGACATAGAAGGCAAGATTTACAGAATACTCCTATTAAGCCAAACGAAACTATTTTCGTGAATTCAGATGGCTAATTTCCCAATCTTCTACATAGGAGTGTGAGCCATGTGGTGTGGCCTCATGCCGGGCACACAGCAGATGCCCAAGAAAGGCTTTGCGGAGAGAGTGGGTGGGTGAGTATGTGAGTGATCAATCTGGGCATGAATCAATGCATCAATAAGACAACACTCTCAATTCTAAAATCACTCAGAATAAAGCAGAGAGGTTCCAACAACTTACTAGATTTCCAGACAAAGTGGAGGAGGTTTTTATTCATCTGCTAGAATTATTTACAGTTATCCCAATCCCTCCACTTCTGCTGCCAATATGTCTGTATTATCTATTTATATAGGGATACTTTTAATGTAAATTATTAATATTTGTCTAAGCAACTAAACTCATATATCCAAAGCCTTTCAGTATACACTGCCATTCCCTGTGCCCACATCCATGCCAGACATTGGTAATCAGTCATGGTGATGTTTCTCCCTAAACCTGGGACCTCCAGAGCTTGAGGAAGCCACAGTCAACTGATGGATGTTGCCTGTGATGTTAACTCTACTTGTCTTTAGTTGGAGTGGCTTCGCTAATTGAACTCCTTCATGTGCTTATCTTCATGCTTTTACTCTTCTCTGGTTCAGACACGCTGCTAGAGGACCCTCTCAACATTCACACTTCTCTTGTTCCCCAACTTGAACAAAGCTCAATGCAAGAAGGCACTAGATTGCATCTTGCAAAAATTAATCTTGTTTGGGAAATAATTGTATCCTCCTCCTCCTGGAATCAACATCAGAGTTGCCAAAAAGTTTAACCTTAAAGCTTGGAGCACAATGGTACTAAGTGAATGTATTTTGTAAAGAAGACAAAATCATCCCTTGGAGGAAGAGAGAAGAGTGGCTGAGGCCAGACCAAGGAAGGGGAAGGCTGTTTTCATTCTGGTGAAGGCTCACCACCAGCTCCTTGGCTCTCAAATGCTGTAAGCACTTTATTCCAGAATGGACAGAGTGATGGTACTATTAACAAAAGCCTCTTGTCCAAAAAGGACTGAGGTTACACAAATATTTGTCTCTGGTGATGGATTGAAAGACCTGAGGAAGACACCAATCTACAGCATCGGTGGGTCCTTTTCTTAAAGATATGTGTGCAGCAAAATTACTTGTCAATTTGACATCTGCAATCTCAGACTCTGTAGCAGTTTAACAGCATGTCATAGACTATTACAACATGGGGCCCATCAGACAACTTGTCTGGAGGCTGTGGACTTCTGTGATATCACCTTCAGCTGCTACTGATGACACCTGCATGTTGGCAGGGAATAAATTCAGCACATGCTGCCCTCCATTAGTCATAATTCATTCCTACTGAATACCTGAACTAGACTAAAGTCTGTAAGGGCATAGTAATAATAACCTGGTGACTCAAAGCAGTTACATGGTCCTGAATTACCAGAGTTTTCTACAATTGCAAGATAAGCTTTACGGTGGCTAAAGTTATAATAGCTGCTGCATTAACAGTCTCATTTATGTGTAAGCCACCCAAACTCTTAGGGAAATAGGGATACATGTGTTAATGACCACTAATAGTCATTTTAATTTTTTTTTTCAGTTGCTCTTGCAACACGGACATTATTCTCAGTAGTGTTTCATGCTCTTAACTCCTCCGAGGAAATAGACAGGTGAACATGAATAGCAACAATCAAGTAAGTCTCCTGTCTGAGAGGCCAGAACTCCTTTAGGTCACAAATTATCATCACAATACCAGTGTGGGCCTTGGCCTGGTTAAAGCATTCATTGGAGATGAATCATTGCTGTTGGAGTCAGGGCAAAGACATATAGGATCATTGCAAACGATGCCTTAGCTATTTGCTGTGGGAGTGATGGGGCAATAACCCCACTCAAAAATTTCTAATGTTGCAACCCAGGCATAAAGTAGGCCGTGCTTTTGAATTGAAGTGGAAGTGAACCAATCAAGCAACCCCTATGTCGAGGATTCATTGAGACATTTGCTTCACAGCTGGACGACTACAATAGCATCCTAGTGACTGAGCTCCTGGTTTGTAGTCTCCTGCCACTTCAGTCCATTCCATCCACACTGTCACATTCACACCTGAAATAGCTCCATTTCGGCACTCCTCCCCATTCCCTCAAAAACCATTCATTGAAACCCCTTGCCAGATGAAATTTGACTAACCTGTCATTGCTCCACTTTCTCTACCCTCACTGGTATCCATCCATGTTTTTCACCTCCAGGCTAGACCTTGGTTGGAATTGTTTTGTCTGCCTTTCCCTATCTCATTCAACCTCCAAGCCACTGTCTGCCCCCATTTCTCCTGTGAAATCTTTCCCACCCATTCCCACCTTTCTTTCTCTGAAATCACTCACTCATTCTCAGTAATCTTTTGATCATCCACCACATGGGTACAGAGATTCTTGGGGAATGGTCCTTGACTCTCCTGTGGAGCATAGAATTGCTCTGTTGGATTATTAGAATCTTTGCATGCCATGTACCTGTCTTATCTCCCCTTCCCCTGCCCCATTAGCATCTTCTGGTGTCCTCCATGGCACATGACATTATCATGCCTTACATAGAGAATGGTCTGCAAGTACTAGGTGGCTCTACCTGCATCGTCAGCATCTAAATAGAGCTGCAATTTGTCTTGGGAAGTGGATGCCTTGAGTGGGAGCCCTAACCTAGCATCTGGGTTTGCTCAGTGACGTGTCTTTCCACTGATTTCTCTTATCAGTAAATCCTTAGCTCTGGGAGTGAATAACTCAAACTCTAAAAGTTACTTCCAGAACTACATGTGTTTCAAAGCATCCTCTTTCTATCTTCGCCCTCAAGTCAGAATTTCCCTAATATCAAAATTCAGTTTTAATTTCCTGACGTAGTTGAAATATGTGTAGATGCAAATACTTCCCTTGAATAGCAAAGGCCTTTCATTGAAAATACAATTTCCACAGGTAAAATTGCCAACTATTCAGGAGTCCCAACAGCCTCATGCCTTGGCTGCCTCGGTTTCTCTCATTTCCTTCTTTGATCTTTGAAATCAGAGTCTGAGGAGGAGTTTTGGGGACACCTGTGGAAGTGTCAAAGGGGGTAGGAACCAGCCTAAGTGAAATAAGCACATCCATCAATGTTTAGGGCAACACATTGTGGAGTCATCTTTACTCTTGGATTAATGGGAGCCAATTAAAAGCAGCTTGTTGTAATACATTGCGGAGTACTTGGAAAGTCATCAGCGTGCCCTGCTGAGTTTCTGACATGCTGAGAGAGTGATCCCAGCTGCCCTAAAAGGCCCACAAGAATGAGAAATTCATAACTTCATAGAAGCTTTCTGACTAGAATGGCCCCTACCCCTGCCCCCACCTTGAAGGCAAACTCTCTTTATTAAAGGCTTCCTTCAGTCATGCCATTCCAGATCCCTCTGGCTCTGACACTAGTGCTGTCCTACCCTCAGGAAGTGGTGCTAGGGGGCAAAGAAAGAAGAGGGGAGCGGGGGAGGAAGGAACTAAGCAGTGCCGTGGTTTAATAATGTCCCCGCGCCGTGTGTGGAAGCGAGGTTGCACGTAGGGAAGGAGCTGGTGCGTCGTTTGCATTTGCCTTTCTCCTTCTCTCCACTCAGAAAGCAGGCAGAGCGTCTCATTACACAAAGAAAGCACAGAGTCGTGTCAATCTTCCAGAAGCAGAACACCTGCCTCTGCATCACAGTATGTATGATAGTTGTCAGGTGCTGTGCCTCACTCCGAAGCCTTCGTCCAGGCTCCTCACTCACACGGCTCCCTGAATGCACTGGCATCCTGCCTAACATAGGACCCGCACCCTGCCACCTGAATGAGCCCAGCTTTCCATTCAGGCCAGTCAGACAGAGTGGGGCTCCTCAGGCTTATGACATGGGGAAGCCAGAGTGGATGGGTCAGCTACTGAGTTCCATAATGCATTGTGGAGAGGAGGATGGTACAGTTCACAGTGCAGGTGTGCAGAGGGGGACGGCACAGTTCACGGGGCAAGTGTGCAGAGGGGGGTGGTACAGTTCATAGGGCAAGTGTGCAGCGGTGAAGTATACAGTGTGGGTGCAGGAAGAGGGCTCCGCAGGCCTCTTCCCATTGCCTGTGGGGTTACAGGAACAGCCTTTGGATACTCAGCTGCTTAATGCAGGACCACTCATCAATAAAGTACTTACGTGCTCTGACCTATCGGTGTGGACTTCTCCTGACCTTGCCGGCACTGATGGGACATGCTCGTTGCTGCTTCTGTGGGATAGACATCACAGGCTCAGTCCGTGAGGCTGAGGGGCTGCAAACTCCCTGCGGGCCTGCTGACCACTCTCACAGTAATTCCTCGATCTTTATCGCGTCCATTGACAACTGCCATTGATACTTGATATTCACACAGCTCCTCCATTAGTGCTCTCCCACAAGGCTTTTGTGGTGGAGGCAATGGCCAAATGAGGGGGCAGTTTGCAGTCCTAATCTTTGTCACTGGATGTGTAGTCTCGTAATTCTTCTGCAGAGCTGAAGCTTCACCTTGAATCCAGTGACAACAGAGTCTAGAAGCCATTTATTTGGAAGACACTTATTGAGAGGCTGTGTTTAAAAGCCTGTTTGGGGCAGCGTGGGGGTGGAAAACAGTATCATTTATATGTAAACTCAGTCCAGAAGCAGCTTATTGTCTGGTGGGAAATGGCAGGAAGAATGTAGTGTCTTTTTTTTTTTTTTAAGATTTTACAGGTAAAGATGGCTACAATGGATGAGGGTACAGGGAATTTTTTTAAACTATTTTTATTGACTTTTTTTTTTTTAGAGAGAGGGAGATAGAGAGAAATATCAATGTGAGAATGGAGCATCCATTGGGTGCTTCCTGCAGGCCCCCTACTGGGGATGGAGCCCGCAACCTGGGCGTGTGCCCTGACTGGGAATTGAAAGGGTGACCTTTTGGTGTACCGGACAATGCCCAACCAACTGAGCCACACCAGCCAGGACAAATGCAATGTCTTTTTAAAGTATTCTCCCTGTGGTGGGGGCCAGATGACATTATGGAAAAGCAAGCATTCGGGGGTCAGACAGACCTGGACTCCAGCTCCAGCTGCATCACTTACAAAGTCCTCCATCAAGGCACAGCAGAGCCACCCTGTTGTAAGAATGTGGGTTGAAATGAAACCATTTCAGCGGGAAAGCATTGGTAATATGTCTTGGTGGTGGTCCCCAGGCCACGTGGCCACAGCGCCGGTCTGGGAGGTGGCCATGGAAGATGAGCGGCAGAGCAGAGTTGCTTAACCAGCCTGAGAAGCATGGAGGGCCACGCCTCCAGCCCCAGGCTCCGAGACTCCTCCAGGACGGTCTGTAACATTGGAAACACAGATCAGCCCTCTGTTCTCTGCAGAGTTGATTTATCTCTGCAAATGTCTGAATGGATCTAGATCTCACAGACACTCTACGCCAGTGGTCGGCAAACTCATTAGTCCACAGAGCCCAATATCAACAGGACAACGATTGAAATTTCTTTTGAGAGCCAAATGTTTTAAACTTAAACTTCTTCTAACGCCACTTCTTCAAAACAGACTCGCCCAGGCTGTGGTATTTTGTGGAAGAGCCACACTCAAGGGGCCAAAGAGCCCGCAAGCCGCAGTTTGGCAACCACAGCCCTACACGCTTGCTGCCTCCACTCATGCTCCCTTTCCCCTTGGCACAGTAACGGGATCCGGTCAGACCCCGCCTGTGGCGCTCCACAGGATCACACCATGGAAGCCAGCGGCTACCAAATGGGAAGAGTCTTCCCTGCCACCTGCCACAGAGCCTGGACCTCTAACCTTCAGATTCCAGTCTAAAAGGCACCTTTTTCCCCCATCTCAGCCCTCAGTAGTCATTTCACCTTGATGATCCCAGTTCTCTCAAGCCTCAGAAAGCGTAGGCTCTGCGACCAATGTGACAGAGCTAGTGGGGAGCTCTGGAAGCCCAATCCCCCCCCCACCCCTGACTCCAAAACTTGGCCTCTCGACCGTGAGCACCAGGGTGCTGAGGCTCCCCATCCTGCTGGGGGTCAGGGAGCTGACCCTGATTTAGAGAGGGACAGGATGTTGATGAAGGGGAGAAGAAGAAGAGGGAGTGAGCAGAGGGGAACTGAGGAGAGGAAAGGAGGAAGGGACATCGTGTCTGAGGAGACACTGCAGGCGAGGGCTGCGGCTCCCAGCGGGATGAGGGCCGTGAGTGCCCCGCTGATGCTGAGACAAAGCAGGCATCTGTGATGCCCTGGCAGCAGTCACATGTCTCTGCCATCACCGGTGCTTGATTTTGTTTTTGAATAAGATGTTTCCCCTTCAGCCCAGTGTGCCTTCCTGTCCTTCGGATTCTCATTCCTCCCACTTTCTCCCCTGCTCACATTTCCCGGTCCCCAGATCTGTTCACAGATCCTGAGCGGAGCCTCCTACGGAGGCCGGGGAGGAGCGGTCTCCGGTGCAGGTATACCAAACACAGGTCAGAGCCAGCGCCTCACCTCCGGGCCTGTCTCTTGCAGATAATCGGGACCATCCCTCTGATGCCAAACGCGGGACCATCGAGCCAGGCGGCGAGTGGCACTCAGGGCCTCCAAGTGCAGTCCATCACCCCGCAGCTCCTGACCAACGCCCAGGGCCAAATCATCGCCACGGTCATTGGGAACCAGATCTTGCCAGTCATCAACACCCAGGGCATCACGCTCTCGCCCATCAAGCCCGGCCAACAGGTAAAGGTCCCTCCTCTCCTCACTGCCATCCACCCATTTGGTTTCAATCAATGGAAAATAATTTTTAATTACAGTAATGTATCAATCCTTCTGAAGCAAGTTAGCTTTACTTTTTATTTTTAGTGGATATGGGTGAGATCTAAATGGTTCTGCAATATAACAGGTGAATTTATTAAAGTATAAACAAAGACAGTGGTCTAAAATATGGATACACTCTTCTTTATTTACACTATGATTTTTATTTTCAGAAAATGTAAAAAGGGGTCAAGAGAAACCAAGACAACTTATGCCTTAACTTTAATTTTTTTAAAAATTATTAACCACGAAGAGATCCCATCTTCGTACTGCTGAGACTGCAGCCTACAACTCAGGAAATGGGAAAAATAGGAAGTTCTTCGAGGTTGAATTTCATTAAAACCCTGACAACCCAGTTCTTGTTCTTTTAAATTCAAATATCAATGGAGTGCCTTCTATGTGTCGGGCTGAAGGTTGGGTACACATCACTGACGAAGAAAAATGTGGTCCCTAACCTAAGGTGACCAGACGTCCCGCTTTTGGTGGGACAGTCCCAATTTTTAACAATTTGTTCCGTGTCCTGCAGCAAATTGTTAAAAATCGGGACTGTCCCGCCAAAAGCAGGACGTCTGGTCACCTTACTTAACCTCAAGAAGCTTCTGGCTATTTGTTTCCTCCAACAAACATTTTTTGATAACCAACTGTATAGCAGGCCCCTCCTGAAGGAGCCAAAGGAGACAATGAGCTCCTTCCTGGGTGTACGCAGCTCAGAGGACACAGGTGGATAGCAGAGCCCCTTTGGGCGCTAAAGCAGAGAATGTCCTATGACAGGACAAATGTGCACAAAGTTAGGGATCATCACAGAGATGGGAGTGACCAACTGTGCCTGGAGAGTTTTGTGTCCCCCCCAGAGAAAATTATTTGGGAACTGAGTCTTAATGAATGAGTAAAACTTAACCAGGTAAATGATGAGTTAACAAACATTCTAGTCAGTGGGAACAGCAGGCACAAAGGCAGGGGAATGTGAAGGAGGGAGGAGTGTTGTTGAGAAATAAGGGAAAGAATGGGTTCATGCAATTGTAGACTAGAGGGAGTCTGAGAGCGGTTGTGAAAAGGGCTTTGTAATCCAGCTGAGAAGGATGGACTCTGTTTCTGCACGATCTTGAACATAGTGCATATCATCTGTAAAATGGGGATAACCAGTACCTACCTCACAGTGTGGTAAGAGAATTACATGAGCTAATATGGTGTATATGAAATGTGGGGCATGGCTACAGTGTTTGGACAGGTTCAAGACTTGGCTGATGAGAGGGCACAGTCCTCTCGTGGCCACGTGCAAGTCCCAGCCTGGAGGGCAAAGCCCTCCCAGCACAATGATAGCCAACAGCTATCGTTGCAAGCTTGAACCTGTGGTCTGAACACGTGGCCCCACGTGCCTGAATTATATAGGCTGCTGGTAAACAAAGCTTGGTCAGCTGCATGTAGTTGAGTAGGATCGAAACCCACAAGAACGTTGTAAACATCTTTGACCACACCCTTACTTTGCCTCGTGGCATCTGGCTATAAAATAAAGACACAGCGTGTAGCCCATGGTGCTGCTGAGTCCCCATCAGGGAAGTAGCATCCCATCGAGTCCCAGTTTTCATTTTCTTGTCTGTCTTTTCTCAATCCTTCACCGCCCCTACTCGGGTTCGCTGAACCTGGCTGAGCTGGCGCAGCACGTAAGGCACCCTGGGGCTGAGGATGCCATGGCCGTGCCGGCTCCCAACAATATAATGATTAGAACAGTGCTAAGCACGCAGCAGACACTCATATAGTCATGATGATGGTGATGAGGATTTACCCTGCAGACCTGGGAATCGATAGGCGGTGTTGAACAGAAAGTTGGCACTCTCAGTTTAATTTAAAAACAAAAAACAAAACAAAAAAAAAAAAAACAGGTAACAGAAGGAAGTTGAACTGAAGTGGTGAACACACCATTTTGGAAACTATAGCAAAATATGAATAGAAATTCATAAGAGCAGGCACTGGATAGATGAAACCAAGGGTCTGGGATAGTAGTAGAGCTCAGGACAGGATCTGATAATCATGAATACTTATATTGTAGCTGAAAGCAAGACAACCAGAGAAATCATTGGGAGCAAGTGTGGAAGGAAGGCACAGAAGTCATTTGGGAAACATCGATATTTAAGGAATGAAAGGGGAAGGGAGGGAGAGAAGAAATGGCTGGGTAAGTAGGAAAGGAACCTAGAGCATGGTGATCTAGCATCCAAGAGTTTTAAAAGGGTAGAAAGTACACAAGAGTGTCAAAGCTGCAGAGATGAAACCAGGTAAAGCAGTGGAGAAACATAATTTCCTCTATTTCTTTTTTAAAATGTCTTAAAGCCTGGATTGTCTGTGTTTGAAACATTTGAAAAGAGTAACCGGGTGAGTTAAGTGGCAAGAGGTGGGCACAGCTAAGGCCCAGATTTACAGCTGGAAGGTGCCCATTAAAGGTGGTGGAGAGAATGATGGAGGCAGTGAGTGCATGGCTGAGGACAGGGCTTGATGAGCTGTTGGGAGACTGTACAATGTAAAAGATTTAGCGAGGAAATAAAATACAAAGGAAAAGGAAAGAAGAAACCATTGACATGTCATTCACTGGCAACAACGTGGAGTTGTCCTTCCAGATACCTCAGCCATTGGCTTCTGAGCCAGCCATGGAAACATCCTATTCGTGGTGGCTCTCTTGGTGGCTATACTTGAAATATCCAATTGCTTGTCCAATAAATATAAAACATTTTAAATATAAGTATTTATTGGCCACTACTATTTGTCAGGCACTGTCCATGGAAACTAGGCTGGTGTACAAGACGATACCATGAGCCCTTCCTTCTTGAAGGTTACAGTCTAGTGAGAGAGATGGACATTCATCAACAAATATGTACCCAAGATCCTGAGTAAATGCCAAGGGGGAGTAGTAAGGGGATCTATGAGTGTTCAGCACAGGGACTTCCTCCAGTGAGGGGTTCAACACAAGGAAAAACAAATTAGATCTGAACACACTTCCCAGGGATGAGACTTCCGTCTTAATCCTTCTAATTTTCACTCTAAATCTAAATCACTGCTTGGGGAGCCAACGTTCCCAGCCGCATTCTTCTTCCTCAGCTTTGTCTCAGCCAGTGGGGCAGCCCTGGCTAAATATGTCATTGAGGATTTTCATCCCCTCCACAGCCCCCATCCCTCAGCTGGTTGACTTATTTTGCTATTTACAAGATTCCATTGCATTCTCTATTTTCTAAATAGTTCCCCAAATAAGGCAAGATTCTTTCTCTCTTACATTGCCTTTTTAAGCCGTAATTCTTTTTAAAAATATTTTTTTTATTGACTTCAGAGGGGAAGGGAGAGGGGGAGAGATAGAAACATCAAGAATGAGAGAGAATCATTGATTGGCTGCCTCCTGTACATCCCCCACTGGTGATGGAGCTTGAGCCCTGGGCATGTGTCCTGACCAGAATTTGAACCGTGACCTCTTGGTCAATAGTTCCATGCTCAACCACTGAGCCAGGCCTGCTAGGCATTAAACCCTAATTCTCTCTATTCAAACTTACGTTCAAAATTACCTCTAGGGGTAAATGAAGAGATTACCTCTTTTCATGCAATCTGTTAAAGACTATTTCTGTCAGCAAAGCCAAGCTGTACATTGCCCCCAAAAAAGTAATGAAGTAATTAGAAATCATCAACATTTAATACAAAGTAGTTCCCACTTTCACCTTGAATTTCAAAGGAGGATGTTTGGGTAATAAACAATTGCAGTTACATAAAACTGAGCTCTAGATTTGAGGTAGTCATGTTTTAAACCAGGGGAAGAACCTAACCTAGAATTGGCAAATAAGAGGCAGGTCTGCGGCCACTCCTCAACTCGTTGCCCAGAGTAGACATCATTAATCCATTTCCATAGTCTCTCTCTCATAAGCACAAATCCACCTCCGGAGCTTTCTCATATTGCACTGTTGGCCCCTGCAATGAAACCTCATTACCTCTGCAGGAACTTCTGGTCCTCTATTGGTGTAACCACCACCACAGTCCTCTTCACTGTAGATTTGGAGACCTAGCAACTGGGAAAAAACAGACTGCCTCTTGACAAATCCACCTCATGGCAGTTACAGCCAGCATCCCAGAGAGTAGAGTTTCCTTACATGATGTGAGCACTGAGAGGACACATACTCACAGATCAAAAGAGTGGCACATGAACCTTTCTGAATCTCCAAATCACAGGAGCCCATCCCTTTTGTTCAGGGCATGTGGCAGCTATTTATTCTAGTTCCAGTAAGATCAAGGGAACCAGTGGTGAACCTGGTCAGAAATATCAGGGAAATGGTGGAAATAGATGAATAGCTGTTGTTGTTGTTGTTGTTGTTGTTGTTGTTGTTGTTTTAGGGTTTTTTGGTGTGGTTTTTTTTGTTTGTTGGTTGGTTGGTTGTTGTTTTTTTGCATCATCTGTGGTTAAAATGCCTTAGAACATGTAGTAAATTAACAAGTTGGATGAATTGACTGGAGATTCACAAGTCCCATTTATAAAATCTGGGATTCTGAGGATAAAGGATCATAAAATGCTCAGAGTCCTAAAGTAAAAAGCTCACAGCTGGAGATGTAAGGTTAGTGTTCTTCAATTTTTTCTTTAAATATAAGCTATCATGCAGTAGAGAAGTTTCTCAATTTATTTTTTCATGTGATTTATGACAATGCTTGATCTCACAAGAGCATAGTTCCAACAATAAAATAAGTCATAAGTTACAGGAGCATAGAGATCCTTAACTTGCACTCAGAAGGAAGTCCCACTTTATGGAGTAAAGTACAGGGCTCTCTGATCAGATGATTCGGAGTGATGAGAGATAATCACATCTTTAATTTTTCTATCTGCCTCCCCTAATTAAGAGAGCCTGAGTAAAATCTGAGTGAAGGGTCAACTACTCTTGATGATGATTTTTTTCAATGATGAAAGCTCAATGACCTGCAACTTCATCATCTGAAATACAAACATTTTTAATATATATATATATATATATATATATATATATATATATATATATATATAGTACCAGGATTTGATAGCCCTAGATATAGCTTCTAGTATCACATCAGAGATCCTTGGTGAGCAATACAAGAAAATAAGAGTCAGAAAAGGACTAGGAGAAACACGCACACACACACACACACACACACACACAGGGGGGGGGAGGGGAGTGGAGAGAGAGAGAGAGAAAGAGAGAGAGAGAGAGAGAGAGAGAGAGAGAGAGAGAGAGTAGAGAAGAGAAGAGAGAGAATATCTTCTTGTGCATGAAAAGAAATTACTTGATTAAAAAATATTTGGTGGAGCTCTAAAGTAACTTTTTGTTCCCTCCGTGGGATTTTTTTCAGCTAAGATGGATCCCTCATAGTTAGAGTGCCCTAGAACCCCTGGTTTACCCTTATCATCCTGTGACTATGAATTATTTCTTCATAAGTACTTCATAAGTATCGATAGCACAGACATCATTTTTGTATACATGTATTCTTCTGTTGACTAAATCCTAACAGAAGTTGGAAGGAAACATGTTGCAATTTGTAAAATCAAAGCATTGAAATTATAATGATAGCTATAATCCATAATACTTGGAGAGTACAGTCCATGAAGGCACTCAATCTTTCTTCAAAAGGTAGCCATGTTAATAGGAAGTGAAAGGAGGATAGTTTAAATTAGCTTTCTAAATGTCATATGATTATCCAAATCTATCTTTTTTTTTCAACTAAATACAAAATTATTCTTATCTATTTTTGAAAATCCACTTCTCTTCCCAGCACTTGCTTAAACTAGTTGTTCCAAGTTTTTCTCAGAGCTACCCAGAATGAGACATAAACAAAGTGTTTCCACCACAAAGGATCTAAAATACCGTAGGGGTATTGCTCCTACCGTGTTTCCCCGAAAATAAGACATCCTCCAAAAATAAGACCTAGCGCATGGAAAGATAAGACATCCCCTGAAAATAAGACCTAGCGCAACTTTGGGAGAAAAAAATAATATAAGACACTGTCTTATTTTCGGGGAAACAGGGTAGAAGAATGAATGCGTATTAGCAGCCCCTGTGCAAACAGCCCTTGGCATTCCAGCCACACATCTGGGCATCTCACCTCTCTGATCTCCCCTTGTCACTCCCTGATAAGCCCAGCAAACAGAGGACGTGCTCCCTGTACGGTCTGGATCCCTGACCAGGAATGCCTCACCCACATCCTCACTGCATTTCTCCATCCAGGACGCCAGCATCCCAGAACCATGCTTCCAGAGAAGCCCAGCTCAGGCCCTCCTGTGGCTTTTTGATTCTGTGTCGTTTTCTGTTATGTTCCAGGTTAGCTCCTGCATGGAGTTTGGGAAGAGCTTCCACACAGCACTGTCTTCTCTATTTATCTCTTTTTTAAATTATCAAAGCCCTCCTCTTGCCACACCTTTCCACCTCATCATCTCAACAACATTTACTCCCTCGTTTTCTCTTCTGCACTCATATCTGACCCCCGGCTTGTCATTGTCCCTGCGGAGTCCCGGTTGTGTGTCCCAACCTTGTTTGAGGACTGCCTTGGCCTTCCCTGCCTGTGCCTGGTCTTCTCCCCTGGATCCTGCTCTTATTCTACTCCCCTCACTTCACATCTTCACAGCCTGTCAGGAGCCTCTCTGCTTTCAGCTCTCTTTCTTGAGACCATGGTCGCTCCTCCCATACTTACTTCCCTGCAGACAGGAAGTGTCTGAAATGGAGCCTCCTATTTAGGGTTCTCCCTCCTGCTTAGGTTAAAGAGCTGTTTCCAAGTTGTGGATGGCAGCTGGAAGGGAGACCCAGTAAGTCTCCTAAACTCCACCAGAAGGATAACTCCCGCCTTGCTTATTCAAATATTCCACAAAGATAACTAAACTCTCCCCTAGATCTCATGTTCCTCACATTTTTTTAAGTTAGATTGTCCTGATGTCAACCATAAGTCTTTCAGCAAAACTAAGACCTGCATTCTTGCCCTATCCACAGTGAAATGACTCCTCAATAACATTCATGTGTTCGTTATGTTCTCCTAATTATTGACAGTTCTTATTAAATCTGAGTTCTGGCTTCTCTGGCCTAGACACAATTAATTCATTTTCTTTACCCTTCTTCCTAAGAGAAGCTTCTTCCAAAAGCACCTGGGAACTTGTTAGAAACACAACTTCTTGAGCCCCATCCCAGAGCTTCTGCATCAGACACTCTAGGGATGGGGCAGCCAAATGCTAAATCTTGAGCACCACCGATTTAATTTCTCTTCCAGCTATTACAAGGTACAAAATACTCACAAAGATGCCATCCTGGGGGAGAGGGGGTGGCAGAGGGCAGGGAGAATCAGTGTCCTCCTTGTTCTCACCTCTGCTCAACTTCCCAGGGTTATATTCACTTTCTCCACTGCTCCATTGGAGACTTAGCTTGTGGTCCATTATGGCTCCCTGGCACATTTAGAAAAGGCCAGACCTCCCTCCTTTTGCATTTGAGCATTTGGAGATTTTTGTCCTCCCCAAAGGAATTTCTCTATATTTAATCTGAATTTTACTGCTTATTTGCATTTACCTTTCCAACTTGGCTAGCACGTTCTGCATATTATTCCATTTTCCAAGACACTTGTCACACCACTTATTTTTATATTGATCATGAATTTAATTAGAAGGTGCTTTACTCCAGAAACTAAAACATTATTAAGGATATACTGTGTTACACACGGAAGATATATGGGGAGCAGCGGCACAGAAAATCAAGAAAGCGTTGAAAGTGTGCTTGTACTTGAATCTATTTTTGTTGAATATATTAAACACTCTGGCAGTGCCAGCCAACACTAACAAACCAACGAAGCCAGCCTAAGAGTGGCAGCAGGAAGTACAGGAACGTCTCCGAGATAGTTCAGATTCAGTTCCAGGCCAGCACGATAAAGCAAGTATCATAATAAAGTGAGTCATAACCTCTTTGCTGGTGGAGGGTCTTGCTTCACTTTTTAAGAAACACGGTGTCTTTGAAGCACAATTAAGTGAAATACAATAAAAACAACATATGCCTATTATAAAGCTTTTCAGACTTTGAATCCTGGTGTGTCTCATTCATTCCCTATTTGGAATGGAGACCATTCCCTCCTCTCTGATAATGCTGAGCCCCAGGCTAACATGAACTGCCTCTTACCTCTTTTTTTGTAGACTCTCCATTCTTTCAGCCTGCATTAGTCAACTTGGGCTGCCATAGCAAAGTGCAAGTGCCACAGACCAGGCGGCTTAAGCAACAGACATGTATTGCCTCACTGTTCTGAAGGCTGGAAGTTTAAGGTCAATGGGTTGGTTTCTTCTGAGGCTTCTCCTTGTCTTGCAGATGGCTATCTTCTCCCTGCGTCCTCACATGATCTTTCCTTTCTACCTTTCTGTGTCCCAATCTCCTCTTCTTGTAAGGACACCAGTCCTTTTAGAGGAGATTCCACCCTAATCACCTCATTTTAACTTAATTATCTCTTTGAAGACCCTATCTCCAAATATTGTCCCATTCTGAAGTACTGGGGGTTAGGACTTCAACATATCAATACATGAATTTAGGGTCAGACACAATTCAGCTCCTAACTCAGCCTATTTACATCTGACTTACAGCTCCAAAAAAAGGCAAAAACAAAGTGATTATTGGAACTCAGAGGTGAACTCCAGCTCCTTTAGGCAGTCTAGTGTGGCTACCAGAAATAAATAGAAAATATGACCATATAAACAGAAAACAGAAAAGTAAGTTTGGGGTACAACATGTAAACAGGATTAATTTTACTAAACTAAGGACAATCTATAGGCAACTCCTGTAGCATCCTAGACTACCCCAAAATTGTTACATTTTTAGATAACATTCTAGCCACCTAAGAGTATCATGTTTAAAATATGGTGTTTTACAGACTATGGAACCTGCAGAAAATAATCCTAAACTAGAAAAATATTTACATTTTCACATTTCAAAAAACAGATGAGATGTGTTCAAACTAATAGACAAGTGCTACCTATCAACTCTAAAGCACAGGTCACCATGCTCAGCTAGAACACATCTCATTTGTTCCCACGCCTCTCAACTAAGGCTTCCTGCTGTTTCTCGGACCCATAACCACTCGTCTTCAGTGGTCACCAGGAGTTAAGAGGCTCCTGGTGGAAGGAGTGCTGAGCATATAATCAACAATGATATGAATCAGACTCTTGAATCAGACTTACCTGGATTCAAATCTCACTTATACCAGCTGTGTAGTACTTACACCAGATAATCCATGTAGCCTTTTGAAGTCAGTTTCCTCTTCTGGGATGGTTATCAGAACCTATAAAAGAACACTAGCTCCAGATTTTAAAATAATGTATATAAACACACGTAGGAAGCATCTTATAAATGGTGTCCATAAAGGTGGCCTCTTAAGATTAAGGCAATACAATGAAACATCTGCCTTTAGAGAAGCTCCTAAGTTGCCCTTTCTCTCCAAGAAAGAAAAGGAGCTTTTGTACTTCCAATTATTCCCTAACTCCTGCATTTTCTTTTGCTAATTTCAATTTTTGTGGCCAGTTATGTTTTAGGTATTTATACATCTATTTGTTTTGCCAATAATTATCTATACAAGTACATATGATTTTTACAGTTGTCAGTGTATGCAAAAACAACATAATTAAATCCAATAAAATAACATTTTTTGAGCCCTGACTGGTTTGGCTCAGTGGATAGAGCATCAGCCTGCAGACTAAAGGGTCTCAGGTTCAATTCTAGTCAAGGACATGTACCTTGGTTGCAGGCATATCCCCAGTAGAAGGTGTGCAGGAGGCAGCTGATCGATGTTTCTAACTCTCTATCCCTCTCCCTTCCTAGCTGTAAAAAGTCAATAAAATATATTTTTTAAATAAATAACATTTTCTAATGCTGCTTATTTAAATTTTATTAAATACTTATAGTAAATCCTAATGTTGATATTTCATGTAGTAGCTTAATCTCAGTTTTGTACTACTTCATGAAAAAAAAAAACTTGGTGATTCAATATAAATATTTCTTTCTAAAGATTAATGCACTAAAATATTTAAACCAAGCATATTAAAGTTAGGACTATTTGTAGAGTTTACCTGAAAGAATTGCAGTTTTAGGAATGGGAGGTAAGAGAAATGTTACCTCTAATATCCTCTTTTATTGAGGGAAGAGGTTATGAAAGAGAAGTCAATCTCTGGGATGACTTTGATATGCCTAATAAGCTAGTCTATCTGGGCTCACAGTGATTTTGGAATTAACAAATACGTGTCTATATTGGCGGTTGTAAGAAGATAGATGGGCTCCATTAGGATGATACTGCTTATATAATCTTGATTCTTGACAAGTAAGAAACATTTCTAATTTTTATTGATTTTTCTGAACTGTCTTATTGAACTCTAGAAAGTAAGCAGGACCCCCAGAGTCCTTAAAAATAGATTTATTTCCTTTGGAAGAAATATATCTTCCTTATATTTTTGGATATCTTAGATTCATCTTTCTCTTTGACTGTGTAGACATAGAATAAGCTTTTAAAAGAACTATTTTATTTTCCTTTCAAATTCCTCCTGCATAGCTAAATGCATAAAACTTAGCTTGCTTTAGTGACTTCTAAGTGAGACTGCAGCCTTGTCATTTTTTCTTTACTGAGTTGTTCTGAGGAAGAAAATTTAAATTGATTATTGCCTTATCCAGTTCCTTGATGGTACTTTACCATACCCAGGTCCAATAAAATATTGATGAAGTGGTAACACTAAAGACTATCTCATGACTCAGAAACTCAAAACTGTAAAAAGCTTTTGTCTCATAACAATATTTAGAAGGACAACTCAATAGGTTAGGGGGAAGAGATTGACATGCAAGTATCCATCACATTTTATTGAGCAAATTAAAATAGATTTAATCTTTAATGTGTGTCCCTAGAACGAAATTTACTGGATATAATTGTTGATTATATGCTCAGCAGATTGGCTAGTTACTTTAGGCAGATGCTTGATGCATATTAATTTGGATTCCATGTTGATTATAACTATCTTTAGTTTACTGTGTAGCCTCCACTTAGCACAGTCTTATAATGATAAGGATGTTCACTTGAAATGTAACTGCCAGCAATTCTGTAGAGGACAGGATGGCATTGTGGAGCCCTGAATACAGTAGGAATCTGGATTCTAACATTTATCAGACCGCATGGCCTTGAACCAGTCATTTAAGTCTCATAATCATGCGAGGCACATCTGCCTAATAGGACTATGGTATGAATCCAGGGAGCAAAAGCATTATTGTGGGAACCACAAAGGGGATAGCTTCTTTTTAAAAAAATATATATTTTATTGATTTTTTACAGAGAGAAAGAGAGAGGGAAAGAGAGTTAGAAACATCGATGAGAGAGGATTATTGATCAGCTGCCTCCTGCACATCCCGTTCTGGGGATGTGCCAGCAACTAAAGTACATGCCATTGACCAGAATCAAACCTGGGACTTTCCACTCCGCAGGCCAACGCTCTATCCACTGAGCCAAACCAGTTTCGGCAAAGGGGATAGCTTCTTAAACACATTTCCAAAGTAGCACCTTACTAAAAATTTTTTGAAGGCAAACGTTAATTGGTGGTTCAAAACACTTTAGGGAATTAAAAAAAAAAAAGAACACTGATATTTCCAAGTGTTGGCAATGATGTGGAGCAACTAGAATTTTCATACATTGCTGGTGAGAATATAAAATGCCACAATCACTTTGGATATTGGCTTGGTAGCTTTTTAAAAATTAAATATGCATTTATAGTATGATCCAGTGATCACCACAATTCCAGTCCTAGGTGCTTACATAAGAGAAATGAAAACACAGGACACACAAAGGCTTGTTTATAAAAGCTCCAAACTATATAGAAATAACCCAAATGTACCTCAACTGATGAATGGGGTAAACAAATTATATCATAGACTTAGATATAGATATATGCTATATATACCATTCAGCAATAAAAAGGGAATGAGCTACTGATATATGCAACAAATGGATGGATCTCAAAAATAGTATCCAGGCAAAAGAAGCCAGGTACAAAAAAAAGCACACCCTCAATTACTCCATTTCTAGATTCACGTCAAACAAGTCCATTGGCAGAAAGCAGAGCAGTGGTTGTCTCGGGCTGGGAATTCAGGGAAAACTGGTTGCAAAGGGAATTAGGGAATTCTGTGGAATAATCCAGAGGTTCTATATCTTGCTTATGATGGTGGTTCCATGGGTGTGTGTCTTTGACAAATTCATCAAACTGTATGCTTGAAATGGATTGTATTTTATTATGTGTAAATTATATCTCAATAAAGTTCAGTGAAAGAAATTAACACACACACACACACACACACACACACACACACACACACACATTGGGAAAGCAAAGGCAAACCTGACATTGTAACATTTAAGGCTCTCACATCCTGAGATGGTGTCAAAGATTGGCGACTGTTTTGTAGTTGGCTATCACCTCAAAGTTCAAAGCCTGATCTGATTCTATGATACTCCCAGGCTGACTTCCTTTCTTAAAAACCTTCCTTCCTATCACAACATGAGTGTGATGATGGCTATGAAAGCACTTTGCAAGCCACAAAGCGCTGTGTCCAGCTAACGAAGGTGGCATGTGGCCACTGCTGAGGCCTCTCCTGCACCTGCTCAGAGTCCCGGGCTGCCCTTTGTGTCAGCTTTCTAGGAGGGCAAGGCATGGATCAAAAGAGATGCCTCCCAGGCCTTATGTGTTCCTGGCACCCGCACTCATTTCCTTTCCTCTCTCCTTCCTCTCCTCAGCGCAGCTCTCCTCACCTCTCAGAACAGCAGTCCTTTGATAACCTGTGAAGGCGTCATGAATACATGGACATAAAAACAGAGTTCCTTAAGTCACACAAAATTTTTTAAATTAAGTAAATTCTTGCTTGTGGCATTGTGACTAAAAGCTTGAGCCCAGGGTCAGAGGTCATATGTCCAGGGACCAGCTCCTTCACACCTACTGGGATGAACCTACAACACCTCTAACCGCTCAGTGCCTCAGTTTTCTTGTTTATAAAAAAGCTGTCAAAATATTAACCCACACCCCTGCCAGTGTTCTCAGTGGTTAGGTGTCTGCCTGCACAATGAAGGGCAACAGGTTCAATCCCTGGTCCTGGTCAGGATGAGTATGGGAGGCAACTGATCTCTCTCTCTCTCTCTCTCTCTCTCTCTCTCTCTCTCTCTCTCTCTCTCTCTTCCTCTCTCTCTCTCTCTCTCTCTCTCTCTCTCTCTCTCTCTCTCTCTCTCTCTCTCTCTCTCTCTCTCTCTCTCTCTCTCTCTCTCTCTTCCTCTCTCTCTCTCTCTTCCTCTCTCTCTCTCTCTCTCTCTCTCTCTCTCTCTCTCTCTCTCTCCCTCTCCCTCTCCCTCTCCCTCTCCCTCTCCCTCTCTCTCTCCCCTTCCCTTCCTCTCACCCTCTCTCCCTCTCTCTCTCTTCCCCTCCCTCTCTCCCTTCCACTCTCTCTTAAAAATCAATGAGGGTAAAAATATCCTCAAGTGAGGATTAACAAAAAAATTTTCAGGCTGATATGAGAATTAAATGAGAGAGTGCATGAAAGTCCTAAATGGAGTGCTGGGCAGAGAGTAGAAAAGTGACCAATGAGATCTACAAATGTTAATAGATATTTTTGTCTGACTGTTCTAATTTCCCTCTTAATTTTTCCATAAGATATTAGCCTTTTTCCTAGCTCCACAGTTATACACCCAGACTCTTTGGCCTGGGAGAGCAGAAAGTTCTCATATTCATTCAGCCATAATAAATTGGGAATTGCTTAAAAATACCAGTTATCTAGGACAAATGGCTGGACACAGCCAGACCTTTATAATTGAGTTTTGCATTCCAAGTTTATTGTAAACATTATAGTTCATCTACATGTACTTGCAAAGCTGGTCAAATGTGGTATAATTGTTTGAACAGGTAGAAAGACTTCTGCTGTACCCGGTGTTGAAGAAATGTAGAAAATTGGGTGCTTCAGTGAGCCAAGTAGGGGATTAATAATATATTTAGAATTACTAATAAAATGCCTGTCAAGCAAGCAGCAACATATTACATACAAAAAAAAATCCTGCCTGCTGTGTAGGAGGATGTTCAGTGTTCCTAAGGAGTACATATTCTTGGAAATAAAATGATTCTATCTCAGATGAAACTTCTGGTCCCTAGCATTTTCCTCCTAATTTTTTCATTCATTTGTGTGTTTTTTACATCCTCCCGTGTAGCTCCACCAACCCTCCCAGACGTCAGTGGGTCAAGCAGCCTCCCAAGGCAATCTTCTGCACCTGGCTCACAGCCAAGCATCCATGTCTCAAAGCCCTGTCCGGCAGGCTTCTTCCTCCTCCTCCTCGTCCTCCTCTTCTTCAGCTTTGAGTGTGGGCCAGTTAGTCAGCAGTAAGTATCCTTTCTGGCTCAGTTAAGTCGTAATGGCCTCCTTGTTGCCTGTTTGCAATGCTTTCCTCTCTCCTCTCCTCTCTTCTTTTCATCTCTCTTCTCCTTTCCTCTCCTCTCCTCTCTCCCCTCTTTCTCTCTTTCATGCTCTACCTTCCTCTCTCTTTTTTATTATCTCCACCTCGAAGAGGAATTTTCTGGCCCTGCTAAGCCAATATTTCCACAAAGTCCATGCCATGGGCCAAATGGTTCCTTTGGGATGCAGGGCCCCCCAAAGCACACCCCCTCCACAAGTATTTGTAGGGACTGGTTTCCATTTCAAGTGCTTTCTGGTGTGCTGAGTCAGTCCTGCCACTTCAGAAGGGAGAAACTGATCAGCTTGCAGGGCATGAGCCAAATAGCTCAGAACTGAAATAACCAACAGCAGGCACTCAGCCCACAGGTCAAAATGCTTTTCAGAGTGTTTGAAGTCTCCTGCCATTCTATTTGTAGGTGTAGGAGAAAATAAAAGAGAGCGTGCCTGTGGGTGGGTAGCTGTGTGTGCACAATGAGCTGCCTCCAGTGGCATGTGGGGGAAGCTGATGGGCTAGATCCATCGCTGGACTTACAGGTGTTACACATTTTGAGCATGTTACTTAGTTAATTCCCTTATGTCTCAAAACCTGACTACGGAATGAATAGCACGAGCAGTATATTCTGATGAATAATAGTACATAGAGTGATTTCTCAAACTACTGTTTGAGCCTTCACTTGTAGAATTTCCAAGGCCCTTTCAATATTTTACTCATTTTAATACTCACAAGGTATTGTAAAATCCTCCTTTTTAGACATTGAACCTAGCATCAAGTAGAACTTGGAAACTGCAACCCATGTTGACCATCTTATGTCAGAGGAACCAGATTCAATCTTAGTTGAGAGACCCTGACACCCTGTATGACCAATATAATGGGTGACAAAGCCAGGATGATAACCCAAGACATCTGAGTCAATGGATTGTATAAATTCTATACACCAGAGCTGCTATAAAAGATACACATGAGTTCTATCCAGTGACATTTGAATGGTAAAATATATCAAATCACCTGAATATCTTTGAATATTTTTAAAAGCCTGGGCCCATGCCTTATAATTAAAACATAAAAGCTTTTCTCTGAGCCAACTGGAAGAGGAAAACTAGGAATCTTGCATATTATGAAATATATAATCAAGCATGAAATATGCAATTAAAATTCTTTTGTCCAAGGTTAAATGCACCTAATTTGCACATAAGCTTCAGATGTAGTTGTTATGTAGGTTAAATTACAGGGAAAACAAAGGGTCAGTAGACCTAAACAGGAAAACACACACACACACACACACACACACATTTATTGAGCACTATGTGTACATCGGGGAACTGATTACAAAGAAATACAGAGAAAAAAGCAAAATGAATGCTATGATCAACATATGTATAGGGACAATGAAGATATAGTAGATGGTTATCTCAGTTTTAGAAGCTGAGATAGAATGGAAGGACTTGCTATAGCAGTTAATCCTTAAATTGAGTTCAGATGGTAAGTGGGGCAACAAATCCCTCCAAAAAGCAAGGTCATAGCTGGACCTATGGTCAAAACCTTGGTTAATGAACAGCCCCATATCATAGTCAAAGGGTTGAACAACCTCTCACTGTTCCAGATGAACTGTAGTGGGCAAATAAATCATACAAAAATCTTCCCCACTCCAGGCAAAAAAAAAAACAAAAAAAAACACGCAGAATTAATGTGCTAACGATGATAACGGGATTTTTCTGTGCAAAGAACACCACATCTGGGCTCACAATTACCAGAAATGCACCTTCATTAAGACACCTGCACAATACCTGTTCACAGCACCTACACAGCTTGCCCTATGTTAAACCTTCATCAGTCTCTACAGTCATCAGAGGTGAATATATTTTCTATAATCAGGGCTTTTGGAAAGCCTAGAAGACTCAAACAATTGACTTGAAAAATGTCCCAAATTGCATTGATTTACACAGTACTGTTTAAATATAGGTAGATTTTGGATTTTTTTATTCTTTGCTGGGTTTGGTTTTTCAGTACACTTGTCTTGAATCCCTGATCTGTAAACTTGATTCTTAGGCAACAAAGGGATGATAGTCAATACCAGAAAAACCAAAACTATAAAGTGAACCTAAAGATGCATGGCGACAGCTTGTGGCACAGAGAAGCCCCTGGTTCACATAATCATAATTCACATAGTTTTCCACAACCCAATGAAGTCACCATATTGCAAGTAAGCTGTTCTCCCAAATTGCATTGTATGTTCCTAAATGGTTTCCTGTTTCTCAGAAATATTTGGTAAATATGCCCATTATTTGCTGTGAGAATAGCACTAAAAAGCAGATGGATGTTTATGTAAGGCAGTTAATTCATGCATGGCATCTTTTTAAAAGATGCATATTTCTCCTATAACAATCCCACAAGCAGGTTATAGAAGGGTGATATTGAGAGGTGGTGGTTATTCAACAACCCATTTGATAACCCCTTACACGGATGCCCAGGCTAACAGTTAGATTTTAAAAACTAAACAAAACATCTGTCCTGAGCACTCAGTTCAGTATTGGCCCAGTGACCACTCATCCGGGTTCTACAGAGTGAGTTTGCTCTCACACCATTTGCATTTAGCGCCCATAAAAATCTTTTTGCTTTTCAGCCCATGCATTCCAGATTCATTTGGGAAACATCATGACTATATTACAAGTTACTGCCGATTTTCAATGCCAGTTCATTCTAAACCTCCAAGTCAGTTAGACCCCATTTAGGTTGATCTTCTGGCTCCTCTAAAAAGGGAAAGGTTCAGAGTGGACCCTGGCAGTCATTGCGAGTGCTTTCTGGCCCTAAAATTAATATATTAGGCTGACTTAATCTGGAGCAAACTTCTATAAAAGGTGCCACTTCCTCTTCAGTGCAGAAAAACTCCAGACTAAGTGGTCCCAGAGCTGATTGGAGGTGCTGAATCCACCGTGTGCACGCATGAGGGCTCCCTCTGAGGTCCCCATCAGTATGGCCTCCAATTCAACCTTAACACTGATACAACCTCCCAGAGCCAGGAGGATGAATGACAGAAAGCCGGATTGATGTATCCCAGGGTGGAATGTCAACCTCTGAGCTAATTTGAGAGCTGAGGTGACATTCGGAGGCCTTCCACTTACAAGGCTTCATTTTTTATTTTCATTTCCCTGTTCAATCAGAAAAGCATACGGAGGTGGGCAAATGTAGATCTACAGTTGTGGGTATGCAAAACACAAGAGTTTATTCTTGTGTATTTTTGTAAACATAAACTGCCTTTTGCCCACCCCTTTATCCCTTAAAGAAGAGGAACTGTTCAAACAGCAGGGGGTGGGGGGGGTGGGGGGGCAAAGAAAAAAAAACTCAAGAGTTTAAGACAGAAACTTCGGGATCAGAAAAGAAAAAATAGCAACAGCTTTTTTAATTAATTCAAAACATCTATAGACATCGTCTAATGAACTCTCGCAATGTGTGAAGACAAGTTACACATGTGGTAAAACTACAATAATATTTGTCCATGGGTGGGCGCCTTCTTTGCATGGTGAGACTTTTGTGTTCTTGAGGCGTATAGACCAAAACCATAGTAAGACATTTTGCCATCTGATTTTATGGGTAAGAGCACTAACATAAAGAAAGCCAGGCCGCTCATCTCCAGCAATCAACGAATTATGCCATGTGATACTGATTTCTCCTCCCTGGGCCTCTGTCCAACAGACCATCACCCTGTTTCAATTCCATAGGGAAACCTATCTTCTCAGTTACATAAGTAGAACCAGGAAAAGAACAAGCGTGGGAAAATGTGTGAGAGGAGGAAGAAGGAATTCTGTCTCTGGTGTAATAAATGCCTCTTGGGGGCCTCGTGGAAGCCATGGGGCTCAGTGAAACGGGCGCCCACCTCTGCGAGCCTTAGAGTCAAGTTCGATAGCAACACTGCCCAGGGCATGGGGGGTGAGAGTCGTAGCTTTCTTCCCAATGCTGATTATTGTCAGTGACCTGGCAAAAGGCAACCTACACAATTACACACACACACATACACACACACACACAGATTTAGTTCCTAGTTTCAAGGAACTAGGAAGGAGACAAATGATACAAGCAGCAGGGAAAGAGATAGAAGTAAGGTTGAATGGATTTACATAAAATTTAGCCTAAGTCAAAAACCGGCCTGGTACTGCATGGCTAAATCTGGTGGCAGTGCAGGCCCTGGGACTGGAATAGGTGAGGGACATCCTTCCATATTCAAGACCCACCCCTCACCTGCTGGTGGACTCAATGGATTCCCATTGATCTAGAGATGGGCCTAATGAAAGCACAGCTTTGCTTCCCACACAGGTTACTTAGCTTTGCTCAGAAACAAACTCTCTCCCCAACTCCAGACTACACTCTGCTCACCCTAGCCCACTGGCGCCCAGAAGTTTGCCACTTGCTGTATACAGTGCGGATTGGGGTGGGGAAGAGCAAGGACTGGGTACCTGACTAGAAACCCCTCCCTTCTGGCCCACCAGTCTTACACAAGTGATAGAGCAAGTTCTCTGTGGAGTGGAACTTGGTGAATAAAAATGGCAAAAGGATTCAAAAAAGACAGTGACCTGTGGAAGATGGCATGCCAAGACTTGGTCATGACAGAGCCACAGAATCCCAGGTAACTCACACCAGCCAAATTAAGTCAGCCACCTTCCTACACACCACACTGTCACAAGGGACATCTCTGGCTTCCATTCTCTCACCCTCGGTTGTGAAACTACACTGCCCACGCTTGCAGGTATGCCAAGCCCCTCTGCTCTCGTGGGCCATTTCTTACAAGTGTCCCTCTCTGCTCTAACCAGAGTGTTTCCATGATTATTTTACTACTAGAGGCCTGGTGCACAAAAATGTGTGCACTTAGCAGGGGGTGAGGGGGATCCTTCGGCTCAGCCTGCAACTTCTCCTAGTCTGGGACCCCTCAGGGGATGTCCACCTGCTGGAAGCTGGCCTAAGCTGGCAGTCAGACGTCCCTCTAACAGCTCAGGAGTCCTTGGGGATGTCCAACTAACGACTTAGCGCTACTGCAGAGGTGGGAGCAGTGCTTCTCCTGTGGAAGCGCACTGACTACCAGGGGGCAACTCCTGCATTGAGTGTCTGCCCCCCGGCGATCAGTGCCTGTCATAGTGACCAGTTGTTCCTGGTCGTTCTGCTGTTAGGGTCAAATTGCATATTACCCTTTATTTATATAGGATAGTCCTCCCATCCCCATACCCAACCCCATAAGGAAACGTTTACACTTTTTTTATCCTAATTGCCCACCTTCCCCATGAAATGTTAATACCACTGATATACTGTACCCCTGTTCTGTGTATATGGTATGGCCTTTTGGAGGCCAGAACCATTGTGCTAAGACTTTTCCACCTTCCCCACCACCACCCAGCACCAGTCTCGCCTTGGCAATGCAAAACGGGCTCAGCAAGGAAGCAGGTCTGAGAGGGGCTTGGAGAGGAGGAGGAGGCGGAGGTGAAGGGGCAGCCAGAGTCAGTTCCAGCTAACCTGCTGCAGCCAAATCGTCTAACGTTTCAAAAGAACATGAAAAGAAAATCTAGATTTTTCTCTAGAAACTTCCCAGTGTTTAAAGCAGTGCTTCCCAACCTTCTCTCATGATGAGAATCACCTGGTGGAGTTGTTAAAACACAGATTCCTGAATCCCAACTAAGAAGTGGTAAACTATTGATAGAATTTTTGGGAACATATAGGTAAAATTGTATACTTAACTAGTGCTCTAACACAGATGTTATATACAGAGCACTAAGTTAGGTATGCAATTTTACCTATATGTTCCCAAAAATTCTAGTTTAGCACTTCTTAGTTGGGATTCAGGAATCTGTGTTTTAACAACTCCACCAGGTGATTCTCATCATGAGAGAAGGTTGGGAAACACTGGTTTAAAGGTTGTAAGGAATTAAACCAATGTTTAAGTATCAGAAAAGCAGAGTTTTATTTGCTGAAAAGTTGCTCGCTTTTAGCTTCTCTAGTTATTGTTTAAACAGGAAGACATTGGAGGAGGGATTCAAGGCTGTTGTGTGTGGATAAGACCTCCCAGGATCCCTAGCAAACCCTTCAAGCTGTGCCAGGCTGCTGTGCTGGTGGGCTCTAATCCAGTCCTAGAAACATTGGCTCTTGGGATACAAATATTTCTTTCTTTTCATGATAACAAGAGTGTCCAGACTAGAGCCCTGAGCCCAGAAGGGTACTGTCGTCCACCGCAATCCTTGGACAAGTACTCCACGTTATTGAAATGGATGGGTTCTTGTGCAGACAAAGGAAGAGGAAAACTTTCCCCCTGCATCCTAGCGATGAGCTGGAGAACAATGGCATCGGCAGGCAGGGAGAATGGCTTCTCTCCAGGTGGGGTCCGGCAGCACTTTGAAATCTCGCACCATCCCCAGTCCATGCTGTCTCCAGCTTGGTGTATGCTTTCATTCATCCAGGGATCAGTAGCCAGGGGAGGGGAGTTTCACTCTCCAGCTGTTGTGTCATTTCCCTCGCTAAGTCCTTAATTGACCGAGTTATCTGGCACCAAAGGAGCCTTCCCGCCGTAGGCATTTTTTACGACATGCCCTTTCCGGGGACAAAGGCGGCTGGGCCCGGACGCTGCTTCGTGGTGGTGGGGGTACATTATCCTCACGCTCTTTGGAAGGGTTCATGTGAACAGAAGAAATTGGGCAATTTTGCCATCTGTTAGCCTGGCTGCATGGGTGACCGAGTGAAGGAAAAATACAAAATGCTATTTCCTTCGAGGGCGATGTTTAGCTTTCAAGATCCCAATGAAGACATTTCAAATTGGATACTTGCCCATCGTATATTTTTTGCACAATATTTGGACATATTTAGGTCACCTCCCCCATAGCAGGTGCCTTCCCGCCCTGGCTATTGGTTAAGCCCTAAGGAAGACGCTCTTGTGTTGTGGACGTGGCAGCGTGAGCAGCCTATGGTTGGTTTTATCTTGGGTAGGAACATCTTGAAGGATGACCTGTGGAGGTGCTGAGGCTGGGGGCTTGGGTGCCTCACCTGGGAGACAGAGGGAGCATCATGCAATGCTCTGGTTGAAAGAGGACCCTTTTCCCATAAGCCATAATAAACAGAAATTCCTCCGAAGTATGCTGACCTATTGATCCTATTTTTAAAAACATCTCCACAGATCCCCAAACGGCAGCGGGTGAGGTGGATGGGGTTAATCTGGAGGAGATCCGAGAATTTGCCAAAGCTTTTAAAATCCGGCGCCTGTCCCTGGGCCTGACCCAGACTCAGGTGGGACAGGCCCTCAGTGCCACAGAGGGCCCCGCCTACAGCCAGTCAGCCATCTGCAGGTAACCCGCGCCCGCATGCCTCGCCTCCCCCGGCCGGCCTGGGCCTCTTTGCCCTCGCAGCTCGGCTTTTCTTCTCCGGGTGGGCAACGCTGGTGGGTCAAGGGTGGGAACCAGGCTCAGGGTGGCTCTATGTGGAAATCGGTGGTGTCGCTGGAAATGAGGGTGCTGACCCAGGCTTGCGGGCCCTGGCTCGATGACCCCCATCAACTCACAAAGAACCTCCAAGGCAGCCTCCCAGCAAATCCCCTGTCCTGCCTCCTCCTCCACAGCTTAGAGCCTGTCTGCAGGTGGACGTCGTGTGCAAATGGAAAGCTGCCGGTCCCCGTGGGTGCTAGTGCTCCCACCATTTCTATTCAGGGATGTCCGTCAGGATTTCCCAAGAAAACTCACCTTCAAACAAATGAGCCACCTTGGGACCTCGAAGGAGTTTTGAACTCTCCTTCTCAGCTATTCGTTTAAAAGCACATTTTTTAAAAAAAAAAAAAGAAGCACCTGCTTTCCATGGCTCCAAAAAGAGGTACTGAGAATCTGGCCTCGTCTGTTACACACACACACACACACCCACCTCGCAAAGGGAAAAAAATTTTTTTTAAATAAATAAAGGACAGAATCCAGCCTTGGTTGTGTTCACGTTGATCTGGGTCAAGCCGCCAGAAGCAGCCCCGCGCGTGCATGCGTGTGTTGCACTAATCCGCTGTTTATGCATGAGGCAACAAAGGCACTCCGGTAAGAGCTTTTTCCTCCTGGGCAATGCCTTCCGAGTCCTCCCTCCGTCAGGGAAAGCCAAGAAACCAACTCCACACTCATTTAAGTGGATTTTGTTCTTGGTGATCCATGAAATGCTGTCTTTTTATCTGCTCTTTATACTTTTAATGTATTCCCCGAAGGACGGAAGTGTACTTTTCCTGCAGTTTGAGACTAAGGTTATAAATAACATCAGTATGGGGTAGTCGCTTGCAGCTTACATTTTGCTCAATGATTTTCCATAAAACCCATTGATTGTTGTTAAATACAAAAAGCTCCATAGGATCCTCTCACTTCTATGGCCTCCCCTACTGTTTTTTCTTATAAGATACCTCCCTGTAGAAAATAACCTTTATTCAGTCCGCACAAGGAGACTGCTGCTGGGAAATTTGTTTCTGAGGCTTGTATATGTTATTCCAAACAATATGTACAGAAGCATCAACACTAACAAGCAGCATCAATGATACGAACGCGGTTGCTCCCTGTCGGGAAACATTAATTTTGGTTCATCTTGACAGCCTGGTGATAAAGGCAGCCGTAAAGGTGCTTCTTTTTTTTTTAAGTTGTTGCCCATTTGCTATTGTTATTAAAGTCCTCTTTGGCTTATTTTCAGTCCTAAAATCTGATTTCCTTTTATAGGTTTCAGTGCTATTTAATGTTTTCACTGACATGGGGAGTGTTGCTGGGCATTCCCAGTCAAATATGTTGATGCTTAAAGTCTTCCCCCCGGGGGAGGCCAAAAAGCTATGGCCGAAATGAAAAGAGACTTGGGGATTCGTTGCATAAAAGAATATGTCAATGCCTTGACTTTTTGGCCTTTCTGTAGCTCCTGGTATTTCAGTGAGGTAATTTTATGAGCTCACTACCATGGGGAGGGAAAAAAACAAAGTCTTGAAAGAAACCAAAATCTGACATAGAAAGAGTTCAAGTTCATTCGAAGGTGAAGAGAAATCTGCATTTGAGCCTGCACACTCAGGTTCACTTCTCCCTTCTCTGCTGCAGGGACTCCCAGGTGCTGTTTTGATAAGTTCCTCCTAATGAGAGACACAGAGGAAAACACACCACCCATAGGACTGGACGCCCCGATCACAGGCCTTTTCCCTGTGCCATGGCGCAAAGAGACTGTTATAGTGAATGATGGTCATTAAAAGAGAGAGGAGAATTCTGTGTGCCCAAAGTTGTCAGATGAGAGGGTCATGAATTTGGATTTAGGATAAACAAACAAACAAGAGGAACTGCATGTTTTTGTATCTCATTGAAAATGAGCATGACTTTCATACCAAGATGTTGAAGCGCTCTGCATAATTTTGTCCAAGATGCTTCCTATTTTTTAGTCAGTGTGGCAAAGGGTTGCTGATAGCAATTGATGTACAGAAGGCCTCATTTACAGAAAATGACATCATTCAAGCACAGATATCACACACTAAACGCAGCTTGGTGCCCTGGTGCAAAAGTTCACGGGGCACCTGGGCAGGATTTGGAAGGCACAGGTGGCCAGAACGCATCTGGGGAGGGGTGTTCATGGTAATTACCGTGTGTCCAGCTGTTTGAGTCCGGCAGTAAAGTAGCAACAGGACATGTTTGACCTGAAAAGGGAACATGTTGTTGACATACATATGGTGAAAATTGTTTGTTACCAGAGGGTTGGGGTGGAAGACAGAGACAGAGTGAGAGAAAGGGGAGAGAGAGCTTACACTGAGACACAGAGATGAAAAGAGAGCTGTGGAAGAAACTGGCCCTCGTTGCCATCACTAACTGTTATAAGAGGTATTTCTGTAGTCCAATGAATGGGGGAATTGAGGAAAACATTAAAATGAATCGTTTTAAATGGAAGAATGGGAGAGCTGTTGTCTTTGATGTCTCTTTCTGGTGTTGGTTTCTACCTTAGAATTCTGAAGATTGGGGAAATGGTGAGGTGTGATGAAAATAAAAGCTTTTATCTCCGAAGCTTGCCGGGAAAAGATCTAGGAGTGGTTTTGTTTCTATTGTGAAGGCTCCTGCGTCGTCGCGCTGTCCCCACCTTCCCTGTCCCGGTCTGTGTCCGCGCGCATGGGGGCTGCATGGACTGGCATGAGGCATGCGGGCGGGCGGGTGCTGGCTTGAGCGGGCACAGCTACCTTGCAGCTGGCTGATAATCTGGAGTGGATTCGCTCTGCCAGTCAACCAGGCAGGCAGGCAGGAGGCCCACCCTGGCAGAGGACTCAGTTTAAGACTGTTCTTTCTCAATTCTCCCCCCAGACACACCATCCTGAGAAGCCACTTTTTCCTACCACAGGAAGCCCAAGAGAACACTATAGCTAGCAGTCTGACAGCCAAACTGAACCCTGGCCTTTTGTATCCTGCCAGGTTTGAAAAGCTGGACATCACCCCTAAAAGTGCCCAGAAGATCAAGCCGGTGCTTGAGCGGTGGATGGCTGAGGCTGAGGCCCGCCATCGAGCAGGCATGCAGAACCTGACCGAGTTTATTGGGAGTGAACCGTCCAAAAAGCGCAAGCGGCGCACCTCCTTCACACCCCAGGCCCTTGAGATCCTCAATGCCCACTTTGAGAAGAACACACACCCTTCCGGGCAGGAAATGACCGAGATTGCCGAAAAGCTGAACTATGACCGGGAGGTAGTTAGAGTTTGGTTCTGCAATAAGAGGCAAGCCCTGAAGAACACGATTAAACGCTTAAAACAGCACGAGCCTGCCACGGCTGTCCCCCTGGAGCCCCTAACAGACTCCCTGGAAGAAACCTCCTAAAGGGACGCCCGCCTGGAATCAGAAGCAAACTCCACAGAAACGAAGCTCCACCCCTGGGACCCCACCAACAGACAAAGAAACAAACACACACATAACGAATGAAACGTAACATTTTAAAATAGCCCTCGTCATCCTCCTTATGAGTCAAAGACTAAGAAACCTACCAAGTGGACAGAGTGGTTTATAGGTGTCCATTGGTTTTCAAAAAAAAAAAAAAAAAAAAAGAATTTGTTTTTGAGAATTTTTAAACAAGGAATGCACCACACTGCAGGTGTGTGTGGTAGGCTAGTTCCCTCCCCCATCTGCCTCCCCACAGCCAGTTTTGTAATGGACTAAAAGCGAACCAAATAACCACATACTTTTTTCTGTATAGTATGAAAATGTGAACATGTTTTAAGGAAAAAGAAAAGCAAAACTAAACCAAAAAACAAACACACACACACACACACACACACACACACACACACACACACACAAGAAATACCAACAGAAACTTTGATCTGTTCAAAGCGAAGACAAGCCTGCCACCTGGAGGAAGGATTGCCTTCTTTCGGGTTCTAAGTGCTGATTCACTCTGAAACCTATTAACCAAAGTCATTGCCAATGCGATCACCAGTCTGCTCTTCTCTGCGTGTCAAGTTGTGTTACAAATTCTTACATTTGTGCTTCCGGGGAAACTGGGAAGCTGGTTTCTCCCATCTTTCCCATCTGGTGTCATTTACAGAGTGGGTGCCATTGGTGAACTCCATTCTGTGAGGCTATTTGCTTTTACTTTGTCTGGACAGGGCTCTTTTTTCTTTTCTTTCCTCTTCGTTGTTGTTGTTTTCGGGAAAGGGGCCATCCTGGATTGTGTGCCAAAGCATTGGTTGCTTTCTTCTCACCATGACTTGTGGGTTTGAGAAAAGAAAAATGGAGCTTGCACTTCTCTTTTCCCCTCCATCTTCCATCTCCCTCAGACATGGCCTCCAGTCTGCTGGAAGGCCACAGAGTGTGAACAGTGTCCCTTCCACTCAGATCCCAGTGGCATGCAGGAGAGACTCCAGAATAACTAGTTTGCTCGACGAACTGTCAGCAATGGCATAAGCTGTCACTGTGCTCACGGTCCACACCCGAGCTTGGGATTTTTCTCAGTCTGCTGGCCACGTACGTGGAGAGCTGATCAAAACTAATTTTATAATATAAACAAACATAAGCTGCACATGTGGTTCAATACTTACGTCTATGTTATGCTTCTGTGCAAAGCAATTTCTCTCAGAAGTCTGATAGCCAAAGAAATGTCTCGAGATTTCAGTCATAACACACACACACACACACACACACACATAGCATGCACAGACCCACATAAACACACACAAAGAAAACGGGCCAAAAAGGAAGATAGAGTGACTGGATCTTTAAAGGCCATCATGTATCCTGTAAATCCCATCTTCTCTGCTACTTCTTTCGTTCCAATAACAATGGCAGACTTTTTTCTGCGGGGTGGAGGGAGTGGTCAATTATTCTTGGAATATATAAATGGAGCAGAAAGTTGGCAGACAAATTTAAACCACTGGAATTGGGCTCTGGGTTCTTGAGGTGAAAAGACGTTTTAATAATGAAGTGCCTCCTCTCAAAGGAAAAATACAGAGTGGCTTATCTACCACGTCAGAATAGCCTTCACTATTAAAACTTAGGGATTATTTTCTTTTTCAAAATAAGTTCCTCAAAAGATCTGTGGGCCAAAATAGCCTAATAAGCCAGAAGGAAAGGCAAGATGGGAGGATGGCTGGGCAGACGAGCACTCGAACCCTGTGGTTGGTATCGATAGTTTCTACAGGTATAGGCAAACGGTGTCCCACTAAAGAAGCAGGAAAAAAGGAAAAACCATCCATATGCCTGCTGTTAAAATGTAAATATTCCTGAATAACTAATGAATACGCATGCTCATGTACTCTCTACAAGTCAATTGTAAAAGAAAAAAAAAAGAGAAAGCCCACCTCAAGTTGCCCAACTGATGAGAAATGCCATGTTCCCTCCCTGATGAGGGTTTGAGTCTCTTCTGGTAGCCCCTTTGCTGGTTGTGTAAATGCAATGGTATAATTGGCCCCCTTCCCCCGGATGATTCATGCAGCAATCAGGACATCACCAGCATGGAAACTCTAAAAGGAAAAAGCCTGGAAGAGGAAGCGGTCACTTGCAAAGGTGTTTCCATTTTGCCACTCTGATACTAATTGGACCACAGCTGACTTGATCTTTGATGGCAATCACATCATGGCACCCGTTTCGCCACCTCCAAAACTGTGCAGACACCAACAACCCAGAAATCCAAATGTATATGGATTAAACAGATAATGTGTTCTCCCAAGACCTGCTCCAAATTTCACCAGGAAAAGCTCCCAAAGAAAAGTCAACAAGATAACAGAATGCTCAAGATAACAGAACACGCTCTAGCACCAGTGACATAAGGCCTGCTCCGTTTCAAGATCTATACCTGGGAGGGTACAACTCGGACAGTGAAGATACAAAATAAAAGTAGTCTTCCAAAATGGAATATAAAAGAAATATATTTATCCCACAGTCGTAAACCCATTCTTTTTTTATAGTTTTTATAATTTTGTATTGTTTTATAAATTATTTATAAGGTGTTGTAATGCTTCTTATATTGATTTTTTTACAGATAAATTTTTTGCTACAAGGCATAAAAAGGTGCCTGAACAGATTCTTAAGAATATCAATTATATTGTGTATATAAGTCTTCGGAACCACACCTATTGCTTAATTTTATTATGACATTTCTTATTTTCACTAGTAAACAACTTCATAGGCCAATAGCATTTAAGTGTTTTATATGTTTTCATGAACTGAAGGTAAAGGTTGCCACTAACAAAAAAATAAAAGCCACTTTGGGCATATGTGATTGTATTTCAAGCTTCAATATTTTTCTTGCATATTTTTAAATTACTGTCATCTTCATTTTCTCTATTGTTTGGTGAAAAAGAGAAACAACTGGTGTTATATTTTACACTTGTTTTTGTGGGAGTTTTTTTTTTTTTTCAACAAGAAAACATTTTGAACAGTTGAGAGTTTTAACTGCATTGCAAGGTTTTGGTTTCACTAGTGTAATCACATAAATCACATTCGAGTGTGTGTATGCGCACACATACAAACACACACACACACGCACCAAAAGAGAAAACAAAAAAAGGCAAAAGGAGCTAGGAAAAAAAACAAACAAACAAGTAGAGGCGTATCAAAGAACTCAAGCTATAACCAAAAAGAAATTGTGAAATGCCTTTGCTCATCTTCTCTATGCTGGACCAAAGCTCAATATTTGTAGGTATATGCACATTGTATAGATATGGCTTATTGTTGCTGACAATCTCGCAATACTAAACTGTTCCTATTTTAAGAAAATAAAAAAAAAAAGTACAAACTGTTCATCAATGTTTTACCTCAGCACTCTACTTATACCAGTTAATGACCAAGTTTAAACAAATGGAGAAAAGGAAATTGATTTTCATTTAAATGTTTGACTGTAAAATCTGTTTGGATAGTATTTTGTAATGAGCTTTTTTTGTCATGTGATTTGTTTGTCTTCAACCTGAAAGTACGTGAGGCACATTTGTTTAATTGTTGCTAAGAGAGTGATTTTTTTTTTATTTTTTTTTTGTCCTGCGTGCTATGATCTAGACTGGTCACCAGGGTCCCTGACGAGGCACCATGAAGCAGCCGCCTCCCTGCCTGGCGCAGGCAGAGGCTGGAGGACAGGAAAACAGACTGGGTTGTTTTGAAAAATGATCATGATGAGAAGTTGACATGATGGACTTGTGACCAAGAAGCCAAACTGGATATTTAAAAGCTCCTTATTTGCTCTAACATTGAAACCAAAGCTGATTTATCTGCACAGGTTGCTTAACGTTTAAAAAAAAAAAAAAAACTGACAAAACTGTACTTAATCTAGAGCAATATCTGTATGGTCAGTAAAGCTGCACTTTGTGTATTTCTTAACAGCTTCAGATCTGTCACTTTTAATTTGTACCATAAAAAAATAAAGAATTGTTTGACATGAGCTTCCGGGCTAACTGTGTTTTAAACCCATATATGTCATTTACATTGGAAGTATGTAAATGTGAATATGCTACAACCCCAGATTTCAAGGAAAGGAAGGGGTTAATATGATTACTTTAAACGAAATACCATATGAATTAGGACTCCCTTGGTTGCAAGTAACAGAAATCCAACACAAACTTGCTTACCCAAAAGGAAACTATGTTGTTTGACTTGACTGGGGAGTCTGATTGTGAACCACAAGACCAGCTGGATACAGTGGTTCCAAAGATGCCATCAGCCTGTCCTGCTGGGCTTCTTTCTCAAAGACCACAGATGTTGTCATACATCTGCCTCTACACTAAGCACTGTGTTGAGGGATGGTCTAATTCGGTGGTCGGCAAACTTATTAGTCAACAGAGCCAAATAGCAACAGTACAGCGATTGAAATTTCTTTGGAGAGCCCAATTTTTTCAACTTAAATTTCTTCTAACGCCACTTCTTCAAAATAGACTCGCCCAGGCCGTGGTATTTGGTGGAAGAGCCACACTCAAGGGGCCAAAGAGCTGCATGTGGCTCACGAGCCGGAGTTTGCCTACCACGAGTCTAATTGAATTAACCATTCAGGACCACAGGCCCAGCCCTGTCCGTGGGATAGGGTAAGGGGCCTCATGATAACAACCTTGCCAGACCACAGGGTGAAGGAAGATGTCTCAATGAAAAGTCAGAAGATGAGGAATGCGTAGGCAGGCAAACCCAGAGCCATCTCAGTCTGCATCTAAGACCCAGCTGTGTGCCAGGTGTTGTTGAGAACTCTGCTGGGAAAGAGGTTTGCTACTCTTTGCACTGCCTGTCATCACATATTCTGGGAAACTTAGAATGCAAAACATGCTCCTGCTTGAAGTTGAATGTGAATGGGAGGGGTGAGTTAATGTTGCTGGGTAATTTGCTAATTCAAAAGTAAAATAGGAGCTTCTTGCTAAAAATACCAATAATTTTTTTTAGTGAGGATCATAATCTTTATACTTTTAGTGAGCTTTAGCAAATATTTCTTATACTATCTAGAGACCCATACATCAACTTCATATTATGATTGATAAGAAGTGCTTTGGAACTAGCAACGGGACCAAAAATCTGGGTGCCCGTACATTATAAACGGTCAAGGAAAGTGGGCGGGAAGCTCCCAGACTGGCTTTAAGAGCAGCCCAAAGACTCTGTGCTTCTACTTTCATGGGTGGAGAAAATCAAGTCATTTTTAAGCTTTCGTTCCATCTAAAGTACTCTAAAAATATTCTGGGTGAAGGTGCTGCCTATGATAATACATAGTATTACCCTAAAGTATCTTCTTTTAAAAAGATGGCCACCAGCCCTGGCAAGTGTGACTCGGTTGGTTGGAGCATCATCCTGTTCCAAAGGTCTCTGTTCATTTCCCAGTCAGGGCACATGCCTGGGCTGTGAGCTCGATCCCCAGTGGGGGTGTGTGTGGGAGGTGGCCTATCCATGTGTCTCTCCCACATCGATATCTCTCTCTCTCTCTCTCTCTCTCTCTCTCTCTCTCTCTCTCTCTCTCTCTCTCTTCTCTCTCTCTCTCTCTCTCTCTCTCTCTCTCTTTCTCTCTCTCTCTCTCTCTCTCTCTCTCTCTCTCTCTCTCTCTCTCTCTCTTTCTCTTCCCCCCTCTCCCTCCTTCCCTTCTTCCCTCTCAAGAACAATTTAAAAAATAAAAATAATTTTTAAAGATAGCCATTATTCAATTAGTTTCATATTCCATAAATATTTGCTAAGCATTTCATGTGTGCCAGAAACTTTTATGTGTTAGGCATCCATAAATAAAAATTTTTTTAAATGAATCCTTGCCTTCAAAAAACTCATATTCACTGTGCAAAAACCAGTAATATTTCTCCAGAAATTAAAATTATCTCATGTTTCTGGCACTACAACATTTCACAAATAAAATCAATTTCCAAATTAAAATGATGGAAAGCGGTTCTGAGGATGACTTTGAAACAGTAAATGAATGGTTAGAAGTAGCCTAGGTTTACAAGTCAATCAGCAGTATCTGTTTTTAAATGATTCCAAATGCCATTTCAATAATAATTTTCCACTAAGCCAACCCTATGCCTTTGGCAAATCTAGTGAGACAATGGTTGATACATTTAATTTTTTTTAAAAAAAATCTATGGTTGGGAAGAATTCAAAAGCAATCAGTCACAAAGTAGACGAGACCAGCTCCTTACTAACCCAAGCAGGTCTGGGCTCCTCATCCATTGTCCAAGCAAACAGCACCTCTGACCCATTTGGCTTATCTTCTGTGCCATGAGGAAAGTCCTGGTCAGGGGAACAAGGCATCTGAAGAGGTTTCTAGTATATTGAATGAAAATCTATCTAAACATATGCTTCTCCTCTCCCTAGCCTTTGGCTTTCTACTTCTCTCTTTTTCTTTCTTTCTTTCTTTTTTTTCCTCCCCTTTTCAATTCCAGTTTAAAGTCAATATTATTTTATATTAGTTTTAGGTGTAAAGCACAGTGATTAGACAATCATATACTTTACAAAGTGGCCCTCCCAATATTTCAAATACCCACCTGACACCATGCATAATTATTATAATATTACTGGGGGATGTCCCTCAGCCCAGCCTGCACCCTCTCCAATCTGGGACTACTCGAGAGATGTCCGACTGCCCATTTAGGCAAGATCCTGCCAGCTTGATTGATGCCTAACTGTTCCCCTGCCAGCCCAATGGCCTATAACTGCCCTCCCCTGCAGGCCTGGTAACCCCTAACTGCCCTCCCCTGCAGGCCTGGTCTTCTCCCCACCTGCCCTCCCCTGCAGGCCTGGGTACCCCCCAAATGCCCCTCCCTGCAGGCCAGGTCACCCCCGACTTCCCTCCTCTGCCAGCCTGGTCATCCCTAACTGCCCTCCCCTGCAGGCTTGATTGCTCCCAACTGCCCTCCCTTGCAGGCCTGGTCCCTCCCAACTGCCATCTTGTGGTGGCCATCTTGTGTCCATAGGGGGGCAGCCATAGTTGACCACATGGGGGCAGCCATCTTGTGTGTTGGAGTAATGGTCAATTTACATACTACTCTTTTATTAGATAGGATAGAGGCCTGGTGCACTGGTGGGGGCCAGCTGGTTTGCCCTGAAGGGTGTCCTGGATCAGAGTGAGGGTTCCCTGGGGGTGTGGGGCAGCCTGGGCAAGGGGCCTGTGGTGGTTTGCATGTCAGCCATGCCACCCGGCAACCCAAGTGGATGTCCTGGTATCTGGGATTTATCTTCTATAATTAAAACTTTGTAGCCTTGAGTAGAGTTTAGGACTGGCCACAGTATGTGGGAAGCTTGGCTTCCTCCATTGCTGGGGAAACTCAAGCCTCCTGCTCGCTCCATGGCCACAGCCATCTTGGTTGGGTTAATTTGCATACTTACTCTTGATTGGCTGGTGGGTGTGGCTTGTGAGTGTAGCAAAGGTACAGTCAATTTGCATATTACTCTTTTATTAGTTAGGATGATATCCCAGCTTTTTTACCCATTCATCTACTAATGGGCACCTGAGCTGTTTACTAGAGCTAGAAAAATTATAATAGAAAGTTAGACAGATTGAATGTTCTAAAAATTAATTTTGTTTCAGGAGGAATAAATACCCAGAACTAAATATAAAGCTCCTAGAACCACCTTCTTTCCTTAATAATGGTTTGTTTGGCGATCCTGTCACCTCAAGGATCTCTCTCATTGAGCTATAAGTCAAGATAAAACCACAGAACAGTCACATGAACTGCTATTGCCACATTTTCACCTCATAAACTTAACTTTTTTTTAATCCAAGTGCAGTATTTTGTATGCATTCCTGTTTAATTTCATCTCATTAGTTTGGGCCCACATCCCAGTCCACCAATATGTTTCTCATATTGATTTGGTCACTTAAAATATCTGCTTGCTCTCAAAATCAAAGGCCAACATTTTGCAGCTCCTAAGTGGATGTCTTCATCACAGGTTAAAGAAATCATCTATAACTTTCTTAGATTAAAAAGAAAGACTTATTTAGAGGGAACTGGATCTCAGAGAATTGAAATGTGTCCAGATGACCAGGCTAAGAAAATGGTTAGGAACTGTCTTTTGAGGACTAAAAAGCAGGAAGGACAGTTATTTTTTTAGTAGAAATAATCTATCTAAGCCACTTCAGCTACTACCTTCAGACATCATTGCCATTACCCATGACATGATGCTGCCTCCATCCTGAATAAACATGAAGATCCCTTTGTCTTACTTGGATTTGCTAAACAGAGAATCTAATTAGCCAAGACTGCTACCTGCCTCAAAGCCAGGGAGTGGTGAGAGAAAAATCTTGGGCCTTTTACCATCAGTAGCAAGAGAGTGGATTCCAGCCACAACATCATGAAAGCCACACACAGTGGAGATTATCCCCAATACAGCAGCTAGAATTGAACACTAGAAAGGCAAAAAAAAAAAAAAAAAAAAAAATCAGAATTCACCATATGTGTGATATTTTTTTTTTTGGGGGGGGGGGGGGCGGGGAATAGCATAAAGCAGAACTGATGTTCGGAGTATATACATCGCTATAGGTATGCCTCATAACCAGCATCTGTTCTAATCGACCTGTGTTGTCAAATATTTTCAATATCATCCTGTATATAACTATATGAAACAGATTATACTTCTAAATAAGTTGGGTTGATAATGCTAAGTAATCATAATTTTTGTCAAATAACAAGATGTGATTAATAAGCAATGAAGCTCCTTTTTCAGTATGATTTATAGATAAGCTCTACGGGCAATTTCAAAGGAGGAATCCAGAGGTGTTTTGGTTTGTTTTGAATGTTTGTGTTATTTTACCTTTGACAGTAGCATAAAGAGGCTATGGGGGGAGAGGTAGATTGGGTTTTTGTTGTTTTTGTTTTTGTAAGTAAATGCTAGTGTTTGTTTAGAACTCAGTTTTATTTTGTTTTACCTCACAGTCCCAGAATAAATGTACCTACATATAAAATATATATATATATATATATATATATATATATATATATATATATATATATCCTTTATGTGCAAAGACAATATTGTTGTTAGTCATGAACTTTGCAAAGAGCAGCAATAGGCAATTTGGCTAAAAAAGTAAAGGAAAGATTTCTTTTAAAAGGTAGTCATTGTGTTCAAATAGCCTAGAGTCCATGCCAGCAAGAGAAAGTTGGAAGGAAAACATAAGAAGGAATAATTTGGACGTGTATTCAATGAAACAAAAGGATCAGCACAAAAAAGGAAAGCAAACTGGACTCACAAGATAAAATTTTAAAAAGAGGCAACCACTGGCACAGGAGGGCAAGGGGAGGGAAGAAATAAAGAACTCAAAATTAGTCAACAGAAAATATACAAAGTAAAATAGAATTGTAGATCTTAGAGCTGAAAAAGCAAACCACGAGGGCCATACAAAGCCCCTGGCAAAGGGACACTGTTCTCTGTGCTAAACCTTTTGTTTTTCATCTTCTTGGCTCTGAACACCCAGAGAGGGACATCTGTCTACTCATTTCTCCCTACTTCCCCCATTGTTAGGAAGTTGGATCCTCATAACTGAAAAGTTTCCAGTATTCTGATGAAACCCATTATTCTTTACTATACTTTTAACCACAGTTGATTACTTGTCTCTTTTCCTTCCATTATCACTCCTCACTATTTATAGACACAGCAATGGTCTCTTTCCTTCGAAATATGCAGATTCAGTTCCCTTGATCCCAGCTGCCTTCAAAATGAATGATTCTGAAAAAGAGTGGGAGGAGAAACAAGAGTCATCTTTATGATCCTTTGCAAATCCCCATTATCAATGTCTTCTCAATAATGAGAAAGGCCATCCTGGGCCAAGCATTTAGTCCTTTAAGTGGGCACTTCTACCTGCCCTCCCTACATATTGATCAGTTGATTGGTTTTTAAGATTTATAAAAGTGTACTCACTGCCAAGGTCTCTGGGTACCTCTATAATAGTAACATTAAGCAACATAAAGAGGTAAATTGTTCTTGTCCCAAAGGCTTCCTCTTGTCACGCGAGAGTTTCTTAAATGCACATTTAAAGGTAGACTTTATGCCTTCCACTGAGAGTCACCCAAACAAGGTTTGCTTGGGATTCAAAAAGGAAAAGCTTGCAATGCCATTGACAAACCTATGCAAAAATCCCTCTCTTCAGCCTTCAGAAATTCCAGAATTAAAATCTTGGTAAAGCTGTTAAGACTGACTGTTTCCAAACACTAGCCCATGGTGTAGAGCCAGTCTTTCACTGGTCCAAGTAAAGTTAGGAAAAAAACAATGAAGTAAGTTTTTCCAAAACCTTTCAACTTAAAGAACTAATCGGTACTCTGACATAATGTTCTTCCTAATTCTTAGTATTAACATAGTTGTTTTAAGCAATATTATATTTTACTTGTCAAAGAAAAAAAAATTGGTCAGCGAAATTCAAAGTCAAGAAGCCACATATTTCTTTTTAATATATTTTAATGATTTTTTTTTACAGAGAGGAAGAGAGAGGGATAGAGAGTTAGAAACATCAATGAGAGAGAATCACCAATCATCTGGGGATGTGCCCGTAACCAAGGTACATGCCCTTGACCAGAATCAAACATGGAACCTTTCAGTCTGCAGGCTGAAGCTCTATCCACTGAGCCAAACCGGTTTCAGCAAGAAGTCACACATTTAACAGATAAGAAAACTGAGCCTCAGTGAGGCTAAATGAGACCTACCAGCCCTAGCCAGTGCTGATGAGGAGACAGACCTAACTCCCACAAGTGCATGCTGCTTCTTTCCATCGGCCAGGGTTCTGAGAAGTCCACTTAAGTCTTCGGTGGATATGAGTTATTTCTTGCTACTCCAATTCAAAAAGTTTTCCTCTTTAGAAAATTTCTCCTCGCCGTATAGCTCAGAGGTTCTTTCCTCTCCCCCACCTTCTGGTAGTTATAGGGTGTGGATGCTTGGGCCAGGCAAGGTGGCTCAGATGCTCCCATTTGGAACTTTGGATCATGAAGGAGTAACTTAGAGGCATGGTGACTATTAGACTCTTTGATGGAGACAGACCTAAGAGTCAGCAAAAGAGGCACAAAGAGCCAGTGGCTCCAGAGGCATCTCCCTACCTAACCAGACACTCCAGCAGCGGGTCCTTAACTATATGCTTGGCTTCCCAGCCTCCTTGGTTCCTTCCTTTTCTTAGCCTGTAACTCTTGAAATACGTGTAGGGCTTTTTGAAGGGTTGCTAGATCTAGTAAAATTATGGAGAGTTTGAGTGACCTAGGTAATACTTGAATGCTCTTCTTAATCTCTACCCTACATCTGGGCACTGAATTTGCCTTCTACTCCACAAAGAAAATAAATGCTATTAAATATAGTCTTCTACCATTTCTTGCCTCATCTCCAAATGTTAAGTCCAAATTCTTGACCTGCTTTCCTGTGGCAAGAATGATAGGAATGATAGGAATGAGGAAGAGAAAACATGCTAGAGTGCCCATCCGGGGTTAGAGGGAGTGTTTATGAGAAGGAGCAAAAGTAAAGTGAGCAAGTGGTGGATGAACACAAGGATGAAACTGCCAGGTCAGAAGAAGCAGTGGGTAGAACAAAGCCCAGAAAAGCAGCTGAGGGTCAAAGGGGAGGCCCTTGTATGTGGCTATACAGTAGCAGCCACCCACTGGGGTCACTGGCAAGAAACCAGCAGTGCCCAGGAAGCATATGGAGACCCTGGTCTCTCAGAAGGAACATGTCCCTGAGCTGATGAGAAGAAGCAGCATGCACTTGTGGGAATTAGGTCTGTCTCTTTATCTGCACTAGCTAGGGCTGGTAGGGCTCATACAGCCTCTCTGAGACTCGGTTTTCTTATCTGTTAACTTAGTGGCTTCCTGGTTTTGAATTTCACTGATTTATTTCTATCTCTTTATAAACCAGCTCTCTATGTTCCTCTGTAAATATGCTGGATGATGATCCTTAAATATCCACCGGGTCTAATCAGCTATATCTAGGGCAGCACAGTCAACATGATTCTGAGCTCTAAGCACAAACTTAGATTCTGGGCTCTGCCCTTGATGGCGAGGCAGTGTAGTTAATGACGGTCTCGGTGAAAGGGAAAGGGACTGGGCTGGGTAGAGTGCCATAAATGTATCCTATAAGACCCTATTTCCCTTCCTGATGGGGTTCCTGACTACTTCTCAACCTCACTACTCCTCCACAGTCCTGTATGCCTCACATCCTGCACTGATCTTCCCATCCTCTTTCTCTCACATCTCCAAGCCTTCACCCCAGCTGGTTCTTCTACTTGGGAGCACACTTTCCTCTCTCCTCCTAACTAGCTCCTTCTTGCCTACCAGGTCTCCATGTAGTGTAATTTCCTTCAACCAATCTTCCAGGGCAAAATTAGGTGCTTTCTCATCTGTTTTCCTCCAGCTCCCAGATCATTGTAGCAGTTAACACACTATACTATTTCATTATCTACCCCTCCAACTAGCCTGTATACTTCTCAAGGGCAGTTTTCCCAGAACCTGTGCCTATAGCTGCCTGGCATATTGTCAGTGACCAATAAATGCTAAACAAATAACTCCATCAACTCCCCAGATTCCCTTTCCTTCTCTGCTCCACCCTGCTGCGCTTCCCAATCAATCACTCCAACAGTTTTACAAACTTTCTCAGTCCCCTCACTCTGTATTTCTATGCCCTACCAGGCCTGCACCCCACTCATCCTCAACCCTGATTCAATTCAAACCTCTCTTTTCTTCCTGGGCTGCCAACGCTGCCAGAAAAATTACAGACCGATGCTGAAAGGAACCATTTCAATCAAAGGTCTCCGGTCTCCATGGAGCAATGAGTGGAGTTCAGCAATTTTGAAACTTTTTCTTGGTCTTGTAGATTTTTTCATTCCCTAGGCAGCTGTTCTAAAACTTTCCTGGCATGCAGTCTAATTTAAGCCTCAGGTTGATGCAGTCATGTTCTGGCCTGTCCGGATATGTTGAGGGGGGATATTAAGAGAGAGTTCTCTGAAGTCTGCTGACATGGGACCTAGATTTGCCCATGGCTAAGTTTTAGATGATACAGTGGTGTGAGGCAGGAGATGATGATGATGGAATCTGAAGATGCCTTCAAGACAGAAATCTTGTGAGGCTATTATTCAAATGTATGCCTAATCCAGTCCTCGGGTGTTTGTCTGTCTACCAGAGAGAAAGAAATAAAAAATGAAGGAGCTGTTTCTCTTCACACTGAAGCCCATGCAGGCTTTGGAATATGCTAACGGACAATAATCCGAGGAACCAGCAGTAGGAATCTGCCAGGTCAGAAGAAGCAGTGGGTAGAACAAAGCCCAGAAAAGCGGCTGAGGGTCAAAGGAGTGGCCCCTGAATGTGGCTGTACAGTAGCAGCCATCCACTGGGGTCACTGGCAAGAAACCAACGGTGCCCAGGAAGCATATGGAGACCCTGGTATCACAGAAGGAACATGTTCCTGAGCATATGAAAAACACTCTGGTAACTCCTGAAATAGTTTTGGGACATTTTTAAGAATTGCTAGACCTAATGAAAAATATGTAGAGCTAGAGTGACCTAGGTTACACTTGAATACGCTTCTTAATCTTTACCCGCCTCTGGGCACTGAATTTGCCACCCACTCCACAGAGAAAATAAACATTATTAAATATAGTCTTCTACCATTTCTTGCCTCACCTCCAAATACTAAGTGCAAATTCTTGACCTGCTTTCCTGTGACAGGAATAATCAGAATGAGGAAGAGAAAACATACTACAGCATCCATCCGGGGTTGGAGGGAGACTTGATGAGAAGGAGCAAAAGCAGATTGAGCAAGTCTGAGTCCAGAGTGGATGAACATTGGTCCGGGGACCTCCTCTGGGTCCATGAATATGGATATGGATGTGGGAGATGCTGCCTGTCTTCAGTACAGAGACTTAACTCTGGGGGAGGAGAAAAAACTCACACAGCGTCAGCCATGCATACATCAATACTTAACAATATTTTAAATCACATGGTCACCTAGAAAAGCCTTACCTGCCATAATCCTTCAGTGTGAGGGTTGAGGGCTACGAGGGAGTAGTCTTCAAAGGGCAGATGGATGGGCTTTGAAAGGAAACTTATAAAGTAGAAAACTGAAGAGAAGGAGAAGAAGAAAAAGAAGGAGAAGGAGGAGGGAGAGGAAGAAGAAAGGAAGACAGAAGAAACAGAAAACTTCATAACCCAAATCCAAGCCTCAGTTGGGAAAGACAGATACCTTCATCTGAGCTATGGTCCAACTCAGGAAGGGAAATGGAACACTACCTGCTGTGATCTTGTCTGAATCCCGTTACAAGTGAACTGCTGGATCAAAACGTCTGCCCCGAATGCCTTTCCTGGGCCCATACATAAGGTGAGCCAGTGTTCTTCTGAAGCCATGAAGAAGAAAAAAAAGAAAGAAATTGGCTTGGTATGGAAATGCAATAAACTTAAAAGCAGTAGGCCCATTATTTTTTTCTCAAGATTGACATTTATCAATAAATATCAGTTTATACCTGGCCTAGACATGTGATATTTCGACATACATGTCACATTTGCAGTGAAAAAGTTCACCGACCAAAAAAAAAAAAAAGAAAAAAAGAAAGCAAATCATTTAAATTAAATACTTTCTTTATTAGATTTCATTTTCCAGCTCTTTTCATTTAATAGACTTTTTTTTTCCCTTAATTTCAAATGGTATAATGCCTTTTGGCTGAACAATGATTATCTTGCCTACCCAATGGCCTTTTTTCTGTCAATGGCAATTAAATACACAAAGATGGTGTGCTTTCTAACTGTTTAAGATTCTTATTTTCCCATTACACATCAGAAATTTTGCTTATGTCAACCAAATTTTGTTACAAAAATTTTATTTGATAAAAAAGGATCTCATGTAGAATTGTACACCCGAAACCCATATAATTTTATTAAGCAATGTCACCCCAAGAATTTCAAATCCCCAAATTAAAATGCAAACGTCCTAGAGGAATGCCAACTGCAAGTTGTTTTACTGTGTAACTACTGTAGGGCTTTTTACATACTGAAAACCAGATTTATTAGCCTTTTTGTTTTCTTAAAATGTTATTTTCTAGTCTCACCTAATATAAACCTTCACACACAAAAAAAATTTAATGTTATTTACTACTACATGGCTTCATACTTTTTATGTGGGATTTTAACACTCCTTATCTCAAATGATCATTATCTATCACTTAGTGAGCATAGGCAAATCTTTTAGATAAAAGTGAACAAAATAGATCCCAAAGCTATTTTTTATAAAAACATTCTACATTATAAAACTCTTGTTAAACCATAGGAATAAATACCCACATCAGATTAAAATACAAAGTTATGATTCTTCCTTTTTTCAACTGTTTCTGAACCATGAAAATGAATTCTATGTGTTATTGCACTTTTGAATGGCTTCTAAAGTTTCAAAATTCAAGCTTAGACACTTTACTCATTCCTCTGACCATGGGATTATATTCTTTGAAACACACAAAATCTATTTAATTCCAAACTTTTATACAAAACGTAATTTTTGTCTACCTGGTTTTATTCAGCAATCTAAATGAAACTAGATTTGACCAATGACCAATGAGGGGTTCTTAATATAGATGTTCAAAAAGGGGGGGAAATGTATATTAAGAAAACTCTATTCTAGAATCAGGTCTTTGGTGGGGGAGAAATAACTCTTCCCCCAAATTGTCTTTGTTCTAAATGCCCAGATAGGAAAGACAACATGGATCCCACTGTGCCCACAGAGGGGACCTGACCACAAGGATCTGAAAATTTGTAATGAATTCTGCCCATCAACAACTTAGGCCATTCAGTCCTTTGCTCACTCCTTCAGTGGGACTCTCTGTTCACCTCCTCTCTGGCAATCTATAATCCTCACTTCCTCCAGGACCCAGCTCTCAGCCTCTGACCTGCTACTGTCCATGCTAATCCTCTCTCACTTCTTTCTTTCATCGCTCCACACAGGGTTTGGAATCCTGCTTCCCCAGCCAGGCTATAAGTTCTCCAAGGGCCAAAAGTTTACCTCTGCTTCTCCTGTCTCTCCAGGTGCCTGTTCAATTAATGCACTAATAATAATTTTATTCTTCTTTAGGTGAAAGATATTGAATGCAGAGGACATGACTTCCAAACCACACTAATCTATTAGGATACCTATGACTCAGGGACTCACTAACACTACTTAATGCATTATTTATCTAGTTTATTGATTCTATTTTCCATCTATAATAAATGTGCATGCCTTCTTCCCAAACAATAGCTCACTAAGTACAAGATAACTCAACTTCACTTAAAACCTGCCACTGGCTTCTATGAGCTGCTTAAGCACTTATTTTTTATGAGCTCAGGGCTCCTGGGTCTATCAAAATTCTTGTCTATAAATGAATCTTCTTAATCACATCACTCTGGATTTTGACATCAATTCTCATTAAGTAATTCTGCCCATTTGTTAGTTCAGCTAGCCTATGTTGTGATATCAAAGAAACCAAGATTTCTTGGTGGTTTTGTAACCTAAAAGTTTGGCCTTAGCTCACACAAGTCTTTGCTTTTGATAGCAAGACTCTCCTCTAGTCCCTATAACATAAGAAGAGAGCAGAGGGAGGAAGGACAATTGCCTTAATGTGCCCTGCCAGCACAGCCAAGTGTTTGGCGAGCCTGTGCAGGGCGATGAAGGATGGAGAAATGATAGACAGAGAATAAGCTGGGTCTAGGTGGGTCTTCTGTGCCTGGTTGAGGCCACAGAACAGATCAAGCCCGCAAAGCTTGAGGCTTTATTTATAGTCAGGGACAAACAAGGTAATCTACAATGTAAGTTTCACTTGTTTTGGCAGCGCTTGCTGTCCCCCCCCCCCCCCCCAGCCCATTAGCTACCCAGAAAGGATCTAGGGAGCAGTCACAAGATCAAGCTTAATTATACTTAGAGGGCTGTGCCTTCCAAGCAGGTCAATACCAGGCTTAACCCTATAACTGCTTCCTACACCTTAACATAAAAGTGACTCTACGACTCTTCCACTTTTAATCCATTGGTCAGAACTGGTCACATAGTCCCAACTTGCTTACAAGAGAAGCTAAGAAATGCAAGGCAGCACATAGACATTATTAACAGCCTATGGCACACCATCCTTCAAGGCCCAACTCAACTGCTTTTTGGTTTTTTTTATCCTCCACAACGTTCTCTGCAATCCTCCTCAAATAGGTGTCATTTTAGCTCCAAATACCCAACACCACACAGGGCCAGGTTCATGCCTTCCAAGGTTTATATTTTCTGCCACAGATGGGAAGTGCTTGTTTTCTCTACACTTCCTGACCCCTGTGCTCCTTGAAGTCAGGGACTATGTTATATTCAGCTCTTTAAGGCCCCTAGCACTGGTCAAGAATCTTTGCCGAGTTCACAGGAATCAGATACAGACCAAGGAACATAGGGATATGAAAGCACCTTTAAGAAAACAGAAGTTAAAAAATTAATTAATTAATTAATTAATTAATTAAAAATTAAAAATTAAAAAAAAACAGCAAGGTTTATAGAAATTCAGAAACAAAGCCTCCCTTTGGAAAATCCTTCCTCATTTTCTCCTGTTTTGGCGGGCACAGCAAGACAGCATCATTTGAAAACATTGGCAATGACTGAACAATACATTACAGATTTGCTTAATATCGGCAGTTTAAGGAATGTTCCTTTGAACAGGCTCAGCAAAGTTGAGCTCTCGCTCCTAGAACTGTTGTAAAAGTCAGAAGGCAGCTTTCTGCCAGAAGTGAAGTATCAAGTCATAAGTGCCCCCCAGTGACTGCCTGGGCTAGCTGGTGTGGGTTTTCTCCCTTCTACTTTTCAGAAAGAAAAGATAGCAAAAAGTTCCTTCAGCAAGCTGCCAAGGTGCTCCCAGGCCATTGTGCAGAATCATTGTCAGGTTAAATTAGGGAGTACAGACTCCATGAGTGTAAAAAAATCAATACTTGATGGAAGATTGCTCCCCGGAAAATCTGTTTTGATTCCAGGATTAATTTGCGACCAAAGGCTTCTGCAAAATGACATGCCATTAGTCAGAAAACGAACACGTTCCGTGCTTGAAATTGGATGGAAATATGTCAGCCGGTTGACCCATTCATTCTCCTCATTCTCTAGGCAGAGGAGTGGGTGTGGTAGCTGTGTGAATCAGTGCCCCAAACCTGGTCCATTTTCAGAACAGAATAAAAAAATATATTTTTTAAAAGTCCAATGTGAATTGGGAGTAGTCTCCAGGCCATTGTTGGGAAATTATTGCAAATGTGTTCTGTCAAGGCAAATGCATTTGTCTGGAAGGTCCAACTCTCTTGAGTTTTCTAAGCCTCAGAATAAACCCTACTAAAAATCTTAAAATAAAGCAAGAATTCCCCCCTTGCTCCCAAAGCAGTGACCTGCAATATTTATGACGATGTAATGTCTTTGTCATACATAGTAACATTCCTCTCACTCCGACCTGTTAGGTTTCTTCAACTACAAACTTTTGCAAGAGGCAGGTTCCAGCTCTTTATTTGTGCTAATGTCCTCAACCATCGGTGCCATTAGATCTGCGGCAGGGATGAATTTCATCCCACTCCCTAATACCTGTAAGTATCACTTGCTGTGATATTTAAATCAAATGAAATCTAATTCTGAGGCCATCAGAAACAAAAGTCAAAACATGGACAGGGGCAGGTGCCAAGAAGAGAAACAGCTGAGAGAGGGAGGTTTATAGAGAGAGGATTTCTCAAGGGCCACAAGATGTGTGAAAAGAAGAGGGTAAAAGAACAAGACGTTTAAACATGTGCTGTTATTAATGTTCTTGGAGAGATTCAAGCAAAGGTTAAAATACTCATTAATTATCTCAACTGCTATGTGTGTATTTGTATAAAAAGCAAGCCTGGTGCTTGCTTTGGCTGCACATATATTAAAATTGGATGATATAGAGAAGATTAGCAAGGCCCATGTGCAAGAATGACACACAAATTTGTGGTGTTCCATAATTTTACAAAATCTTACCATTTGTGACGGCATGAGTGGACGTAGACAGTATTATTCTAAGTAAAATAAGTAAATCGGAAGAGACAAATACCCTGTCATTTCACTTATATGTGGAATCTAATGAATAATATAAACAAATAAACAAAACAGAAACATATTCACACATATAGAGAACAGAATGATGGTTGCCAGGGGAGAGGAGTTTTGGGGGACTGGGTGAAAAAGGTGAAGGGATTGAGAAGTACAGATTGGTAGTTACAAAACAGCGATGAGGATGCAAAATACAGTATAGGAAAAATAGTCAATGATATTGTAATAAATGTCAGGGGGAACACTTTATAAAGTATATGATTGTCTAACAACTATGTCATACACCTGAAACTAATATTAAATAATATTGAATGTAAACTGTAACTGACAAATTTTTTAAGTAAAAAAAAAGAAAAAAACATCGTCCTCTGCTGGAATTCTGATTGTATCATCATCCATCAAGATAGTCTCTAAATAACTTTTGGGTCTCTGTAACTGAGGCAGGGTCCAAGGATTCTGGAACAACCTGTGACTCATGCTGCCAATGGGGCGAGAACAGTACTCAGCACATGATGGGCACTGAAGGAATGTCAGCTCCTCAGGAAGTTGCAGTGTTCAGGAGCCAGGGGGTGAGAGAGAGAGAGAAAGAGAGAAAGAGAGAGAGAGAGAGAGAGAGAGAGAGAGAGAGAGAGAGAGAGAGAGAGAGAGAGAGACTTTATTTGAATAATTTAGCATATTATTCTTGGACTTGTCCTTTTGGGAGGGAACAGTGAGAATAGAACATTCTAGAAATGACTAATGAAATAGGGACAGAAGACTTGGTACTACTCTTTCCCTTCCCCTTTAACTTGTAAAGTTTGAGTGTTAATATGCTGGCCTTTGAATTGTAAGTCTGCCCAGGGCATTTCAGTAGCTAAGTGTTGAGTAAAATGCCTGCAAATGGGGTATTTAAGAAAGGGCCCGACTGAATAGATAGATCTCAGCCTGACAGCCTGACCATGTGAGAGCACCTGCCTTGGCAGACGGCCAGGGAAAAGGGTCCCACGTGTGACTCTCCTTGATGACAGCATCTCATTATTTGAGATTAGAACTCTAAGGACCAACATTTGTTGGTGCCCCTATTGGTATTCCTGGTTGGTAAAGGCCTAAAGAAGAGGCCTTTTTATCCTACAGACACTTGTAAACCACTTTTGAGTCAGGAAATTGGGATTGGTAGGGGGACAAACTCTAATATAGTTTTCATCACCAGGCACGAAAATAAAAGTAGCATGTCAAATAGTTGAAGGCAAATTTTATTTCAAATTCTTCTTTAATAATAGCAAATCTTTAAGACATCACTAGAATTAAGTATTTTTGTCAATTATTTAGTAAGTGCCTAATTTGCTCTTGCTAGGGAAGAAAATTACATGGTTGTTTTTAAACTATTAAATAATATTTTGAAGGCATTGACAGAACAAGTAGCAAGCAAGGAATTGGCCAGTCACTCTGCTATAGGAAAACTCTGGGGCAGCTCCGTTTTGTCGTATTACTAGGTGAAATTGAAGAGAAAGAAAGTAGTTAATGTCTCTGAACTACATCTGCAAATTCTAAGGGAAAGTCATACATAAAGTTCATTGTCCTTTATCAGACGAAGTAGAAAAGCCCACAACTTACATCATATTTAATGATGAAAGACTGAATGCTTTTCCCCTAACTCAGAAACAAGACAAGAATGGCCACTCTCACCACTTCCATTCAGCATTGTACTGGAGGTTCTGGCCTTATTTCTATAGAAATAAGAAGACTTATTTCTACAGATAGAATGATCATATATGTAGAATATCCTATGGCATCTACCAGAAAAACAGCTACTAGAATTAATAATTAAGTTTAGTAAAGTGACAGGATACTGTATCAATATACAAAACTCAATTGTATTTTATACTAACCATGAATAATCAGAAATTGAAATTCAAAAGATAATATTTACAACAAAAGATATTAAATAATTAGGGGTGAATCTGACAAAAGTCAAGAAAAACTGCAGGATCCTGTTGAGAGAAATTAAGGAAGACCTAAATAAATGGAGAATGACAATGTGTCATGTTCAGAAGACTAAATATTGTTAAGATGTCATTTCTCTCCAACTAGATCTGTAATTCTATTCAATTTCAATCAAAACCTCAGCATACTTTTTTTGTACAAATAGATAAACCTATTCTGACATATGGAAAAGCAAAGGATCATCTAGAATAGCCACAATCACTTTGAAAGAGATACTAGCTGATTTCAAGACTTATTATAAAGCTACAGTAATCAAGACAATATGGCATTGGCATTAAGATCAACAAATAGATCAATGGGACAAAATAGAGAATTAAGAAGTAGACCATCACATATGTGGGCAATTGGCTTTTTTTTACAAACATGTAAAAGAAGTTATAGGGAAACAATATCTTTTTTTCAATTATACTTACCATGCTATATTATTTTATATTAGTTTCAGGTGTACAGCATAATGGTTAGACATTTACATAATTCATGAAGTGATTTCCCCCAATAAGTCTAGTACCCATTTAGTATCATGCATACTTATTATAATATTATTGACTATTTTTCCTATGCTGTACTTTACAATCTCATGACTATTTTGTAACTACCAATTTGTATTTCTTTAACTTTTATTTTTTGGAATTTCAATTCATTAACTTACTAATGATTCTTTATTTAATACATTTTTTCTTTTTTCTTTCAACAATTATATAATTTAAAAAGTGATCTCACCACCAAAGCTGGTTTGGCCCAGTGGTAGAGCATCAGTCTGCGGACTGAAAGGTCCCAGGTTCGATTCCGGTCAAGGGAGGGCACATCCCCGGTGGGGGGTGTTCAAGAGGCAGCTGGTCGATGTTTCTCCCTCATTGATGTTTCTAGCTCTCTATCTCTCTCCCTTCCTCTCTGTAAAAAATCAATAAAAATATTTTTTTTAAAGTGATCTCACCAATATTTCAAGTACCCACCTGGCACCATGCTTACTTATTACAATATTATTAACTACATTCTCTATTCTGTACTTTACATCCCCATAGCTATTTATTTTGTTAATTCTCATCCCAGGATATTTTTTCCATTGATTTTTAGAGAGAGTGGAAGGGAGGAGGGGGGAGAAAGAAAGAGAGAGACATAGATGTGAAAGAGATAGATCGATTAGTTGTACCCCAACTGGACAGGTAGGTGCCCTCAACCTGGAATCAAACCTATGATCCTTTGGTGTGCAGGCCAATGCTCTAACCACTGAGAAACACTGCCAAGGGCCCTATAAATATTTTATGTAACTACTAGTTTGTACTTCTCACCTTTTTCACCCAGCTCCCAACATTGCTCCTTGCTAACAACCATCAATTTGTCCTCTATATCTATGAATCTGTTTGTTCTTTAGATTCTAAATATAAGTAAAATCATATAGCATTTGTCTTTCTCTGTCTGACATATTTCACTTATCATAATATCCTCTAGGTCCATTCATGTTGCAAATGGTAAGATTTCATTCTCATGGCTGAGTAATACTCCCTTGTATATAGTATGCTTCACATCTTCTTTATCCAATTGTCTGTTGATGAGAACTTAGATTGCTTTCATTTCTTGACTATTGTAAACTAGTAGCTCTGCGCATGAATCTGTATACCAGTAGCTCTCTACAGGGCCTAGCTGTTCCACTCCTGCTGCCCAGAGACTCTCCACAGCCCAGAGGATTATCTGTGGCCGGGCGGTGAAGCAAGCATTTTGCCAGGCCACTCATGCTGCCCACTCTCAGCGGCTGCCCCCCCCCCCCCCCCCCCCCCCCCCCGCCCAGGACTGGGAGACTCCAGTGGGACTGAGAATACTGGGCTCTACCATCTTGTGTCTATGGGTACCGCCATCTTTGTGACAGAGTGATGGTTAATTTGCATATTGCCCTTTTATTAGATAGGATAATGCTGGTGTCATGTGCACTTGAAAAATGTTGGAATGAAATGCTCTAAAACTAACAATTAAATCCATCTGGTCTACGTGCCATTTAAGGCTGCTGTTTCCTTGTTGATTTTATGTCTGGAAGATCTATCCATTGATGACAACGGGGTATTAAGGATTCCCCACTATGACTGTGTTATTGTTGATCTTTTATGTCTGTCAGAATTTGCTTTATATATTTAGGTGCTCCTATGTTAAGTGTATAAATGTTTACAAGGGTTATATCCTTTTATTGGATTTATGCCAATTTGCTTTATATATTTAGGTGCTCTTATGTTAAGTGTATAAATGTTTATAAGGGTTATATCCTTTTATTGGATTTATCCCTTTATCATTATGAAATGTTTTCTTCATCTTTATTTTAAAATCTATTTTGTCCGATATAAGTATTACTACCTCAGGTTTTCTTTTTCCTTTCCATTTGCATGAAATATCTTCCTGCTTCCATTTACTTTGAGTCTGTGTGTGTGTTTTTATCTGAACTGGATCTCCTGTAGACAGAATATATATCAGTCTTCTTTTCTTATCCATTCAGGTACCCTATTTCTTTTGACTGAATAATTGAATCCATTTACATTTATTTTTTTATTTTTTAGTTAAGTTTTTTCATATTGAATTATTGGGATAACATTGATTAGTAAAGTTATATAGGTTTCAGGTATACAGTTCTATAATACATGATCTGTATATTGTATTGTGTGTTTACCACCCCAATCCATTTACATTTAAAGTGATTATTGATTGATAGGTAGTTATTACCATTTTATTATTCATATCTATGTTCATCTTTTTTGTTCTTCTTAAAGAAGTTTCTTTAACATTTCTTATAATACTAGTTTGGTGGTGATGAACTCCTTTAGCTTTTTCTTATATATGTAACTCTATCTCACTTTCAATTTTAAATTATAGAATTGCTGAGCAGAGTATTGGTTGTAGGTCCTTGCTTTTCATTTCTTTGAATATTGGATACAGATTTCTAGGATTTTGAAATAGTCAGTCTACTCATCTTCTTAATTGATGGAGCCTCAAGAGATTACTAAAAATTTAAATCATGGTAAACTTGGAAGGGTAAATAGAAGTGTGACTATCACTGTTATAGTATGTTTTACATATTTTGGCCCTAGTGAAAATGTAAATTAGCCCTTATTCCTGTTGTCCTCAGAATCTTCTAGAGACAAGCAGAGGAGAAACACAAGATTATAATTCTGAACCCAGAAAGGTTGGGTCACCCATTGAACATCTATTGGTCTTCTTACTATACTATGTTTTCATTCTACAGAATTTTGATCACCATTAGTAAGCCAATATTCATTGTAAATTTTATAACTAAGACATTGTATAGAGTGTTTGTGAAAATTACTTGATTTTGGAAATGTCTCAACATCTTGAGAAGCCCTAATGTTTTGTAACACTTAAGTCAGGAAATTTTGCCCTGGAGAGGTTAAAATGAGATGTTAGTTCTCTACATAGTCTTCCCCGCACTCTAATCAGCACCATCTAAACTATCATGGGCTAAGAGCTGAAAACCCAAGCCGGTTTCATGAAGTTCAAGTCCTCTTCCTAATGCAGTCTTCCTCCTAAATATCAACCATTTCTCTTCTCTTACTTCTGATTCACCAGGCTAGATCACGCCCATCTTCACCTGTGAATCACTGAGCTGGCTTGATCCACACTGCATCATCAAATATTCATTCCAAAGGAGCTCACATATTCTAGATAGAGTATATCTTGAATTTCAGCCAAGCTGGTGACAGTCTCCTCACAGTGAAGCTCTTGAAGCTGTTCCTGGATAAATGTCCCAGGCAACTTAACACCAGGCACAAAGTTGAAAACATGATGTGCCCATGGACAAATGGAGCATTTACGAGATTAACTGACAAATAGGTTTAAACGCTTCAAACTTAAGATCCATGCTCCAAAGCCCACTCATAATTCAGATGTCCTGCCATCCTTCTTAGCTAGCTGATAATATTTCCAATGGCAACAGTCTGACAAGACTGGCACAGGCAGTGCTGACAAGGAGCCATTGTCAGAGAAGTTAGTCTGACAGAGGATAGGTCTGCCAGGTGAGTTGGGCTTACCAGAACCCAAAACTTCTCAGTAGAGTTCACAATCTCTATTAACCACCACTTACAGATCTAATACCCTTTGTCTTTAAATGGCCATCACTAAACAAACAAAAAAAATTGTTAGAACACAAGAAGTATTTTCCAATTTGAGCATATTTTCTAGACAACATCACTGTCAAAGAGCATGATTATTAAGGGCCCATAATTGCTTCCAAATGGAAATGGAATTCGGCTTGCCAAATTTGAGATTTCTAAAGCCATCCTATCAAGCTAAGTCTTTCCCGCTGTGTGTTAATTTGAATGATAATCTTATCTGCCATGGTTGCCTATCTGCAGACTGGCAGTGAGGACGAGAGTCCCCATGACTATCTTAGGAAGCTGACAATCCTTCTACACTTCCATTTCCTAATCTATAAAACAGAGAGCATCACAAGCATCCAACCACCTTACAGAGTCTACCCTTAGTTCATACCCATGTTTGACAAATTTGTATAAAATTCCCCAGGTCTTAGGGAGTGGTCCCACACACAGCATTTTTATCTGCTTATAAAGCTTTACTAATGAGGGAGGATACTAAAGTTAAAATAGAAGGAAAATGCATAAGATTTCTATTTTCCCTACATCCTATCTTACCCAGAAAAGGAAACATACTCAATTACTAACTTAGCACAGAGATTCAGGCCCATGGCTCTGAAACGGCAGCTGGTGTACATAGAGACTCCTTTCTTAAGTACACAGGATCTAGCACAGGCACTGCAAGGAGTCAGAGGCCTGCACACTTTTGCCTTCTGATGCTGTCTGAGAATCTGCATATCTAAAAAAAAAAAAAAAAAGTTATAAAATACAGTTGCTATTTTAAGGGGCCTGAAAAAAAATATCTCAGCTGGGTAAACTGCCTTTGGCTCTGAATAAAAGAATGTGGTATTTATATCAGAAGGATAAATAACTCCACAGGGCTCCTCAGGCCCTCTCTCCCATCATCACACATAATGACTATTACCCTCCAGTCCCTCGCTACCCCCACTACACCCACCGTACACACACACACATGCTCTCACACACTACATTCATATTCCTACTTCCTAGTCCAACAGACCTGGGCTGGGCAGTTATTATATCATGCAACATTAAAAATAACTTCAAAATCAAGTTTCATATTTTTTCCTTGGAATCCCTTGACCTGGCTATATGAAGTACCTGGCTGGAGAGAGCAGAGCCTTCCTATTTGGGTGATGGGTACAGTATTAAAGAGAACAATAATCCAGATGGCTCAGTTAATAGAGTCCCAGCAGTAAACCTTGAGTAAACCAGGGGGAACCGGGATGATTAGGAGAGAGGTAAATGCCTCAGGATTAAGCAGGGCTCTAGCTGTTGAACTACAACAGCGTTTCTCCAAGTGCACCTGGGCATCACCTGAGAAGTTTTATAGATGCAAAGTCTCAAGACCCAGACTATTGTTTTGGTTTTCCATCACTACTTCACAAATCACCACAAATTCCGCAGCTTAAAGCAACACACCAGCACGAGCAGCACATCCACGGTTTCCATGGGTCAGGAGTCAGGGACACGCTTCTGCTCAGGGTCTGACCAGGCCGAATCAAGGCATTGCTTAGGACTGTCAGCTCACCTGAAGCTTGGAGTTCTTTTCCAAGGTCACTGTGTTTTGGAAAACTCCGGTTCCTTGTGGCTACAGGACTAAGGTTCTTGCTTTCTTGGTAGCGGTCAGCCAGGGGCCATTCTCGCTCCTGAAGGATGCCACGCGGCCTTCTCCACAGATAATTTGCGCGGGAGATTTCTCTTGTTTTGAATCTCTACGGACTGCTAAGAAAAAAGCCACAAATAATATAATGCCAATATAGCACAATGATGATTATCTCACCTTTGCCATATGATAAAACCACTCAATGAGGGTATTCCACAGGGTGGGAATCTGAGGCCGTCTCAGAATTCTATCTATCACACCTTGGGAGTCAGAGTAACTAACCTGAGATCTTTGATGATTTCTCCATACCTCCCAACAGTTCTGCATAAGTTGAGAAACTTAAGGAGGTGGACTATTTGAAGGATTCTGTCAAGTGAATGTCTCCTTAGAATTTCAAAAGAAACTTTCCCCTACAAAAATATTCATCTATCCTGGGCTTCACCAGCATCCTACTCTACAGGTGCATGGGAAATCAGTCTCCACCCTGACAGCTGAAAGACCAGATCAATCAAGGGGTTAATTATACAGATCATTTTCCGAGCTCCCGCGGGCATGAAGGTTATAGACGGCCGCATATTTATGCAGTCATTGTTAAAAACTCAACTGCAGCATTTATTTCAATGAACTCCTTTGCTACATGATCTGATGCACTAAGGGACTACATAAAACATTATCTCCATTAGTTCAAATGTTCTGACTTCTTAAAAGCTTTCAGTGACTAAAGGAATACAGTAATGCATCTGCAATATACCCCCTGCAATGACAAACGTATTCATTAAAATACAAACAGCGTGGCAACAGTGAGCATGATTAGCAGGTGCGCACACACACACACATACACAGTAGCTTAAATGTGGAGATATTTAATCGCACGTTATGTTTCAGGTTTTATAGTTATTAACAGACCTGGATGATATATACAAACTCTCAGCACATCACATTAAATTGCAATCAATGCCTCAGATGTTTCCTAAGTACCCTCAGTGCTGCCTGGTACTGTCCACCGAGAACAGCAGGGGCTTCTGCTCTGAGTGGACAGAAGAGAGGGTCGTTGATATGCTCCTGCCCAATTTCCAGCCTCAAGTCTCCTCCCAGTTAGAGGTGGTTTTGTAGTACAATACTGATTTATATGGTGGGTCCCACAACTTTAACAAAATCCACCCAGGGAGACGTCCCCCAAAGCATCAAGGCATTTATCAGTGTTTAATGACGCAGTGAGAGTTGCCTTCGAAAGGAGAATAAGAGGCACTCCCCTCAACACTGTCTGCAATGGCTTTGCCCACCAGTGCCCCTTCCTCCAGACCACCCAAGTCTGGATTGCATCAACTTTCCTGGCTTACAGTGCGGTGAGCCTGTGCCCACACCTTGGTTATTTAGCTACGTACTCTTAGAGATGATGGCTGGCTGTAACCGCCTCAGATACTACACAGGTGATGCTTTTTCTGACCTTCCACCTGGTGAAATGGTGTTTCCTTGTAATCACCAGGTAGTAAGTAGCATCAACAGAAACCATTCTGCAAAAGTGTGAAAGGACTAACTCTGCCAAAAATAACAACCTTCGTTACCACAGCCACCATGAGGAAGGGCCTTGACTACTATCAGGGAAGTGAGGAAGAATTTCTCTATGGGTTCAAACTCCTCTAGTGTTGAAGATTACTGTTATACACCAATAATGAACCATCAGAAAGGGAAACTAAGAAAATAATCCCATTCACAATTGCTTCAAAAAGAATAAAATACCTAGGAATAAATTTAACCAAGGATAGAAAAAAACTGTACTCAGAAAACTAAAGATGCTGAAGAAAGAAATTGAAGAAGACACAAATAAGTAGAAGCATATACTGTGTTCAGGGATATGAAGAACTAACATCATTAAAATGCTTATAGTGCCCAAAAGTAGCTCTAGATTCAATGCAATTACTATCAAGATAATAATGGCATATTTCGCAGAACTAGAACAAATATTCTAAAAATTTATATGAAACCACAAAAGAACCCAAATAGCAACCGTAATCTTATAAAAGAAGAACAAAATTGAAGGAACCACCTGATATAAAATTGTACTACAAAGTCATAGTAATCAAAACAGCATGGTACTTGCATAAAAATAGACATATAGATCAATGGCACAGAATAGAGATACCAGAAATAAACCCATCCCTTTATAGTCAATCCATATTTGACAAAAGAAGCAAAAATATATAATGGGGTAAAGATAGTTTATCCAATAAAAATGTTGGGAATATTGGACAGATACATGCAAAAAGTGAAACTAGACCACCTTCTTACACATACACAAGAATAAGATAAAATGGAATAAAGACTTAAATGTTAGACTTGAAACCATAACAATTATAGAAGAAAACATAAGCAGTAAAATCTTGGACATTTCTCATAGCAATATTTTTTTTGAAATATTTCCTTGGGCAAGGGAAATAAAAGAAAAAAATAAACAAATGGGAATACACCAAACTAATAAGTTTTTGCACAGCAAAGAAAACGGTCAACAAAATGAAAAAGCAATTCACTGAATGGGGAACATATTCACCAATACACCTCACAAGTGGTTAGTATCCAAAATTTATAAAGAACTTATAAAACTCAACACCAAAAAAAATCCAATTAAAAAATGGATAAAGGACCTGAATAGACACTTCTCCAAAGAGGACATATAGACAGCCAGTAGACATAAAAAAAAAAAAAAAATGTTCACCCTCATTAATCATCAAAGAAATGCATATTCAGACCACAATGAGATATCACCTTATACCTGTCAGAATGGCTATTATCAATAAGTCCACAAATATCAAGTAGAGAAATGGAAACCCTCATGCACTGTTGATGGGAATGCAAAATGGTACAGCCACTATAAAAACAGTATAGGTTGCTGAAAAACAAGTCAGTTTCACTAAAAAGAGATGTTGACAGGAAGCCAGGAAGGCTGGTCAACTACCTTAATTGCTCTAACCACTCACCCTTTAGTTGAGACATTGTTAGCTGAAGCAGCCCCCACCTTCTTTGTCCTGTGTAAGTTTCTGTTATTTCCTGTCTAAGGACAACATGTAAATTTCTGTTCATGTTGCCTAAGATGTTTTCCCCAAAGCCTCAATAAAAGGGCATGGCAGGGCCAGAGCAGGAGTAATTCTCCCACTAGAGTTGGACTACCGCCTGTCCCTCCCGTATCGCTAAGTTGAATTTCTTCAAGTCTCAAGTCTCTTCATTTGTATGCGGCCCTTCTCCAGAACCCTAACCTGGAATTAGAACTCTTTCCACGCAGGTCGTGAAAGAGATTCCTACATCTGGCGACAGGAACAGGACTATATCTGGAGCCCAACGTATAATAGGTGGTCCTCAAAAAATTATAAATGAAACTGTCCCATGACCCAGTGATTCCACTTCTGGCGATTTATCCAAAGACAACCAAAACAGCACTTTGAAAGAATATATGCAACTCTATGTTCACTGCACCATTATTTACAATAACTAAAATTGGGAAGCATCCCAAATGTCCATCAGTAGATGAGTTGATATAATTCAACTGGAGGAGGAGGAGGAGGAGGGGGAGGAGGAGGAGGAGGAGGGGGAGGAGGAGGAAGAGGAGGAGGAGGAGGAGGAGATCTTACCCTTTGTGAAAGCATAGATGGGCCTGGAGCACATTATGCTAAGTGAAATAAGCCAGTTAGAGAAAGGCAAGTAGCATCTGATTTCACACATATATGGAATCTAATGAATAAAATGAACTAACAAGCAAAATAGAGGCAGACTCATAGAGCTGATTGAGAACTGTTGGTTGGGAGGGGAGGAGTGGAAGTATCGAACAACAGAGAAAAAAAGAGAAAGAAATCATGAACACAGACAGCAGTGTGATGACTGCTGGGGGCAGAGGGTACGCAGGAGGTAGAGGAGAGTATAGGGGGTATAAATGGTGATGGACAGAAACTTGACTGTGGTGGGGAACATACAGTGCACAGATGATGTGTTGTAGAATTGTGAACCCGAAACCTGTATAATTTTGTTACCAGTGCATCCCCAATAAATTCAATTTTTAAAAAAGTTTAATAATAAATAAATAAAACTTCTAAAAAAGCATCATGTTTGTACCAAATAATCTTTCCAAGCTCAGTCCTTTAGCGCCACCTGGTGTTAACTACTCTAACCAGTCTTTTATCCAACAAAATTAAAAATACCTTTATAAATTTATTTTCTAAAAGACCTAACCACAGAAAAGTCTAATTATCCAGTGCCGAGCTCACCTACATAGGTAGCGTTCGGATGAAAGAGCAACATTAGCATTGCCATTTTTTCAGTGAATCGCTATACAGTAAAAGCGAGAGCAACCATAATTGTTTTTATTGTCACCTCTGTTATTTTCAAAAGAATTCAAAAGAGGGGAATTTAAAATAAGTTTTAGTGAAGAAGATATAATAGCTTTTCAAATTTTCAATGAATTGCCTTTTGTGAGGCACAAATAATAGATACTTGAAAAATCTAACAAATATAGGTGTTTCCCATTATCTGAAAGTAGAGCCTTCCTATGAAACCTTTTGTAAGCTGAAATGGTGTAATGTAAAGAAGCAATTTGACCGCCCTGGCCAGAGAGGCTCAGTTGGCTGAGCATTGTCCCCTGCACTTGAAGGTCATGAATTCGATTCCTGGTCAGGGCACATGACCAGGTTGTGGTTTTATGTCTGGTTGGGGAGTGTGTGGGAGGCAACCGCAGATACATTGATGTTTCTCTCTCTTTCCCATCCTTCCTTTCTAAAATTAGAAAATAATGATAAAAGTGGCAAGGGGGGTGATTAACCAAAGAACTTGCATGCATATATGCATAACCCATTGACAAAGACAATAGGGTGGTGACTGCCAGGGGGCAGAGGGTAGGAGCGGGGAAGGAGACATATGTAATACTTCCAACAATAAATATTTTTTAAATATTATGCTACTTCATAACTGTAATTTTGTTACTGTTATGAATCGTAATGTGAATATCTGTGTTTTGCCATGGTCTTAGGCTCTACAGCAGCGGTTCTCAACCTGTGGGGTCCAAGTAGCAACAAAAATAATTCTATGATTGGGGGTCACCACAACATGAGAAACTGTATTAAAGGGTCGCAGCATGAGAAAGATTGAGAACTACTGATCTAATTGACTCTTATCCATAGCAGTGTTAACCAAAAAAAATGTTGAGTTTGTTTCTTTTCATATTTTAGAATATTCCTATAAAATAGGGATGTTAGTGCTCCTCTCCCTGAGAAAATACAAATAATAATAATAGAAGCTTTGATATGGCCTTAAAGTTATCATTCTGAGAATAAAGTATATATACAGAAGACAAACACCTATGTACTCAGATCTCAGGATATACCTTAAAAGCTGATGTATGTGTTTTTATTATACTATTCCCTAAAATTGAGTGCAGCAAAACATTTCTACTAATTAAACCAGACTATGCCAAACATGGCTGAACTTACAAATGAATATTTGAAATTTTTCACATAGAACCTGTCCCACAGAGACAAGACCTGAAAGAAACTGGTGAAGGCCCTGAGCTATTGGAAGATGAGAATCATATCATTGAAATAAGTTCTTCAATAGTCTATTGTTCTAAATGGAGAGGGCAAACCAAGAGGGAATTGGTCAAACCAATAGTTATCATCAAAATAACTTTGGAGCACTTGCTATCTGCCCAGCACTGTTCTTAGCGTTTAACGTGCACCATCTCATTTATCTTCACACCTGATTCTTCTGATTCCTCAAGAGTTTTCGTGTTGACTCTTCTTCCCACGTTTGACAGAAGAGAAGACTGGTGTTGAGAGAGTTACTTGCCCAGTGTCGATGCTAGTTAGCAGCAAAGCTCCGTGTGAACCCACTTCTGTCAAAAGAATCAGAATAACCCTCTCCCGGGAAAGACCTATGTCAAAAACAACACAAATCAGTTCTCCTGTCCAGAACGGGTAGGGTGCTGGATAAGGCCAGCCTTGAGTTCCTCAGCTGTCACCAGTGCTGCTGCCTCTGGGAGGGACATGGTCTCACGAATGGGAACTATCACAGCATCAACAATTCAAATCCACGGGTGCTGACTGGCTGTAAATAATTTTAAAAGTATAATCTGTGTCCATTCCTAATATGGGAACCATTGGACTCCCAATTCCTCTCATATTTATTAAAAGGAAGGCTTCTGTTTGTACAAAGGCTCTGACTAACAAGAATAAAAATAACACCTCAGGTAAATATTTAAGTTTTATATCCACGCTTGCAGTGTGGCCACGGAAGTACAAAGGACGGAGGTGGTGGTTTCAGCGTGGGTTTGCCGTGTGCAGGTGTCTTTCCCCCTTTGGCTGATAGGAAAGAAGGTGGCAATTGTTGGTGATAGAAAAAAAAAAGGAAACAACAATGTTTCTAAACAGCAACCTCTGCAATTCTGTCTGTAGGAATATTCCGCAGAAGAAAAGTGTTAAATAGATAATGGTTTCCAGAAGAAGAAAAAAGACCAAGAAACAGACATTTCTCAAAGCCTACAGGTGTGCTGAACAGGAATACGAGCAAAAAAGAAATAGAGATGCCTTCTCCCAAGTATCTGCCTCGTCCTGGATGAAAAGCAAAGAGGAAAAATGATTCTAAGTGACCTGGGTCCGGAGTGGCCCCACGGAGATGTGGTTAATTGAGGGCAGGGTTGGGTCTGAGCTGTGAGCCAGGCCTACACCTGGCTCCATTTCTCCAAAGCAAACTTGATCCGCCGTTGCTTTCCTGAGTGAGCATGGCCAGTTGTTCCTCTGCAAAGTGAGATAACAGGATTCCCCAGGAGGTGTTTTAGAAAGGTTTTGAAGTGCTTGGGTGAAAAGAACCATAACACAGTCTTTTCTTTTCTTTTTCCTTCTTCTTCTTTTTTTTTATGTCAATAACTCTCACCCACTTTTCAGTTACCTTTTAAGAGCAGCTGAAGTTTGTGGGGCTCCAATGCTGCTCACTTAGCATCAGGATTTGGTCACCGGACGTACTTAAAAGCTTTTTAAAAACAACAAAAGAGCTTACTCCTGAGCCCCAGCGAAACCCTCGGGGGCCCCAGGTGTTCTCTGGCAAAATAGATCTTTCTCACCTCCCCACAGAGCTAAGTCCCTCGGGGCACAAGCAGGCCTCAAGCAGGCAGGTAGACCCCAGTCAACTCCTGCCTTCACCCCTAACCAGCTAGGTCAGTGGTCAGCTCGTAAACTGCGGTTTGCTACTCTGTTACTAATGAGTTTGCCAACCACTGAGCTAGGTGATCTTGGGCAAATTATTTCACTACACTGACCTCTACATCCTTGTCTGTGAAATGGAAATTATAGCGGTGCCCACTTCAAGCTTTGTCATTAGGGTTAAACCAGATAATGAACATAATATGCCCAGGGGATATGAGTTGCTGTCTCCACATGATCAGCAGTAGGGGTTCATCTTCTCTCCTCCACCCTCCCTTTCTCAGAGAAGACACACAGAGGTCTGGGTGGTGAAAGGGTGCACCTTGGACCTAGCAGAATGTGCTAGGAACTCCATTTTATTGATAGAAGACTTTTTCAATTCCCCTGCTCCCCTGGCCGCTGACAGGGATTTGACATTGCCAACCATAAAGTCCCTGCCAAGATTCAACCAGGCCCCATCCGATGTGAAAATCAAAGGCAAGGCTCCATGTAGCTGGGAAGCCAGGTAGCTATGCCATCTATGTCAGAGAGCACTGGGGGAGATTAAATGCTCAGGATTTCTCCCTCTGACTCTTTGTTTTTGCTCTTTTTACAACTGGGGTCCTTGTTATCGGATTTAGGAGACAGCAGAATTAGGAGGAAAATTGGGGGAAGAGATGGTTGTTTGCACAAGCACTTAAGCAGGGCAGCTCCTGTCAGGGTGTGTGGGGCCCTGTCAAATATTTTATTGCAGAGCCTCTGTCTACATAAACAATTTGAGTCACCAAAACCTGTGTATCAGCACAGCTGTGGGCCCAGTTTCTCGTGTGATCCCACAAAAGAAATGCCAACCAATGAGTGCGAGCTACCCTCCCTGCCAGCTGCCCTCTGGATCTGGGTCTCCAGTCCCAGAACATCACAGGCATGAGTTGCAGATCTTCTGAGGCATCTGATCAATCCCCTGTGAATGGTGGAGGATAAGAGAATGCCCTAAAGGGCACAAATGGCCACCAAGCCCCACATGAGTCCTGGTACAGGGCCCATGAATCCCACCTGGACGGCCCTGCTACTCCTGCCTATCTCCAGTATCAGAAATGAAATAAGAAAAGTTCAAGGAAGATATCCCATAGAGTCCTCTGAGGTATAAGACTGGGTCAGGGGCCTAGGTCTTAGGACAGCACTGCACTTCATTCAAAAGCCTCTGTGAGCTCTAGCTGGTTTGGCTCAGTGGATAGAGCATGGCCTGTGGACTGAAGGATCCAGGGTTCGATTCCAGTGGAGGACACATGCCTGTGTTGTGGGCTCGATCCCCAGTAGGGGGCATGCAGGAAGCAGCCAATTGGTGATTCTCTCATCATTGATGTTTCTGTCTCTCCCTCTCCTTTCCTCTCTGAAATCAATAAAGATTGCCAAAACCGGTTTGGCTCAGTGGATAGAGCATCGGCCTGCAAACTGAAAGGTCCCAGGTTTGATTCTGATCAAGGGCATGTACCTTGGTTGCAGGCACATCCTCACTAGGGGGTGTGCAAGAGGCAGCTGATCAATGTTTCTAGCTTTCTATCCCTCTCTCTTCCTCTCTGTAAAAACTCAATATGATATATTAAATAAGTAAATACATAAAATAATAAAGGTATATTTTTTTAAAGCCTCAGAAGGTCTCTCTCTTTGAGTCAGTCTCAGAAAGAATGCTACCTCCTTCCTCTAAGAATGTGTGCACATCATGGATGCTCCTAAATTCTAAACCAGAGTCTTCTCTCTTTTAAGTAACTCCAGTATACCAAGGATCATTCTATGGACTAGTTCATTACCCTGAACTATTTGCCCTACTAGTGACATAGCAGCTCAATTCTAACAGGAACTATTTGAAAAATTCAATGTGGTTTTTTTTGTGTGTGTGTTTTTTTTTGTTTTGTTTTGTTTGTTTGTTTGTTTGTTTGTTTTTTGTAAATTATAAGCCTGGACTCACTACTTCATTTGCAGACCTAAGGTAATAATGCAAATGTAGGCCCCTGGCTCACAACCCACTCCTCTCTCTTTCCACCCCTGGTTCTACCCAGATCATAAGAGCTCCTTTCCATATGCATATGGCTATCCCAGCTCACCCAGCCAATCTATATTTCTCCCCTCCCCTGCCAATCAGCCTCTCCTTAGCCACACCTTGGGCACACAGGCGGCACCATTAGCCCTCAAAGGATAGAACTAGGGAATAAACTCATGCCAGGCTTGGTCTTTGGGCAGGTAAGTCCAGTGTCCCTGGTACTCAGCAGAGTACTACCTCCTTCCTCTAAGAATGTGTGCACATCATGGATGCTCCTGTCGCCACATGTGCACACATTCTTAGAGAAAGGAGGTAGTAGTCTAGACATCATGGCATTGGCTCCAGATGGCACATCCCTTGGCCTCCTGGACTTCTCATCCCATGGCAAAGGCACCAGCTGAAAGAGAGCCACAGCCACGTCCTTGAGAGCATGGTATCAGAGCAGAGGCCCATCTGCCTGGGTTTAAGGATACACCCAACATGTGCTTTCTAAACCCATACCCTGACTCTTACTTCACTTCTCAGCTTCTAGTTTCTCAATTCTCTTCAGCCCATTCCCAACTGCCCTTTTCTCTCATGTATAAGAATTCCTAATTCCTATTTTGTTGCTGTTGTTGTTAATCCTCACCAGCGGATATTTACTTTTAGAGTGGGAAGGAGGGGGAGAGACAGAGAAAAACATCGATGTGAGAGAAACACATCAACGGATTGCCTCCTGCATGCGCCCCCCACCAGGGCTGGGGATCAAGCCACAACCGATATGTGCCCTTAACTGAAATTAAACCCGGACCCTTCAGTCCACAAACTGATACTCTATCCACTGAGCCAACTGGATAAGGCCCTAGTTTCTATTTTTTAATCTGACCTTGAAGGAGTGTTCTATTAAAAAAAAAAAAAAAAAAAAAAAAAAAAAAAAAAAAAAAAAAAACAGGGAGAGAGAGAGATTGTATCTTTTTTTAAAGTCTACAGAACCTGAATATTTATGATATGCCACATCAAGATGTCCTGGTAAAGAAACATAATTATTGTCACCCATGGCTACTGAAAAATGACTTTCTGGATACACTAGTGGCACTTTCTATCTTTCATAGGCTGACAGATAATGGGATTGCAAGTTTCAAGCAGTAATCTCCTCATCTTATTGTGCTTTCTGGGGGGGCGGGGGTAGAAAGGCAACATAATTAAGTTCTATAAAGTACTAAACAGACAAGCAAACCAAACAACACTGTACAGCAAGAAGTCCCTGTCCTCTGAGAGGTAATTCACACTCTTTCCAGGGGGGTTGACATTGTTCTATTTTGTGATTGAAGATACCAATAAAGAGGCAGGGGAATGGCTATGACACTTGTTCATTCCATGCTTAGAAAAAAGAAGAAGAAGCATAACATTCACCAAGGATAGTCTCCAAACCTTTCACAGAATAATTTAAGAAGCATGGTATTTACCAAGAACAGGTCTCCAAACAGGAAGAAAGAATGGAAAGGGCTGCGATGAAAGGTAGAAGCTGGGTAACAAGATAGGTCCGGTAACTAGGTAACTGATTCCCAGCTACAGCTCCCTGACAGTTTTGGTTGTTCCAACGTATGCCCAAGCAACATTTTGCACTTTTTCTTATAGCATGGACTTCCAAATCACACTCAAATGTCTTAAACTGTAAAAGTTACCATTATAAATGGTTAGAATCTACTAGGATGTGAAAAATGGCTGCAGAGCCCAATCAACTGAGAAAATGCAAGGTAAGTTGAACTAATGAGGAGGAACTCCCCAAGAACTGATCTGAGTCCTTCTCAGCCTCTTTTTCAAACTGGAGTATAATTGACATATAAGATTATATTAGTTAAGGTGTACAGCATCATCTATAATAGTAAAAGCATAATATGGGTATGTGGTGGTTGGTTAGTTGGTTGCTTTTCTTTGGTTGGTTGGTTTCTAGATTCTACAAATAAGTGAGATGATGAAGTCTTTGGTTTTCTCTGTCTGATGTATTTCATTTAACATAAAGCCTTAAGGTTCATCCATGTTGTCACAAATGGCCAGATTTCATGCACTCATTTTTAAGGCTTAATAGTGTATGCATGTCCGTTGTGAAATGGCCAGCACACCTCATTAATTCTTACATCTCATGTTGACTCTGGTGGGCTTAAACCTCTATTCTCCTCCAAACACCAAACCAGAAAGCAGAGAGCAGACATCCTAAGAAACACCATGATGACTCATTCTCAGAGGAATGTTTTCCAAGCCTTGGCCATCCCACATCATTTTCTTTATTTAGAAGAAAGTAAGGGAAAGGAGGAGAGGAAAGGAGGAAAGAGCAGGAAAAAAGGAAATGGGGAGAGGAGAGGAAGGAAGGTGAGTGGAGAGAGGAAGGAAGGAGAGGGGAGATGTGGGGAGAGGTGAGGAGGGGATCAGCCGGTGCAATGTGCAAGACAGGTGCCACATCTAACTAGCCAGGACATGGGCCTGTGGGCTTCCCAAGACTCAGACACTAAAGTGTGATTCTTCCGTTCAGCCTGGAGAAATTCATATTGGTTGCAGCAAAGGATTCAATAAAGCAAGAGCTGGCTGGATACCCAGAATCATAACCACAAAAGAGCATTTTGTGGTTGTTGTGGCTATTTTAGCTCACTCTCTGGAGCAGAGCACAGTTGATTCCCTGAAGGATAATCTTCAGTATGTCATCCAACCGCTTCTCAAATGCCTTAAGCAATGGGATTTTCACAGCTTCCCTTGGGAAGTTATCCTTTTCAAATAGCATGGCCAGGGTATTTTTCCTGATATTGAACATCCATCTTTCCTTTTCGTAACTTCATCCCTGTTATTCTGAGGAATAAGCTTATGTCCTCAGCATTGTCTTTTTATCTTAGTGTTTACTGATGCATTTGCCAGGCATACTTACTGTGCCACTTCAGCTTCTGTGCACTCAAGCCTCAGAGATTAAGAAACGGCTAAGAGATGCAATGACAAATACGAGCTCTGCCACCTGGCAGGCATAAACATAAATGAGATGTGAGAACAACATTTCAATAAAGAAGGGCTCATCATCAATCCACCCTCCAAGCAGAGGCCCATGACAACCGCAGAATTACTCTGCAGTGACTGATGCTCTGCCATGGGGACTCTGTTTTCCGTGTGATTCATTTTTTACAACCTAATGAGTTCTCCCTCCCTCAAAATGATTTTTATGAAACATTAAATTTATCTTATTATAGCCATCTTTAATTTCATTCACACAACTTGTTGTACTTTTTATCTTCACTGTGCTAGGGCATGAAAACAGGGACCTGGTGTATAAATTCTCATTCTACGAAACTTTTGAGAGTTAAGAGCTTGCTAGCTCTTGGTTTAGGTAGACAAGTCAAAGTGAGCTCTGAGAGTGGATTGCCCCAGTGGACATTAGCTCTGTTTTGACCCTGATGAAGGTAGAAGGATTCGGCTCTTTTCTTCCTACATGTAGAATCTTTTTTCATGACCCAGGAAATCTCTAGTAATTAAAAAATAGCTATTTATGTGGCTTCCAGTAAAGCTGGTGGGGTAGGTAACCTCTGTGCTCACATCCTCCCACAACCACATCAAAATTACAACTGCATTACAGAACGATCATTATTAGAAAACACCTGAAGACTAACTGAATTGAATTCCTATAACTAAGGATGCACAGAAGAAGCTACCCTAAGACTGGCAGGAGGGACAGAGATAAGGATCAGACAGTGTGGCAGTTAAAAATCTTGAGCGATATCTCAGCTATGGAGGTTCCCCTTAAGAAGTGAGGGGCTCCAACCCCACATCAGGCTTCTCAGATGAAGGTACCAGTGTCTGGGAGAGGAGTCCTCATAACATCTGGCTGTGAAAACCAATGGGAATTGCAGCTGAGTGAGACAGAGGACTTATGGAGACAGGGACCTCCTGTTATAGAGCCCGCACGCAAACGCACTGGCTGTGAGTTCCCGTGCTGGAGCAGCAGCTTGAAGGGAAGTGGAATTGGCTAGCTTCAGGGCGAATGGCTGGAGGGGTAAGGGTCAGGACAACTCTTTCTGGGGACAGGAGTGCCCGCAGGTGCCGTTGTTCCTTTGTTGAACACCCTCTGACCTAGCCAGTCAGAAACAGGCCGATGTCAAATCTATGTTCTCCATTAACATAGCTAACACCCCTCACTCCACCCTGGTGATTCCCTGAGACCCTACCCGAGCCAACTCACCCATGTCTTCCAGCAGCTCCTCCCCACAAGCAGCCAGCCTCAGCTCATGCTATGGACTTTCCCAAAACCTCTTAAAGATCCACAAATCCCCAACAGCAGCGGCTGACTTCACTATGCCTTGTAGCAATTGCTAAGAGGCCCCAAACCCAGCACAAGTGGTGGCTGACCTCAGTGCACATTGGGGTGCCCATCAAGGGTTTCTGAGCCTGGCACAAGTGGCAGCTGAATCACAACATAGCCTCTCCTAGGCACCTCCAAGCACAGCACAAGTGGCAACCAACCACAGATCACTTTGTAGCGCCTACCAAAGGGCCCCAAGCCTGGCAAAAGAATGGCTGGCCTTGCCTCCCAGAAACACCTCACAGGAGGTTCTATAACCAGCACACCTGATGATTGGCTTCTGACCACACCAGAGCACCACCCAGCCAGCTTCACAAATAACATGCCTAAGGCCAGACTCGGCTGGCACCAGAGCTTTGCTAACGTTGAGAGCACTCAGTGGAATCAGTCCCCACACAATAGCTCATCTGATGTATTCACAGTCAGTCTGAGAGTCAACCCAAAGCACTGACAAGAGCAATTGGGGCTCATCCACATGCAAAACCCACACAGGTGACCAGGGAGACTGTACTGCTGAGCCCCACAAGACACCTTCCACATAAGGATACCCTGTCAAGACTGGGAGACATAGCAAATCTACCTAATAAGCAGAAACAAACACAGGAGGTCAAAAAAGTGAGGAGACAAAGAAATTTGTCTGAAATGAAACAACAGGACAAAACTCTAGAAAAAGAGACAATCTACCAGATGCCAAGTTAAAAACACTGGTTATAAGAATGTTTAATGAACTTAGGGAAAGAATAGATGATCTCAGTAAAAACATCACCAAAGAAATAGAAAACATAATAAAATAAAATAAAAAAGGAATAAGGAACATAGAAATGGAGATAGAAAACATAAGAAGAACAGTCAGAAATGAAGAATGCAATAACTGAAATGAAGAACACATTACAAGGGATCAGTAGCAGGTTAGATGAAGCAAATTGAATCAGTGATCTGTAATACAGGTAGCAAAAAACATCCACTCAAAATGAAAAAAGAAAAAAAATAATTTTAAAAATGAGGATAGTTTAAAGGGCCTCTAGGACAATATCAAATGTACCAAGAATTGCATCATAGAGGTACCAGGAAGGAAAGAGGGAGAAAGAAACTGAAAACCTATTTAAAGAAATAATAAATAAAAGCTCACTTCCCTGATGAAGAAAATAGACATATAAGTCCAAGAAGTGCAGGGAGTCCTAAATAAGCCCACACCAAAGGTTAAAAGCGAACAGAAAGTCTTAAAAAGTAGCAAGAGAAAAGCAGTTAATGACCTACAAGGGAACTCTCATAAGACTGTCGGCTGATTTCTAAATGGAAACTTGGCAGGTCAGAAAGGATTGGCACAAAATATTCAAACTGATGAAATGCAAGGACCTACAACCAAGATTATTCTACCCAACAAAGTCATTATTTGTCATTGAAAAGCAGATAAATAGCTTCCCAGACAAATAAAAACTAAAGAATTTAATCACCACCCAACCAGTATTACAAGAAATGTTAAAGTATCTTCTTTAAAAAGAAGAAGAAGAAAAAAGGTAAATATATGAATAAAATGGCAATAACTACATTTCTATAAACGATTACTTTAAATGGAAATGAATAAAATGCTCCAATCAAAAGATAGATGGTGGCTGAGGAATAACAGCATATACATAAAAAGAGAACTACCTTATGTCCCAGCAATTCCACTTCTGGGTATTTAACCAAAGAAATCCAAACCACTAATTAGGAAAGATACATGCATCCCTATGTTCAATGCAGCATTACTTACAATAGCCAAGATATGGAAGCAACATATACACAATGGACTATGACTCAGCAATAAAAAACTATTAAATCTTGCCATCTGCAACAACATGGATGGACCTAGAGGGTACTGTGCTAAGTGAAATAAATCAGACATTGAAAGATAAATACCATATAATTTTACTTATTATATGCGGAATCTAAAAAAAAACAAAATAAATGAACAAACAAAACAAAAAACCAACTCAGAGATACAAACTCGTTGAAAACAACCCGGTGGTTTCCAGGTGGGAGGGAATTGGGGGGATGGGCAAAAAAGGTGAGAGGCTTAGAAAGTGCAAACTGCCAGTGACTGAAATAGTCACAAGGCTGTCAAGTACAGCATAGGAAATACCGTCAATAACATTGTAATAAGTATTATGGTGTCAGGTGGGTACTAGATTATCGGGATGATCGCTTGGTAAAGTACATAAATGTCTAATCACTGAAACTAATGTAATATTGTATGTCAATTGTAATTAAAAAATAAATTTTTTGCAGTTCAACAATAAACACAGAAAAGAATGGCTCTTGAGCCACCTAATTTATCTCCTATCTATGCCCTACCTCCACTATATATGCACTCTGTTCATCCCACTCTCTTTCAGACCTTTTACTGTGATGCCTCATAGGAAATGTTTATTTTTCTCTACCAAACATAGTTTACAGAATTTATATCTGGACAGGTCCTTAACTGAGACTTTTTTTTTTTAGATAACAGAGCTAGAGACTCAGAAAGGAAAAGTTAATTTTGATGCTCAGTTTAGTGCTTTTCCCCCCATTTTTTAAAAATACATTTGTTGTATGGCATGGAGATTTAAGGCACAGTCCCTACCCTGAAGGAACAGCTCTCAGAGTGGTGGAGATGATAAACAAATAAACGGAAAATTGCTTTTGTGATGAATAAGTGCTTTGCTCAAAAAGAAAAAAAAAAAATGTACCAGGTTCTTTAGGAATATCTAGGAGGGATTCCTTACCCAGAGTGGGGTACATCATTCTTTTGGCTCTTTATCTCCCTCCTAACCATTCTCCAGATTGTAGTCAGAGTAATCTTTTTAAAAACTAAATAACATCAGGTCATTCCTCTGCATATGAAAGTTCAGGGACTTCCTATGCATTCAAATGGAATTCAAACTTCCTGGTGGATTACATGAGATCTCGCCTTGACTACCTCTGTAACTCCAACTCCTATCAGTCTCCACTATCCTGTTTTCAATTCCTAAACTTTATTTATTTTTTTTAAAGGCATAAGGATTTCACTTGCCCAACTTCCACCAAGTGAGGACATAAGAAGTTACCAGTCAGCAACCTGGAAGAGGGCCTTCACCAGAAACCAAGCAGGCTGGCACCTGATCTGGGACCTCCAGCTTCCAAAACTATAAGCGCAAGCCTGCTCTGGGTGCTTTCCTCCTCCTCCTCCTCAGCAAGAGTGTGAAGTAAATGGTTTCTGCCCCGGCGGTGTCATAAAAGTCATGCGTGGCTGGACAACCTTCATCGCCAATTATTGCCTGATGATTTGGAAGGAAAACACTGCCTCTCCAATATTTAAGTGATTTATACTTTCCCCTGAAAAGTTGAAAATAGAAAATGTAGACACTTTGAAACCATAAAACGCTTGGCAAATTTCACTCACCCTTGTCATCCCTGAAGATTGAACATGATCCCTGTCTTTATTCACATGGAGAATTGTCACAGCTCCAGGGAAATGATTTTCCCCTCAACTCAACACATGACGGGAGGCTCTAGAGAAGATAAACAGAAAGGAAACAAAGGGAAGAACTGAGCACTGAACTACATTAAGCTGATTCAACTAAATAAAAGGTGAGACTTGACTGCTACACTTCACTATGCAGGGGGATGCTTCCATTTTATTACCAGAGTAAATTCAGACCAGAAAGTGACAGAATATCGGCATTTCAATCAAGGCAGTTTCACAAAGGCGCGCACGCTCTCTCTCTCTCTCTCTCTCTCTCTCTCTCTCTCTCTCTCTCTCTCACACACACACACACACACATACACTTTCACATACACATTTTCCTGCCCAATTCACTGAATTCTGTGTGTTGAAAGCTTTATGAGAGAAAGCCTAGAGGATATCCAGAGATCACTGACAAGATTCAAAGGGGTGGAATTTTAGAAATCCTTATAAAAGAACTGGGAGCCCATGCCAACAGGAAGTTGAAATATGTCCCTTCACTCCTTTGGCTGTACAGAAAAATATAAACAACTTGCAGAGAATATACTTTCCCAAAGAACAAGTCTTACTGTCCTCTCTTCTTTTTTAAAAACTAGGAATTAGTGATGTTACTTGGGTAATACACACTTACCTGGCCCCTTCAATCACTTGGCAAATTATACTAGGTGTACCAGTTAAATAATGCGGATTTTTTTCAATCGACAGAGTTACACATATGTTTATATGTATGTGATTTGATATGTATGCTATTTTGTTGTATTAACAGCAAGCTTCAAAACTTCATATGTCAAATTTGCTAAAGGTGTTAACATCATAGATATTTTTACACTTAAAAATATCATATTTCGTGCCCAAAAAAAGAGCGTTTGCAGGAAGTTTTAATTAATTATTTTATTTTGAAGAAAAAGTTATCATATACTTCGGGAAGCTTATGGTGAACATGCTCCATCTCAAGATACTTGTGAACACTGGTTTAAAGGCTTTAAAAGTGATGATTTCTATGTGAAAGACAAAGAACTTCCAGGTCAACCGAAAAAGTTTGAAGACCAACAATTACAAGCATTATTGGATGAAGATTCACGTCAAACTCAAAAACAACTTGCAGAAAGATTAAACGTTGCTCAGCAAACAATTTCCTATCATTTGCAAGCAATGGGAAAGATCTTAAAGGAAGGAAAATGGGTGCCACATCAATTGAACGAAAGACAAATGGAAAACTGAAAAGTCATCAGTAAAATGTTGCATCAATGGCGCAAAAGAAAGTCTTTTTTGCATTGAATTTTAACTGGCAATGAAAAGTGGATTTATTTTGAGAATCCCAAATGCACAAAATCATGGGTTGATCCAGGTCAACCATCAATATCAACTGCAAGGCCAAATCACTTCGGAAAGAAGATAGATAATGTTCTGTGTTTGGTGAGATCAGGAAGGTGGGTTATATTATGAGCTTCTAAAACCACGTGAAACCATTAATACTGATCACTACCAATAGCAAATAATCAATTTGAACCACACTTTGATTGTGAAATGACAAGATGTTCCAGAAGACACAGCAGTTTTGCTTCATGATGACACACCATCACACACTTCAAAACCAGTTAAAAACACATGAAAAGAGCTTGCCTGGGAAGTATTAACCCACCAGCTGTATTCACCAGACCTTGCTCCTTCAGATTACCACTTGTTCCAAACCATGGCACATGCACTTTCTGAGCAGCACTTCAAAATGTACAAAGAAGTGGAAAATTTGGTCTCTGAATGGTTTGCCTCAAAACAAAAAAAGTTCTACTGGGATGGTATCCACAAATTACCTGAAAGATGGGGAAAATGTGTAACTAGTGATGGACATTACTTTGAATAAAGCACTTTTGATGTTTCTCTTGAAATTATTGTGTTTTCTTTGATTACAAAGTCAGCAAGAGGCAGCTGATTGATGTTTCTTTCTCATCAGTGTTTCTGGCTCTCTATCCTTCTCCCTTCCTCTCTGTGAAAAATCAATTTATATATATATATATATATATATATATATATATATATATATATATATATATATATATATAATTTTTTAAGTATTTTACTGGCTTAAAAACAGGCCCAGAAAAAAAATCCCCACCATGAAACAGGTCTATAGAATTCCTGATTTCTATGTGTCAAGGGAAGTAGTTTTCCATTTTGCCTTGTCCCTTCTAAACTTTCATATCTTCTATGAACTTCAGTGCTATTCAGTTGACTAAGTCTTTGGGTGTCATCTTTTAATTTTATATCATGTTTTCTCTAAGGGAAAACATATTAAAATTAAAATATGACACAGAAATCAGGAATTCTACTGGCTGGTTGCCAGAGACTTAATGATTAAAGCCAGTATGCTAGAAACTTTGACAAGGAACCAAGAAAAAGGTCTGTGCCCTTTTAGAGTTTATTATACCAACTACCAAATAGCAGTTTACAAAGACACAAATAAAGTGTAGAAAACTGAGATAAAGAATGAAACTTAGCAGGAGATGGGAGATAGAAGGACATAAAAAAGAATTGTTGGAGGCCTTTGAAAGAAAAGACAGGATGAAGGATAAACAGAATAGAAAAAAAAAAAAATCTAGTGCATCCTAACGGTTGACCTCTTCATCATAGAGTATTTATATAAGAAATATTGAACTGCAAGATAAGTTTCTAAATACTTAGTAAGTTCACCAAAATTTATGCAGGGGCTTGTCACTATTATTTACCGTTCCTTTTAAAAAGAAACGCTGTTTTGGGAAAAAATAGAATCACATTTGAAAGGACCTTGAAAGGTCATCTTGTTCTTGACAAAGGCATACAGCTGTCAGCCTCCAGCTGTTAGCACCTACAGGACTACTGGTAAGTGAAAATCTGCCTCAGATTTCCTACCAAGGTCACACGCTACAGAGCCGTGCCCCGGCCAATAACTGAGCATGGCAGGGGTACCAAGGCCAGGCCTTGTATGCATAACACAGAACTTCCCTTTACCTTTTGCCCCAAAGCTCCCTTTCAAACTGGCCAAGACTTTGTCAGATCCACATACCGATCTGAAGATTCCTCAGCCCATTCCTGCTTCCTCCTCCCTTTCCTATTGTAGGGATAAGATCAGCATCCTCCTCCCTTTTAAAAAATTTATCTTTATTGTTGAACCTATTACAGATGTCCCCTTTTTCTCTCCCATTGGCCTCCTCCACTCCACATCCACACTCCCAAGCCTTCGCCACACTGTTGTCTGTGTCCATGGGTTGTGCATATTAATTCTTTGGTTAATCTCTCCCCCGCCTTCCCTCGGAGATTTGTCAGTTTGTTCCATGCTTCTGTGTCTCTGCTTCTATTTTGTTCATCAGTTTATTTTGTTCATTAGATTCCACATATGAATGGGGTCATGTGATACTTGTCTTTCTTGAACTGGCTTGTTTCGCTCTTCAGCAACCCTTTCTATGGGCTTTCCCTGTTTCCGCCTCTTTTTATCTTTCACAGGCATTGTGCTCCCTATCCCTACAACACTTCAAGAACTCCTAACTATCTCTCTCTGCACAGCTGTCTCCTGATGGATTATAACTACTGCAAAGAACATATTTGCAATTCATGTACCTGATAAAGAACTTGTGTGCAAAATATATAAAGAAACTTTAAAATGCAATAAGACAACCCATTTTTTTTAAAAGGACAAGGACTTCATTTCCAAAGACAGAAAAATGGAAAGTAAGTACATGAAAAGATGTTCAATATCATAAGTCATCTGGAAAATGAAAATAAAAAAGCATAATAAGATGCCACTACACAGCTATCAGAGGAGCTAATATTAAAAAGATTGACAATTCCAAGTGAGGAAGAGAATGTGGAGCAATGAACACTCAAATATACTGCTGGCGGGAGCATAAAGTCTCTGAAAAACAGTTTGGCAGTTTCTTATAAAGTTAGTTTTTATTTACCATTTGACTCAATAAACCCACATTTAGATATATACTCAAGGGAAATGAAAACGTGTACACAAAATGACTTGTGCAAGAATATTCATAGCAGCTTTATTCAAAATAGCCAAAAACTGAAAGCAATCCAAGTGTCCAACAACTTGTGAAAGAAAAAATTATGAAAAAGTACTTAGCAAGAAAAAATAACAGCCTACCAATTCATGCAACCTCATGAATAAATCTCAAACACTTGTTGAGTCAAAGAAACCAAGTACATAAAAGATGACAAAACTGCCGAAACCGGTTTGGCTCAGTGGATAGAGCTTCGGCCTGTGGACTGAAAGGTCCCAGATTCGATTCCGATTCCGGGTATGTACCTTGGTTGCAGGGACATCCCCGGTAGGGGGTGTGCAAGAAGCAGCTGGTCGATGTTTCTCTCTCATCGACGTTTTTAACTCTCTATCCCTCTCGATTCCTCTCTGTGTAAAATCAATAAAAAAGAAAAAGATGGCAAAACTAATTTTGAGTGATAAACATTGAATCGGGGGTTGCCTCAGAGGGTGAGGAATTGACTGCAAAGAAGTCTGAGGCAATTTTACAGGGTAATGAAAATATCTATATCTTGATTAGGAGTGGTTACACAGGTATGTATATTTTTCAAAACTATACACTCAAAATGTATGCATATCACTGTGTATAATAAATATTATACCGCAATGAAGCTGACTTTTTAAAAATATATTTTTATTGATTTCAGAGAGGAAAGAAGAGGGAGAGAGAGAGAAACATCAATGATGAGAGAGAATCATTGATCAGCTGCCTTCTGCATGCCCCACACTGGGGATGAGCCCTGGCATGTGCCCTTAACCAGAATCAAACCTGGGACTCTTCAGTCCACAGGCCAATGCTCTATCCACTGAGCCAAAACAGCTAAGGAATAAAGCTGACTTTTTAAAATATATTCCTGACATTTATAAGTGCTATATTAACTAGAAAATACTAAACAAATATATAAATACTATACCTAACAGTATTTCTTGGTATTGCAAGTGGAATATTGACCTCATTTACATTTCTAGACAGTTGTTGCAGAAAATAAAGAGGCTATTGGTCTGTTTATTTTTCTTATGCCCAAAGACCTTATAAAATTCCCTTATTCTGCTGTTTTTAACTGAAGGTCTTTGCGTTTTCTAGGCATATAATCTATACACAGAAAAAAAGAAATAATTCCATCTCTTATTATTCAACATGTATACAAATTACTGTATTTACCTCTCATATTGCACTCACTAGTCTCCAAAAGAATGTTGAATAATGGTGATCACCAGATGTTCTCTCTTTTCTCAAAAGGAAATATCTTAATATCTGAGTGTTTAGAATACTACCTGATGTTGGATTTTTTTTTAATATATTTTACTGATTTTTTACAGAGAGGAAGGGAGAGGGATAGAGAGTTAGAAACATTGATGATGAAAGAGAATCATCGATCAGCTGCCTCTTGCACGCCCCCTACGGGGGATGTGCCCACAATCAAGGTACATGCCCTTGACCGGAATCGAACCCCGGGAACTTTCAGTCCGCAGGCTGACGCTCTATCCACTGAGCTAAACCGATTTCGGCTGATGTTGGATTTTTAAATAAAGTCTTTATCAATTTGTAGTTTCCATATTATTTTGTTAAGAATGGTTTTTTAATTTATTCAAGTAACTTTTCAGCATTTATTAGATAACATGGCTCTTCTCCTTTAAATTGTTGAAGAAATAAACTATCCATATAAATTGCCTAATATTGCAACAGTTGACTTTCCTGGAATAAAATCTCTTGAATTATTCTTTTGTTAAGGTATGCAATTCTCTTTTGAATACATATTCATAAGCTAATTTGAACTTTGGTGGGGACAGAGAGAGGATGTGATACTATCTATATGAGGTTACAGTAAGGCTGGATTCATTAAGTTATTTAAGGAGTTTCCATCTTTTCCTTTGCCCTAAAATAGTTTAAATTTTTTTTTAATTATCTATTGTTCTTTAAAAAGGATTTAACTGTAAAATGTCTCCATGCTATTTTTACAGTAAACCTTCAATCTCCTATTTTTCTAGTATAATTAGGCTCTTCGTGTTTACTAGTTGTTGGTGCTGAGTATAATCCAGCCAATAGTTTACTTTTAGGGAGCCAGGAAAGGATACTGTGATCAATAAGAAATGTGTGTTTTATAAACATACTCTACTTTTGCCCCACCCTGTATATTGATCTCAAAGTGGCCGTAGTATCTAATTTTTAAATCTTTTTTTCCTTTGCTCCACACTCCTAATAACTAAAACATCAGCTGTCAAATCCCTTATATGCATCGAGAGAGATTCTAAAAGACACGCAGTCGTTGTGTCTATTCATTTTACTTTTTTATCCAATCCCGGAGACTTTGCTTTCTCCCACCTCCCTATTCTACCACCAATGGATTTCATGTAACCCCTCAGGCCTCCTCCTTTGGGGGTAATGCATAAAATGAAGCGCAGAGCTGCCATTCTCTGGAGCATTTTCCAAATCCGTTGAGCTTTTGCTCCCCAGCAATTGTTGTCAGTTTGGCTCAAATAAACTTTTAAATATTCTCTGCAGCCGAAACCCGTTTGGCTCAGTGGATAGGGCGTAGGCCTGCGGACTGAGGGGTCCCAGGTTCGATTCCGGTCAAGGGCATGTACCTTGGTCACAGGCACATCCCCAGTAGGGGGGTGTGCAGGAGGCAGCTGATCCATGTTTCTCTCTCATCCATGTTTCTAACTCTCTATCCCTCTCTCTTGCTCTGTAAAAACTCAATAAAATATTTAAAATGTATAATATATATTATATTATATATTATGTAATGTATATAAATATAGTATATATAAACATATATTATATATATTAAAATGTATATGGTATATATCATATATTTATATATATATATATATATATATATATATATATATATATATATATATATATATATATATATATATATATATATAAATATTCTCTGCAGTTTTAAACGTTTCTCAAGTTGGCATGCTCAGGAACACCAGTAAGGGAGGGGAAAGCTCCCGCAATTAACCAGGTCCCACGGGCCCGCCCCGCCCACCTACACGCCCTCTGCGCATGCGCGGCGCCCCACGCCCGGCCCGTCGGGACTCGGGTCCTCCCCGCCCCTCGGACCGGAAAGGGCTGCGGGCGCTTCCTGCTGCTCCCCCAGGCCGCGGCGTTGCCTAGGGATGTCCTGGGTCCAGGCAGCCCCGGTGGTCCGGGCCGGCGGCGAGGAGGGGGAAGTGTTTGACGAGGAGGCGGACGAGTCGCTCCTGGTGCAGCGGGAATGGCGCAGCCAGATGCGGAGACGAGTCCAGGTGAAGCTGCGCGGCGGGCGCGGGGCCCGCGGGGCCCGCGGGGCCCTCGGGGCCGGGGCGGGAGCGGGGCGCGGGCTGGGGAGGAATCTCGGCCTGACACGGGAGGCCAGAGGCTGGGTCTGGCCTGGCCCAGGGCGGCCCGCATGCTGCCAAGATTTCCCTCTGATGGGTTCCTTTAAGGCGTGGGAAACCGCAGCGCGCCTTCCTCTGGGGTGGACGCCGGGTCGGAGCGCAGCCAACTGTCCAGACTTTGCCGAGATCGGAGTGTGCGAGGGTCGCTGGGAAGGGGTGGGGGGATGTATGCCCTGACTGCACTAATCATGGCTGTCAGAGGACTGTACACCGTGTACAGGATTGCCTGAGTGGGGAGGAGCCTGCAGTTAGGGCTGATGTTAATCCATGTGCATATGTGGGATCAGTGCGTGTGAGGGTGTTGTCAGAGGGCTGTCAGGGGAAGTAATGGGGAATACTGGCACTAGGGGAGGAAGTCTTAGCGTTGGGTTTTGGGGTTTTTTTTATTGGTTAGGTGTGATTTACCCATCTCTGATTTGTCTCACTATTCATGAGATGAAGCTTAATGCCACGCCCCCAATTTCCAGGAGGAGCGCTCCAACTATTCGTTGCAGGACCAAATGGTGAGGTCCACTTTCACTCGCTACCATCGCCAACCGTTAGATTGCCCTAAGTCTGCCTTTGTTTAATGTTTCAGCCAAATAATTGCTTAGCTCAACAACCATGTTGTCCGTTTCAGAAACGCTGAGTGTGAGGCTGGGGCATCTTTTGGGTGCTGTGGCAGCAGAGGAGACTCAGGACAAAAATGCCTGCCTGCCGTGAACGTGCAGTTTAGCTGAATTTAGATATCAAGCAAAATTTCTAAAGCTAGATTTCTTATTTTCCTTTTGCTGAACCGATTTCCTCTTTCCCTGCGTCAATTAATTATCCAAGGCCTTTGATAACACTACTTACTGCCTTGTTTCCTCACCTACCCTACCAGTCCAGTCGTTTGCAAAAGGGGCCAGGCATGAAATTCTCTATGTAGCCTTTCTGTGAAGCCATTGCTAACCACACGTGTCAAACACAAGGCCCGCGGGCCAAATCCAGCCCGCCAGGCCTTGCAATGTGGCCCGCACCGCGCTGTCATCACTGCACTCCGCTGTCAGTTTATGACATTGTCAGTTTATGACTGTTCAGTAAACCATTCGGCCCGCGATTTAGGCTGGATTTTAGATTTTGGCCTCTTCTCTGATTGAGTTCGACACCCCTAATAGGATGTTCAATGAGATAGTGACTTCCCAAACTTTTGACATATGTGTACCCCTTCTATAATTTTCGTAACGCTGATTACCCCTTGTACTCATGAGAACGTAGAATTAGGCGCAGCTAAGCACGGTGCAGTGTGTACCCCCACCAAACTCTTCCCGTACCCCTGGGGGTACGCGTACCACACTTTGGGAAACACTGGTAGACCAATAATACATTTACATGAGAAGTGTAGTCTGGTCTACTTTGTGTAGCTACTCCATATGTTTTAGAACCATGATATTAAATAACGCAGGAAAAGCTTGTTTTCATTGATTTTCTAAATTGGTTCTATGACTTTCCAGAAAAACCTACAGTGGTTCACTTGATGTTCGTTTCAGCTGCAATTCTTCATTGCTTATTCTTCAGGAAGGCTATAGAGATGGACTACAGGCTGGCAGAGCAGTTGCCCTTCAACAAGGCTTCAATCAAGGCTACAAAGAAGGTGCAGAAGTCATTATAAACTATGGACAACTCAGAGGGACATTGAGGTAATTTTTAAAACTTAGATCTGGAGTCATTTTAACCTCAGGGCTACTGGGAGATTTTTTTTAAAATGGTATCTAAAAACCAAGTGTTTAAACGAAAGTGCTTTTCCTACTGTTAAATCCACAAGAGAGCTGCAAAGAGAGCCTTCAAAAAGTCAAGATTGCCCTAGCTGGTTTGGCTCTATGTATGGAGCGTCGGCCTGCCGACTAAAGGGTCCCGGGTTCGATTCCCGTCAGGGACATGTACCTTGGTTGTGGGCACATCCCCAGTAAGGGTTGTGCGAGAGGCAGTTGATCGATGTTTCTCTCTCATCGATGTTTCCAACTCTATCCTTTCCCCTTCCTCTCTGTAAAAAAAAAAAAAAAAAAAAAAAAAAATCAATAAAATATATATTTTTTTTTAAAAAGTCAAGATTATCAGTTCATCCACTTTAATATGTGACCCGGTCTCCTTTATAGCAAAGAAAAGATAGGAAGGTGTGTATTTTTTACTACCTGAACTATCACCAGTCTACACTATGTGCCCATATTATTATGATCTCTGAATGCATAATAATCTGGCCACTCAGTGTGTGTATATATGTGGTGTGTGTGTGTGTGTGTGTGTGTGTGTGTGTGTGTGTGTGTATTTGAGGCCCGGTGCATGAATTTGTGCATGGGTGGGGTCCAGCCAGCCTGCCAGGGGAAGGGGACATGGGCAGTTGGCCAGCCTTGTCTGCTGGTCAAACTCCTAGTCAAAAGGACAATTTGCATATTAGCCTTTTATTATATAGGATAAACACTGAGTGGCCAGATTATTATGCATTCAGAGATCATAATAATCTGGCCACTCAGTGTATATAATGCAAACATTGGACAAAAAAACTAATAAAGCTTGTATGTTAGCTAAAACCGGTTTGGCTCAGTGGTAGAGCATCGGTCTGCAGACTGAAAGGTCCCAGGTTCGATTCCGGTCAGGGGCATGTACATTGGTTGCGGGCACATCCCCGGTAGAGGGTGTGCAAGAGGCAGCTGGTCGATGTTTTTCTCTCATCGACGTTTCTAGCTCTCTATCTCTCTCCTTTCCTCTCTGTAAAAAATCGATAAAATATATATTTTTTTAAAAAAAACTTATATGTTAGTTTATCAATATATCAGCCAGTAAAGTAGACCTTAATACAAATAGTATTAGAGGTAATATATATGTGATATATATAATACATGCATAAACCTAGCATAAACATGCTATATATTACACTGAGTGGCCAGATTATTATGCGTTCAGAGATCATCATAATCTGGCCACTCAGTGTATATCTAAAGGTCATTTAAAAGATCTTCAGGTTTTGAATAAAGCTTTTAGTCTTGCACATGTGGCAAAACACAGCATGACAGAAGTCTATACTAGAAGTACATAATGAAAATTATAGCTGGTAATAGAGAAAAATGATCCCATTTACTTTAGTCCTGAACATCTAATACTTGTCAAGATTCCACAGCAGTAATGGCATATTTCAGAGCCAAGTGGCCAAATGGCACATGGAGCTTAATTGCCCTCAATAGAGAAAATGCTGCAAAGAATGGTTTTAAAAAGGGTAGAAAATAAGCTATCAAAACAACAAAAAATGTATTGTGTTTAAGGTTTTAGAAAATTCAGTGGTAAGAATCAGAATATGTAGTCTACTACCATAGGAAAATGATCATCTTCATCTTTACATCAGGTTAAATCTTTTATAAGCTAAGAAAGCTTATTGCTAAATCTTTTTCATCAATTGATTCCATTTTAAAATATCATTACTTTTCACAACCATTTTATGCCATGATTATCTGAACAATCTGAACTATCAAAAAACAAAAGTACTATCTGTACTAGAAAAGTAAAGAAAAATATTTCTTGCCCTAACTGGTTTGGTTCAGTGGATAGAGCGTCAGCCTATGGACTCAAGGGTCCCAGGTTCAATTCCGGTCAAGGGTATGTACCGTGGTTGCAGGCACATCCCCAGTAGGAGGTGTGTAGGAAGCAGCTGATTGATGTTTCTCTCTCATCGGTGTTTCTAACTCTCTATCCCTCTCCCTTCCTCTTGTAAAAAATCAATAAAAAATATAGCTTTAAAAATATATCTATTTCTTAGGAATAGAATGATTTTTACCTTCTTCAAGAAAATCATTAGTTAGCTCAGCAAACAGTGTGATTCTCAACCTTGGCTGCACCTTGATATCAGCTAGGCAGCTTTAAAAAATAATACCCCTAGAGATTCTGGTTTAATTGGTCTGGGGTATGACCTAGATCTTGATAGTTTCAAGAGCTCGCTACATTATTCTAATGTGCATCCAAGATTGAGAATCACTAGTTTAGAAGCTGTTTGATGTCTTTAAAGGAAAAACTAATTTTCCTGGTCTCTCTGTCTCTCTCTCCCTCCCTCCTTTCCTTTCTTTCCCCCCGCCCCCCCGCCCCCCCGCCCACGCTCTCTCTCTCTCTGTTGTATCCCTCTTCAACATAAGCTACACAGTCATAAGGGGAAAATCTAAAATGAGGAGAAGTGGATGTAGATCTGTGAAGGAGGGGTTATGATATAGAAAAGTTTATATGATTAAGCCCATTTGTTTAATTTCTGTTGAAAGATATATTTTTCAATCCTATTTTGCCATTATTACTTTCTTTATTTTGACTTGCATTATTTTTATTAATTCACTTTGCATGGTGTTATCTAGAAAAGAAAACGTAGCATAAAAAGTTCTAAAAGCCTATGATTGCTTAATTTTTCCCTATTTAACTCTTGTTTATATTTTCATTCAGTGCTTTGCTCTCCTGGTGTCACCTTCATGATAATAGCTCGGCTTTGATCAGTAAAATAAATAATCTTCTGGATGCAGTTGGCCATTGTGAAGAGTATGTGCTCAAACATCTGAAATCAATCACCCCACAGCCGAATGTTGTAGATTTATTGGACTCCATTCAGGACATGGACCTTTGTCATGTTTCTCCAGCTGAGAAAAAGATTTATGAAGCTGAAGATGAAAGACTCTGTGAAAATAATGCTGAGTTTAACAAAAGCTGTAGCAATAGTCTTAGCGGAGTAGGTTGTCCATCTTTAGAATGTTGTGGAACACAGGAGCATACACATTCTGAAAACCCAAGCCTCACTTGGATTTTAGAACAGACAGCTAGTTTGGTAAAACAGCTGGGAATATCGGTAGACATATTACAGCACCTCAAACGACTATGAAAATTATCTTCACTTTTCTGGTGAAAATAATGTTCAGGACATTCCTCTGGGCATTTTGTTTCTTAACAAGTTTACCGAAATTTGTACTGGTTTCTCCATTGAACACTTCGCCAGCCTTCGTGGAAGTTTGAAACGTCTTCAGAATTAACACTATTAAATGTAATATAAGCCTTTTTTTCTCTGTCACTGGTAATTTTTACAAAGTTTATTATATGATTAGAAATTCCAGTTATCATTGTCATTTCCAAATTTCTGATCAAAACCATTTTCAGACTCACTAGCAAAAGGGAATCAAACATTTGGTAAGGACCTAATCCTATTCTCTGCACTGTCGCCATCAGCTAGGACCTCATTTCCAACTAGTCAGATCAAGGTTACCAAATATAATGGCTAACATCATAAATAGATAAACACACAAAGATATGTAGATAATATATTGAAAATAAGAGGTCATAAGCTTAAGAAACTAAAGACATGTTTATACTGATGATTAAAACATGGAATAAATACTAAAATCGATTTTAATTTAATGTTAATTAAAAGTAAAAACAATACTGAAAAATACAGAAAATACATTTCATGCTCAAGTACTACTTAGTCTTTACAAGTATTTGGGAGTTAGTTTTGCCTATCAAATGTGGCAGAGGCTCTACTTTATATCCTCTTAGGAATAAAACACTGGAATCTCTGACTTGTAACAATATTCTTAGTCTGGCATAGATAAAATTATATTCAAACTTTTGTTCCATGACCTAAGCGTATAAAATTATGAGAAGGTTTTTCATCACTTGGTTGCCTGAAACATTTATGTGAGATACCTGACTTCAGAGACACCCAAACAATTGCCCATCCTGATAGCCTTCATTGTTTTTTCACTAAAATGTTTATCTGCAATCTACTCTAAAAAACAGACATCCTGGGATAGTAAGAGAAATTGATAAAATATGTCTTTTAACAGATTAAGAAAATGTACTACTGTGTTCTTACAACCTCCAAAGTTCACAGAACAGTAAGGAATTGAAACAAATTTGAAATCAGAACATCATACTGTTTTTCAGGATTTAAACATTTTATTGATTTTTTAGAGAGGAAGAGAGAGGGATAGAGAGCTAAAAGCATCGATGAGAGAGAAACATCAATCAGCTTCCTCCTGCACACCTATTGGGGATGTGCCCGCAACCAAGGTACATGCCCTTGACCGGAATCAAACCCGGGACCCTTGAGTCCGCAGACCGAGGCTCTATCCACTGAACCAAACCAGTTAGGGTGACAGCTGGTTTTTTAAAAGCATGTTTATCTCCAAATGTAGGCAATATTTCAAAGATTTACTAATTTTTTTCACATATAGATGCAGCAAAAATCTTAAACCTTCATGGAATATTTATTATAATCAGTTTCTAAAGTCATCATGTTGCTCTGCCCTGAGTATTAGATATGAAATATCTGGTAATACATCTCAAGAAAGACAGAGTAAAAAAATGTCATGAGTGTATCCAATTTTGAGATTTTAAAGGGTTCATTCTGATAAGATTCTCTGAAGATAACAGCCCTTGCCACCATTGGAAATGTGTTTTTGTGTAGATGTTCATAGGAAAAATCAAGAAAATTAGTTGAGTTGACGGGGCTTTTGGATTGAAAATATCCCTTAAACTTACTTTGCCTTTTAAAAAGCACAGAAGTTCCTGGAGTGCAAAAGAATATTAGTGGTATGCTCATTATTCCTATATTCTATGAATGTGAGGCTCTGCTATTTTTCCCCCTTTCTTTTTTTGTTTGTTCATTTTCCTTTTGTGTTTTTGTTTCTTTGATTACCGTATTTTCCAGCGTATAACATGACCGGGTGTATAAGACGACCCCCTAATTTTACAGTTAAAACATAGGTTTAGGCCTATATTCGCTGTATAAGACTACCCACCACTTCCGAGGCAACACCAGTTCTTTTTTTAATAGACCGCCTCTCTGACTCTGACCAATCTGAGCAGGCTTTTTACTAGAACACAGTGTAGCTTCGGATACAGGTAGTCTTATACAGCGAATATAGGCCTAAACCTATGTTTTAACTGTAAAATTAGGGGGTCGTCTTATACGCCGGAAAATACGGTATGTGAACCTCCTTTAGGACCAACCAGAGGGAGGGAAAGAAACCTTGCTCACCTTGTGTGTTGCTCTGTCTCACATGTAGGCCTGACAAGTTTTGCCGGAAAAGAGCCCTGACTGATCATAAATGCAAGGCAAAATTGCCTCAGGACAGGCAGCCAGAGTTTCAAGGCATGGGACACAGTCATTAGGTCTGGTTGATAGAGCTCCCTTAAAAACAGAACTTTCAGCCGGGACCGGTTTGGCTCAGTGGATAGAGTGTCAGCCTGCTGACTGAAAGGTCCCAGGTTTGATTCCAGTCGAGGGCATGTACCTTGGTTGCGGGCACATCCCAGTAGGGGGTGTGCAAGAGGCAGCTGATCGATGATTCTCTCTCATCGATGTTTCTAACTCTATCCCTCTCTCTTCCTCTCTGTGAAAAATCAATAAAATATATTTTTTTAAAAATTTCATCTCACGTATATTATTTCTAGATGCTGATATATCTGGCATTTTGTTGTTTTTCTAAAGGTGAGGGTGAAGAAGCCCATAATTCTAGGCTTTTCTGGCATTTCATTTGCTAGAGCTGCTGAGGCCGCCAAACTTTTTTGTGATTGACAGGAATTGGGCGACTAAATTCACCTACCTGAATCTTTATTTCATTTATATCCTAACCCTGCTTATTAACTGCTTGTGGTAAACCAAAATGAAAGCTTTGAACCAAATCCAAGTTGCGGTCCTCACCCATCTTCAAACAAAGGTTTGTGTTCTAGTCTAAGGGACTGAAGATATATTGATATATATAGAAATAGAGTCTAACTTAATTCTAAGTCATTCTTAATTTTAGACCAATGAAGTGAATATCATATGCTATGTTAATAAACTATCAACCAGACTTCTTGCACACCAGAAATTCTCAAAGCTCCATCATAAAGGTACTTCACAATCAGTTGGCTCTCTACTGCCTTTCCCCAGCAACTTACTCCTCTTCCTCATTCCTGGCTGTGCTGCCCAGAATACTAGGAAAGGAGTCTTGTCACTGTCTCAACTTGTTTTCTTCCCGTGCATATTCCTCAGCTTCCCATTCATATTGCTTCTGGCTATGGTCACTGGTGGCTAAAGTCACACCACTGCCCCTGACTTACTTTAGTTCTATCACATGTCTCCATCACTGGGCATGAACCATCTCTACTTTCATAATCCTTCCTTCTACAGCATTTTTTCTTACTATTATTACTACTTATTTCTACTGGACCAGTTATACACTTGAGTTTTTTTAGGCCCAAGCAACATTGTCATTCTGATCTCATCTTGCCTCCTGCTCCCTGATACACACCACACTTCATTATGGATGATAATGCAATTTGGATAATTCCCAACTTGCAATATTACTCATTTCTGACTACCATGCCCAGAATACTTTTCCACATCCCTCCTTACCAGAAAAGTCCTATTTATCCTTCAATTACAGCTCAAATTTCAACTGAGTGATTACTCTTCCCAGTGTTCCCTCTGCATTATTTTGAGAATCTCAGACTTCAGTTTTGTTTTGTTTTTGTTTTGTTTTTTTCAAGAAAGTGCCTTATTAATTGTTACATCACCAGTAGTACTTAGCACCATACCCTGTACATAGATGCATAGGTTGTATTTGGTGAGATAAAAACATATTTAAGTGCATCTACCAATGAAAATAAAAAATTTAAGATTCCAAAATACATCATGTTATATTTTTTACTTTAAAAAACAAAACATTTTGTTGCCTTTTTTTAAATGTTTATTTTCATTTTGCATGTTAATGAAAGTCCACTTCTACAAATTGTGTTTTATACCAGGCTAAATTATAACAGGCAATCGTATTTATCAATCACTAAAAGAATTGCACTAATGAATAATAATAATACAACAAATATGTAAAGATACAAAATTATGCTTATAATACAGTTTTACATAATAAAGAACAGAAGGAAACTTAAAAAAAAAAACCTGAAAGAACACCCAAAAATATTATTTTTTATCAGAATGTCTGGTGCATAGTATCTAATAACTGTAAGAAGGAGTTGGAAGAAATAGAAGAATGGAAAAGTAATAGCTAACACATGGTGTTAACAATATGCAGGCGCTATTCTGAAAACTTTACATATATTAATTTGCTTAATCCTCAGAACCCTATCAGCATAACTATTACGTATCCCCATCCTAGAGATGAGGAAACCGGGACACCGAGGAGACTGGGTAACTTGTCCATTTCACAGCCACCAAATGGTCCAGTTGAGATTTAAAGCAAGACAAATCTAGCTCCACAGTTTGCTCAGGATAGAGGCACACAAAATAGTGACAGTAGCAGTCCTTGTGTTTAGTAGAGGGACTATGAACTATATTTTCCCCTTGTTAATTTCTACTTTTGTGCACTTTTCAAATCTAACTCAGCCACAAGTATTGTTTATAATGTGTATATTAATCAGCAGCTACAAAGGACAAAAAAATTTACCAGGAGTTTGTTTACTATCCATTTAGAAAAAGAAATACCATTCCCTATTGGAAGGAGAGAATCTTTGTCATCTAGGAAGTGATATAGAAAGGTGTCTTGAGCTTATACAGAAGCCAAATTCTCCTTGGATGCCTTAGACTTGCCATACTCTTGGTGAAGAGGATAATTTGTGTCACTCATTTTGTGATGCTTCTTAGCTCTCATAAACTATTTAACTTTCAAAAACAGACGTTAGCTCATTACTTACAAAGATATGCATTGCCAAAAAGAGCCAAAAGTCCTTAACATAACCAAACTCCATTTTCTTGTCCTATAAACTGTCTGATCTTTCCATAAAGTAGGATAACAAAGTAAGATCAGAACTACCGACAATGGATTCAATTCTGCAAAAGTTAAATCCTGGTGCTTTCATGCATGCCTATGTAATACACCATCCAGAAAGGCGCTGGACTTCTGGGTCATATTGCCGAGGAGCTGCTAAATTCCTTCAAGGCCACTGGGTGGTGCTGGTGCATCCTGATTTGTAATGTGCTCTTTGCTGAGTTTTCATGGTCACAAAGACAAAGGCCAGTGATTATCCCTAAAACTGTGCCAAACAGTCATTTGTCAGGTTGGGTGGGTGAGGAGTTTTCTGAGGTACGTCCAAAAACTCAGGAAATTAGGGTACCCTTCATTTTTTAATTCTGGGATGAGAATTTTTCTAAAGCAAAGTAACCAATGATAAGGAAACCCATTCACAAAAAAAAAAAAAAAAAACACAAACCCTGAGGCCTAAAAATAAACACCTAGAATCCAAAGTATACAGCCTTTAATCAGAAATAACATAAAATTATAATTCCATATGCTTGAAGCATCTTTGTCAGGCAGGACTGTACCTAAAACTAAAAATCAGTCTCTCTCTCTCCTCTCTCTCTCTCTCCCTCTCTCTCTCCACTCTCCCTCTTTCTCTCATCTTCAGAAAACTAGATCAAAACTCAGCACAGCCTAGCCCATGTAGTTCAGTGGTTGAGTGTCAACCCATGAACAAGAGGTCTTCATATCTTTAAATTAGTTACAATTTAAAGATATGAAGAGACAAGTTATCTTGGAAACATATTAAATATTTCATAACCCTTCTATTTTAGTCTACAAATAGGTTTGCCTCACATCAAATACAACTCATTCCAACTAATATTTAA